>NC_061510.1:122848765-122992889 GCF_022539505.1 Lolium rigidum
AACATGTTCCCTATTCTGCCTTCCCTTCACTACGACCAGTTTTGGTCATCACCCCCTCTCCAGCGATCACCTACCTGGGCCGCACCAAATGGGCCTCACCAAATTGGCCGCACCAGAAATCTCGTCCAAATCAATCTCGTCCCAGATTCTCGCAAATCTCATCAAAAAATCAATCTCTTCCAAAAATCAATCTCGCCCAAATATCAATCTCGTCCCAGAATCAATCCCAGAAGGAATGTAACCTTGTCCCATAAGGTAATATCAATCCAAGAAGGAATGTAACCTCGTCCCAGAAGGAATGTAACCTCACCACAGAAGGTATGTAATCACGCCCCAATCAAACTCGCCCCAGAATCAATCTCACCCCATAATCAAGCTCGTCTCATAAGGTAATATGAAGAAACATGGAATCAAGGTTAATGAGGACGTGAATTGCGCCCAGGTAGAATATTTGATGTACAAAAGCAGGATAATGACAGAATATTACGCCTAGGCAGAATATTTGATGTACAAAAGCTCGGGCCTGAATTTAGCAGAATATTGATGCAAGCAATCCTCAACCTTACGGACTAACCATGGCAGTACAACTTAGCCTCGGATGCGCCTGCTCGAAGAGAATAATAGCACCAAGGTCGTACTCTCGCTTCGCCTGGAATCCCCACTTGTAACTTCTTCTTTCTACACTATACTGCATCAAAGATTCCATTTGTTAGTTTGACTGATACATGTGTTCTTCTCATTTCTCAGGCATGTTAGTTTCGGATTTGTTGAAGACATGCACACGTACAACCATGGTTGGGTGACGATCACGAAAATTGTGACCGCGCGAATTAAAGTGACTCCGATGGGAGATCTTATTTACCACGCCATCCTAGCTGACAAAAATGTGAGTCCTCTAATGCATTCTTGGTACCTCTATAACATGAGTTCAGCTATGTAAACGCTTGAATCCAGTAGCTACAGCTTAGAAAAGTAGCATAATCGTCCTAGCACTTCTCTTCCTTGACTAATTGGTTTAGTGTCCAGGGATAACAATGATAAATAAGATACTTTTCAGGTATAACGAAGTATTAAGGAAGTAGGTGATGTCTACTTTTGAAGTAACAGGATAGTACCAGATCAACAATTTTGTGTGCATGGTCATGGTCCTTAACATTGCATGCAACAAAATAGGCTATGTAAATACTCCTTGCTGCATACATTACCTGCATGTGTTTCTTTAAATTCGTTAGGAGGTAGGAGCATTTCATAATATAAATAAAGCAGTCCAGTAGACATTCCAGAAAATAGGATGAAACTAAGGACCATGAGTTGTCAGGGAGGCAAGAGCAAAGCAGCATAGCAGCACACAAGCTTCAGAATAAAATGATTTTAGTTCATGTTTCCATAATTGTGTGATGTCCAGGTTCCCATACAAGTTTATCATTGTAGTCCGTGGATATTTTTGACTGACTATAGAAACCTTCTTTTTCCAAGTAGTACTTATAGCTTGATCAAATTTTGGTTCTCCTCACAGTATAACTTTTTGTGAGAGGCAGAACCTATTTATTAAGAACTTCTAATATAATTTTGTAATTTCTGTTGCATGTGCAGATATTTAGCCTCTCCTCCCTGTATGTGTTAGCCAGCAATCAATGTGTTGTACTTTCACCAGACTATTTTTTTGCATGATGAAAGGATGATCTTCATACTTATGCAAGGACCAGATGGAGAGCAGGATAAATAATATAAGAAAAATTCTTTACTATTGAGTTTTTGTTCTGATGTATTACATGCAGGTCTGGACGTAAAATAATTCTCCAAGTGTAATAAACGATTCTTAGTGTACATATTACATATTATTTATTTGAAGATCACTCCATTGATATTGAACTATAATGTATATAATCAGAAAATAATCAGAGATATGAAAACAAGAATAGCAGAACCCGAGTTGGAAAATAAAGTAACTACCATAGAAGTATAAAGTTGCACGTATGAATGGAAGAATGGAAAATGACAGTTAATCCATCATAAGTAAGAAAGTACCTGAAGATAAACACTGGTATTTTGGTTTTTCATTGCATACTCATGGTAGACAGAAGACACTGATGGAACAATTACCTACACAAATCAAAGCTTCATCTGAATATACAACAAATGTAAAACAAAACATTCATAGTACTGCTATCTTGTGGTGTCAAACTGGCATCAGATGTATTTGAATGCAAAGTACGTAAGAGCAACAATAGGAACAGGAATAGTGAGTCCAGTACCATTTTCTCTAGAGGGAGAACTCACATTACTTCAAGAAAAATACTTGCACCAGCTACATGAGATTGCACGCTCGGTTGTCCATGATGAGAACCCAAAAGCTCATTTTGCAGTTGGACATTCCTGATGTTGCAGAGCTCAGGGTGCCAGCTCCATTGTGTGTGGCTGGGTGAGGACCCGTTCCTGCTGTGTTCGGCACAGATGACAAATCGATACTTAGAGGAAGAGATAAAAATGTAACACACCAACTTCAAAACTAAAGGTCACTAAGACATAAAAATATTCAGAACTGATATGACTCAGCTCTGGATGACAGGTACATATATAACTGTTCATATCTTATTTTCAGCGAGATAATTTTGTGAAACTAGAATGTGCAAGGTGGCTACAGATCTGACTCATAGACATAGTGCATATGTGGCGCACAAATGTTCTTGTCCTGTCCCAACTAACCTGGAATTTAATTTAATGTTTGAGCTAATGGTCGGATGAAGTGAAGTTTCTTTAGGTTGCAGCAATTTTTTAAGTCAACAACTAACTACAAGTTTAGTTCATAATTTCTTGAAGTCAAGGAGCGTAATAATCCATTTTATGACCTGGTTGACACCTTTGCTACATCTATATTTTCAGTTCATACAGGCTACCATCATAATTAGATGGCAACTACAGATTAATGGGATTGCCTAACATTCATTCATTGAATCTGTTCTGCACAACAAATGAAATACCACTATACCTTATAAAAAAGGTGGAGCTTAGTCAAGTTAGAATTAACCTGAAGTTATCATTCCCTGAAGCCTTAGCAGACTCCGCAGCATACATCCACTATGAAACAAACCTCCATAGGTTTCTCACCGAGGTCATTTGGCCAGTCGGGATATATGCAAGTATGTCAGCATCGGCGAAAAAGTTTACAACTCCATCATCAGCACCTTCAGGGAGTTCTCCACAATCAAAAATCATGGTATCATTTGTGGGATGTGCATGATACCAACTTATTGACAATTTGGAAAAGTCATATAAGCTACCCAGATTCGGATATTGGGGATTTCGCGAGTGTGGAGATGAGAGGGGAACTAACAAACCTTGTAGAGATGCGGACCTGTTGGAGAGGCGCGGAAGGAAGCAGTAGGATACGAGCGATTTGCCGGGCGGGATTCTCCGATAGGCCACGGTGAGCGAGGTGGGGAGGGACGTCGACCATCCATTGTTGGATGCTTGCAACACTGCCCGTCGGAGCACGCCAGCGTTCGTCAGCACTTACTCCGGTTCATAGGTTTCTCGCACAGGAGGAGGAGTCCGGTGTTGTGGATCCATCAATCGGGTTGCGGGCGCGATGTTTGCTGAACAGAACTCGCTGCAGCGGTAGGGAGGCAGGGGAAGGTCTGATTCTTGCTGTAGCGGTAAGGAGACATGAGAGAGGTAGAGCTCGCTGCAGCGGCGGGACGCAGGGGCGGGGGATATCCTCGCGCCGGCCGTGGGGAAACCGGTGAGGGGTGGCCCTGGGAGCCGGCGGCCAGGACTCGGGCAGGGAGTGGAGGCGATGATCGATGCTACTGGAGACTTGCCAAAGGCTATCTCCACTGAGAGTGGAGTGTGAGTACCGAGCGATGTGTCCGATAATCTGATTTGCGCTGCCGTGTTTTATCTTTCTTTTCCTGCCTCTCCTTTAATTTCTTCTCCACTTGCTAATAGTTTTTCCAATTCGGTCAAAAATAGTTGCATCAAAACAAATTCGGTCAGAAGTAATGCTGGAGATTTTCTTTGGTCTAGATAGCGCTAGGATTGCATATTTAAAATGATAAATGGCTTGTTATTTTCTTTTAAATTTTAAGATCTTCTACTCCCTCAATCCACTTAAGGCATCTCCAACGAGGCGACGCAAACGAACGCTGAGCGACTGTTTGCGTTTGCGGAGACCAAAAATGCGTTTGGGCCCTGGTCCAGCGGGGCGACGCAAAGTGACCGCACAGTTCGCGCTGACGCAAACCTGGTCCAAATATGCGACTGGTTTGCGTCTCCACGGACGCTACGCGGTCCCACAAAGTGACCGTGTTGGTTGCATCCAGGCCCGGTGGGCAGTAACTAGGTAAGCAAAATATTCCATCATTACTATTGATTGGCCAAAAAGACCATCTTTACAAAGATGGTTAGTCGAGTTAACCTAAAACTACAACGGCCGTACCTACTCGCCGTCGCGCGGCCAACCACGACCGGGGTTAGTCGCAGTCGCGCTGCCTACTATTGGTCGTCGGAGGGGCCGGCGCCGTCGTCGAAGCGCGAGCGCTTCACGCACTCCTTGCATCGCGCACACCGCCGATCGGACATCTCGTCTTGCCTCCTGCGCCGTTCGAGGGTCTCGGCCAGAGAGTATTCCCACAGGACTCTCTGCACCGCCACCGCCGCTTGGGCTGCCTCCGCCTCCTCCACCGTCGCCGCCTGCACCGCCGCCATCTGGGTGTGGTAGTGGGTCCTATCCCTAGCCGCCGCCGCGACTGCATCCTCCCTAGTGATGATGGCGTCCGCAAGCTCCCGGTTCTCCTGCTCGACCCGCGCGGGAGAAGGGCCCCTCCGCGCGAGCGAATCCAGGTCGGAGCACATGTACCCCCGAGCCATAGCGACCGCATAGCTGTGGGCTTCCTCCTCCGATGCCCAAGCCGGACGGCGCTGGGCGTCCCCAGCAAGGGTCTCGAAGGACGCGAGCAGAACCTGCTGGTCGCTGACGCACTCAAAGCGGCTGGGTACGTCTGCGGCGGTGGCGATGTCGTGGATGATGGCGTCCGCGAGTGGGGCCACCGGCAGCGGAGGGGGCCACGCCTCCGCGAGCGCCGCCCTGGCCTCAGCGATTTCCGCCCTGGCCGCCACGAGACGCTGACGCCCTAGAGCGCCCTGCCGCCTCCGCCACCTCCAGGTCCAGCTGTTCGGCCTGAAATGCGTCGGCGGCTACCTGCTCGTCCTCCTCCGGGTGGACTTGGCGGCACATCTGAACAACCTGATCCCAACTAAGGTTGTGCTCGGCTATGGATGGATGTTAGGGTTTAGCTTGAGGTGTGTTTGTCATCCCTGCCGGTGTCCACCATATATAGCCACGGTGGTGCGGGAAACGACGTTGTCGTGCATGTCATTTCCCGTGCGCGAAACGCCGGCAAAACGCGCCAATGTATTTGGCAAGCGCGGGAACAACCGTCGTCGCGCGGGAACAGGTAATCGTCAGCGGCAGGCCTCGACGGGACGCAAAACCGCCATTAACGCCTTGATGGTGGTTGTGGTAAAAAATGCGTCTGCACCGCTGGGGATACCCACGACGCAAACGGTCGTCCGGCCCGTATGGCGTCCGCGGACCGACGCAAACGGACGCTCGCGGACAATTTGAGTGTCCAAAATGCGTCGGCCCGCTGGAGATGCCCTAAATTGAATCGAATTTAGAACTGAATTCGAGATTCGAGTCAGTTATAAAGGATCGGAGGGAGTAATATCTTTCTGAAGGGCTAAGCGTCCCCCGGGGATCAAATCCTTGATCCCCCGGATCGCCAGCCGTTCGATACGAACGGTAAGGACCGTCAGATCGGGTCAATGCTTTAGGGAAGGAAAAAAAGAGAACACAACCGTCGAATGAAAATTCTCCTGCTCCTCCTGACGCTCACACGACCTTGTATGCCACTTGTAGCAATATGTGTCGTCGCTTGTACAAAATCACCGCCGCTGCCAGTGATTGTAGCAGCAGCCGCCGCCCATTGAAGTGGCCGTCGCCATCCATTTTGTGAGACAATAAAACTTCCAAAAGGAGATGTTGTTGAGTCGATGGTTATGACGACCCAGAACAAACATGTGGAACTTACCACGGAAGAGTAACAAGATGACGTAGAATTTAAACCACGTAGAGCATAACAAAAATGGTGTCTTGTTATTACATTCATGAATCTTGTGGCTATGTATTAAGTTCTTATGTGATAGGGTCCAACCAGCCTTTGGTCCTCTTTTGTATTGTCTACTACTTTGCTACTCTATGTACCCACCTTAAAATCTACTGTCAATCTTTTGAATTTTCATATGTGAGTTGTGAATTATATATGTGTATTGAGAAATAAAATTTAGCACCCGTAGCAATGCACGGGCATTTGTACTAGTTACATAGTATAACGCACCGATGCCACCATACCGGTTCAATTGTTTTCTCGCGAACCAACAAGCTTGCTCGCGCTGGGTGTCCGCTGCGAACTGTCCCCGATCTAGCCTGGGCCCTGGGCCATAGCAACCTTGATGCGTCTGGGCCATAGCAATGAATGGGTTGCAAGCCTCTAAAAAGCTGTAAAACCCATCTGATACGCCTAATACTTTGCTCAATAGTCCCACCTTGCTATATTATAACGAATTTAGCTGGTTTATATACGTCAATACTTCTGGAATTAACAAGCCGCTCAATAAGATATGATCAGAAACAAATTAACTTCCGCCGGTCAATGAGAGAAAATTGATGGGTGGCGGCATGGCCGATCAAAGGAGGGACGGACGGCAATTGATGGAAGGGGAAAGCGGAGAGGAAGGTGTCGGAGGTCGACGGCAGCTGCGCTCTGCCAGCAGGAGAGTTGGTCGACGGCGTGAGTTTGGTGGAGGGGTGCTGCCATGTCAGCGGCAGATCTCTGGAGCGGGCGTCCGCAGGGGCGCGCTCCGACGGCCCGGCGCAGCAGCGTCGCTCGCCGCGGCCACCAGCTGGTCAACGCCCGCACCAGGTCGCCACAGATCCCGCGTAGCAACCACGCCCATCTCCTTGCAAGAACAAATTTTGTGTTGAGCCGATTTGTGGGCGCGCGTTACCGTAGATGTGTGGATTTGAGGGTGGCCTGGCCTGGGGTGTTCTTTGTTGGTGCGGTCTGGAGGGATGGCACAACCAGAGAGGGCAGTGAGGAAAGGGACGACAACGTGGTGTGGCTGACCCTTCTAGAAAAGAATTTTGCTAATTAAATTAAATAAATATAAAGGATTTTACATATTATTTGTATAAACGTAAATGTATGTATGTACTAAACAATAGTGTCTTCATGTATCCGAAATGAAACAAACTTGCATCATCCTTCTAAAGAAGGAGAAAAAATATTTATAAAAAACCAAAAAATATAGGTATATATATTAAAATAATAGGACTAGCAATGGGATTAGGAAGTCAGTCCACCCTAAAGAAATCTTATTAGGTCAGTCCTCACGACATTGGCAATTGTAGAAAAGAAACAAATAGTATTTTTTTATATCCCGAGCGACGAGCAAGATACAAGGAGCGGCGAACAACCTCGACCTCGCGATGGAAGACGTACAACCTCCGCGTTGGCCTCCTTGGCCACGGAGTCCGCTCCTATCTGGGTTTGCTTGGGCTTCCGCGCTCACGCGACGCAGCAATCCTGGTGTGTTATTCGACCCAGCTTCAGGACGACCTCGTGTCATTGGACGTGCCATCGAGTTTATTTTCAGCACCATCGCCAACAACGATCTAAGCTATGATGAATAGCGAGCTCTTGTTGCCACCTCCAAACATGACATAGTCGCCGATTACAGAAAGTGGCCAAGTGGGCACGGTGCTGGCCCTAGGAATCAACGGCGACGACCCATGGAGGCAGGCAAAAAGCGCTCCGGTAATGATCCGTCCATTGCCGGACGTGGCCATCATCAAAAGGGTTCGTCTACTTCTCCATTGAATCATGTTAACACGGCAATGAATCACACGTCATGGTGAGTTCGTACTCGATCGAGACTGGACCTCCGCATGGTGGTTCCCTCTTACGGCCTAGCAATCCATGACGTTGACAGTCGACCGCCAGGTGTATCTATGAATTCTTTATTCTTTTCCTGCATCATCTTATAAACTCCATTATTTATGAAGAAGGGTAAAAAATTATTTTATTCAGCCATGTTGCTAGAGCAATTTCCCGTTTCCTATTTTGAAGTTAATATATTTAGTTCTTCCGCCGCAGCACGCGGGCATTGTCCTAGTAATACTCTAAAGTGTTGGGTGAAATTATGTCGTCACCCAATTTCCACAAAACTCTATCCCTAATCCACTAGGTAGGGATAGAGTATCGGTATTACAAAAATACACTAAAATTTGAGAAAATATGAGGATAATCAGGGATTAAACTCGTACATACTCTGGCACTAAACATGCATTTAGAATAAGTGGAGATTTAAAGTTTGGTGCAAATTATCTCCACCAATCCCCACTAAAACTCTAGTGCCAAATAAAGCCTTATGGTACCGCAGGATAATGCTTTCAATTAATCATGTGATCTAACTCGATGTGACCCCTAGCCCTCCCCAAGCCTAGACCGCCCATCCCGCCATTACTAGGGTGCAGATTGGCTAACTTTGCCGGGCTCAACGTCAGCTAACTTTGAGTCACTGATAGGTGGTCCCCATGCGACATAGGGTCCACATGTCAGTGGCCCACAGTTAGCCAACACGAAGTTAGCGAATCTTGGCAGCCACCCCAGGGCCTTTCATCCGGAAAAGCCCGTGAGACGGCGTCTACTCTCCAGCCTTTCAGCACTAGTGATGCGGGGTGGCAGCGGCTAGGGTGTCTTAGCTAATTGGAGGTGGTGGTCGGCGCAGAGTCCAGATGGTGGCTGCATGGTCCGTGCTGTTAGACTTTACATGTATTGTAGACGTATTGGCATGTAGTGGTACTCTATCCAATTGGCCATGAGGGGGTTTTCCTCACCAAAATAACATGTAGCATGAACCCAGGACCACAACATCGTTTCCCCCAACTTCAATAGCTAGTCGTTCTCACCATGCTCACCCCAGTAAGCAACTTATACGACCCCTCATCACCACACATGAAGGTTATAGACTTATAGTGGGGAAAGGGGTAGGCGCCGCACCGTTTTCGACGTCGTTCACATGAGGAAGTCTACACCACAAACCTTGTACCACATTGGAGCAAACTAACTGGATCATTTATGACGGGCTCTTTGATGGAAGCTCCTTCGTGGTAACTAAATTTTCTATCTAATTGGATGGCAGATCGATTGCCTTTTCCAATTTTTTTTTTTAATTTTTTACTAAGGACATCTTGATAATCCTAGTAAGTCAAGTTGTGTGTACAAGAAAATTGGAAAATTCATAATAAGTATAATAATTTGGTCATTAGTATTTTCAATAACTACTATATATATTGCATTCATTGTCGGATTAATATTGAACACACTAACTTATAAGACACACTAGAGCACGAAAAAAGGCAGACAATCAAGCTAACGGTTAAATTTAAGCTTATGAAGTTTCGGTAAATTTTCTCACAAAATATTACACTAGAAACTCCCTATTAAGATATTTTTGCTAGAACATACCCAATAGATATATCTACCAAATTATTAAATTAAGCATTAATGTAGATGCATACAATTTCATCCTATATAGTTTTTCACAAAATACATTTCTTTAGTACATTGTAAGCGTAATAATTAATGTATATTGCAATAAAAAGAATGTTACAATTAATATTACAAACATTTGCTATTTGATTAACCGTGGAAACAATGCAATGGGGAAGATACAATAATTAGAATTGTACTATCATAAATGAACTTAAATTGAAGTATAAAACTTTAGAGTAAATTAAAATTATCAAACTCTCCATATATCTAAAATTCATCCTACTTGAGGGCAACTAGGTCACCAATGCCCTCTAGCATGAGGTGTAATGGAGACTTGACCAAGGATGAAATAAGTGGATATAGCCCGCCAACACACCGCCGTCTAGCTATAAAGAATCTTTTTTGTAACCTGATCCTTGATAAAAAAAAAGAAGTATGGGTGAATTTCAAGAAAGACATCATTATCAATGGCAAAGCGATGAACCGATAAGAGATTTTTTTGAGGCATTGGGAACATGCAAAAAATTGCGAAGTCAGAATGATTGAACAGAGTTACAAATTATTGAATTACCAACATGGAAAATATCCATACCTTCTCCACTAGCGGTGTTCATCTTGTCGCGGCCTTGGCAAGTGTCACGAACTGAGTAAGATTCATTGAAGAAATGCTTCTCCGAGCCTTCTGCTAACCTAGCCTTTCCCATCTTTATATTAAAACGAATGTAGCTAACGTGAACTAAAAGCAAGCTCTTGTTCGAGGAAGTAGAAATTGTTAGTTGTTGCTAGCTTGAACTGAGTTGTTCCTGTTGGTGCTAGGGTTGCCAAGGGAGTTGTAGCGAGATGCTGCTAATGCAGCTATTTCTGATGTCCGGACGATGCAGCGGAAGTGAAAAGAAAAAGATATGATGCTTCTGTTTTCCTAAAACTTATGCCTTTCTATATTATGGCATAAAGTGCTATGTGGCGCTTGATGACATTTTGTTCAATGACTCTGATCCAGACATGCCACCGCCAAAGAGGAGGAAACCCTCAAAGTCTGCTTCATCTTCAAAGGGAAAGGAAAGAAAGCTGAATCTTCTAGTCTACAGCCCCAAAAAGACCAGTCAATCCTAAGAGGAGTGCTGAAGAAAAGAAAAATGCTGAGAAAAGAAGGCTTATCAGAGAAGAAAGAGAAAAGGAACAAAGGAAGTTCACCGGTGATGTGGTGTGTAGCTCCAGTATGCGAGTACCAATTTGTATTGATGCCATATGCATGAGCTTCATCATCATTATCCTGGAACCGATACCAACAATCTTTGGCGGGGTGACTATCTCTATGGCAGATTTGACAAGCGACATTAATCCATGGGGTAGTGCGACGGCGACCACGTCCACTGCCACCACCATTAGGTGCTCGTCCACCACGACTGCCCCCTTGACTTGACTTGAGTTGTTGAAGCGGGAATGATCATCTTGGCGCCTCTCATCTTGGCATCTATCACCATGTCGATCATCATATCGTCGATCGTCATAACGTCGATCTTCATACCGTCGTTCTTATGGGCCACCATAGTTGCGTGGATGGTAGCCACCCCCATCACCGCGATTCCGCATCCTTTCTGCAACATTGGCCGGGGACTCAAAACCTCCATCATTGCTGGAGGCGAGCATCTGGTGGCGTTGCTCAAAGGACTGAACTTGAGAGTATAATTCAGCAATGGTAAGAGACATCTTGACAATCCCAAACGCTGCAACCAGGGAGTCATAGAGACTTCCTAGTCCGGCTAGAAGAAACGAAACAAGTTCATCATCATCAAGCGGTTTTTGGCGACCGCCATCTCATCTGCAAACCTTTCATCTTGGTGAAGAACGCCGAGATTGAAAGATTCTTCTTCTTTGTGTTCGCCAATGCGATCATGAGATTTGTGACCTTGGACACGCTTTGTGAGACAAACATCTCCTCTACTGCCTTCCTCACATCGGCAGCATGTTCCATCCTAAGGACGTGCATGAGGATTTCCTTGGAGAGGGATTTGAGAAGATACCCTAATAACTGGCTCCTTTTCTTTATATGTATTTTCCACGACCATCGTCTTTGACGGCGCAATGTCAGTGCCATCAAGAAGGCCGGTAAGTTGGGCACCATGTATCTCAGGAAAAACATGGGCGCGCCATAGACTGTAGTTGCTCCGCGTCAGAAGCTCGGTCGGCAGAGACCAACATTAATCTCAGCGAAGGTTGAAGACGAAGACGCCATATCCGCTGATTTTGGTTGAATTAGATCGATGAAGTAGTTGGATCTCTTAGGAAAGAGGTGGCTCTGATACCATGAAAAGGTTTCAATTTGGTTGGATTCTGCTCGATACAATGATCGAGGTTCTCATGTATATTTATATCAGGAAGATCGGTGCACCATCGCAAGCCGACTCGTACAGAAGGAGGATACCGAGTTTGAGACGATTTGTACTATAAGTAAAGATTACATAGCTTAACACAGTTTATGCTGCCGTGATTACATAGCTTAACACAGTTTATGCTCGATACAATGATCGAGATTCTCATGTATATTTATATCAGGAAGATCGGTGCACCATCGCAAGCCAACTCGTACAGAAGGAGGATACAGAGTTTCAGACTATTTGTACTATAAGTAAAGGATTACATAGCTTAACACAGTTTATGCTGCCGTGATTACATAGCTTAACACAGTTTATGCTCGATACAGTGATCGAGGTTCTCATGTATATTTATATCAGGAAGATTGGTGCACCATCGCAAGCCGACTCGTACGAAAGGAGGATACAGAGTTTGAGACGATTTATACTATAAGTAAAGGATTACATAGCTTAACACATAGCTTAACACAGTTTATGCTGCCGTGATCAATTCTATCTCTAACACAGTCAAGCCAATGACCACGCCTCCAAAGGAGAAGCGACACTCGCGGCCGGGTGTCTTCCTGGTCATCGTCCGAAGCCAGAGGTTTTCACCTGGGCTAAATACCATGGCCCAGTTTTCACCTGGGCCAAAGACCATTCCCTAGCTTGATGTAGATGGGGTGATAGGCGATATCAAAAAACTGTTAGATTTTATAATTATTTCAGAGAGGGTTTATTTTGTACAATTGTTTATCCAAGGGGTTATTTTTATCACACTCACCGTACTTCATTGCCATTGCCCTAGTTTTTTTTGAAATAAGGCATTTACCATGTTCCATTTCATAGGAACGAAACAATGTCACAAACTGTAGCGCAGATTATTGCAGTCAACAGTCTCTAAAGAGACCGCAAACTCTACTGAAATCTGATCGCAAAGTACATCTAGTACAACTTAGGATTTAATAGTTCCATCAATTTTTTGCTACTCCAAGCACCGTTGATCGTTTTTCAGATTCTGCTTCCTGGTATATCGGGGGATATTAGTCTTGATGCGATTCTCAAACAGGGCTTCTAGAGTCCCACGTCCAGCCATGTCCACCACCTTCCTTCTCTTCATCGCCATCTTAGCTGGGGAGTTTCTTCCACCTTTTTATCCAACTCCAAGATCCACTCTTCCGGTTTTGTTTTCGCCTGGGTAAAACACAAAAGTGTCCATATCCTCAGTTGTTGCCCCATCCTCCTCCGCACCGTTTGAATATTAATTCAAGTTGGCTTTCAAAAAAATCATTTAGCATTTTCCATATATTCCACATAACAACAGATGTAATCATATTAATCACACAATTCTTCTTATTACTTATCCATAGTCTAGCCACACTTTCATAACAAATACCAATATGAAACTTAATTAAGCTCGAAATCCCATTCCAAATTATTTTACAGATATCACAGCTAAAGCACAAGTGATCCACTTATTCATGTTCTGCACAAAACAAACAGGTAGCATCTTGGACATGCTGGCGCTTAGCCAAGTTATCTCTATTTAGAACTTTATTATGAAAAATTGACCACAATAATACTTGCACCCTAGGAAGTATATTTAACTTCGATCCATAGTGCTGGGACAAATACATGTGTAATTCCTCTAAAATTCACAACAACATATAAAGATTGAGAGCTATAAATTCCAGAAGTATTAAGCTTCTAGACCATTTGGTCATGCATCTTCATAAGAAAGTACTAGATCCTGAATAATAGCAACCAGTTCCCCATAGCCTTAGTAACTTTTGATTAAATCATCTCCTAAGAGAGAGTTTAATCACCCTATCAACCCATACTGTTGTAACATTTTGGTTGTTACAAATTATATACATATCCTAGAAATGAATTGCAAGACTAGTGCCTCCGAACCACTCATCCTCCCAAAACTTTATTTTTTTACTATTTCCAACCATCCACTGTACCCAAACATAGCAGCATTCATCTCTACTACTAATAAAAGGGCGAACTTGAATTTTTCTACAGTCACCCCGTCAAGTGTACACCGAGAAATCAGAAACATTTGATTATCCACGGTAAGGAGATCTAACCGTCCTAATTAACCTGATGGTTTAGGAAAAGTGCAATTAGCAATAACGCCTACCGCACCGCACTCCGCCAAATATTTCCTCTGCCAGTACGTGTTCCGGAAAACGTATTCCCTCGATTTCTCACACTCCCAAGCTTCCTCCCTCACTTTCCCCGCCGCCATGAACCCCACGACACGACCAGACGACCTCCTTCCTCACGTCTACATCGACGCCACGATGACCCATGAATCACGCCGCCGTGGCCCGCTCACCGTCTATCCTGCCATCTCCGCGTCGGCTCTTGACTGCTCTTTGGCCGCCCGCCCACGATCTTCCCCGCCAGCATAGCCCACACGCGTCCCCGCCGACGCGCCGCACGCCCATGGCCACGCCCGCATGCCGCCGTGCCCCGGCCGCTTCGGTGGTCTGAGGTTCGGCCCTTCACGGCCGACCGCTCCATCCACTGTGACGTCTCCAGCAGCTCCGCACCCCTCCGCCCAACGCCGCTCCACGGGGCACCTCCCCTCCAAGCGCCGCCACACAAGTAGAGGCGCCGAGGTGGGTGATGCATTAGAGGATGGGATCCCCTCGACGCACCACGCGATGAGGTCGAGGCACCGGAGGAACCTTGCGGGCAACCCCGCGGATGGGTTCTCAGCAATTATATAATTCCACTTACATGAAAATTATATCATTCCACTGCAGATTGCTTCTCAGTTTTGATCCGTTGTGACTTTCTTTTCTGAAATATCTTTTGCAGGTAGCAAAATCAGTAGATTTCTAGCCCATCTGTGCTAATAATTGCAAAGCTTGTGTGCATATCATTAGTTCATTACCATCTAGATTCATCATTATGGGGAGTATATTGTAATATAGACTGTCGAAGATGGCAGTATCACTGAGATTTACAACCTTTGCACAATTATGATTATTTTCTTTGTCATGAAACTATGATTGATCATATATGTGAAATTAGATGAGCAGTGTTGTTAACATTCTATCGTGCAGCGGAAGGGGTTCATGGAGTGGTTAAAAAATGGAATAGTTGTTCATGATGCTAGCTATCTCCTGCTGATTCAACAAGATGGTCGAGAGGTTAAAGGGCTTGTTATGTTACTAGCCTATATCTCTTGTCTCAGTTGTCTTCATTACCAAATTCCATTTATAAATATTTAAGAAGCAATCTGATTGCTCACTAATTCGGTTGGAATCTATATTATCTATTATGGGAGTGGTTCTGTGTCCATCTTTCCTTATACGTCCAAGGTTCAGATTACTGCAAAACATCATTTTTGTAAGGGTGAAATGTTTGCATGGGTATATGAATTGTGTATTGCAGCATGAGAATTTAATTGTTTCATACATATAGATGGTTAGACACAGGCTTTGATATATCATTCCATTCAGTTTTGATTTTTCTGATGTAAGCTTGTCTAGAAGCTAAACATGATATCTCTGAAATTATGTTCTAAACACAGAGATATCTTTGTTCCTATTTTTATGGGGACCAATATTTTGATATTTATATTATCTTTAAACAGTGCATATGTAAATGCCTGAATGGTATACATTATGTTTTTAATTTACCCGGCTACATTGAAAAATCCCGTGGCTGGATATATATGCGTGGATAGTTTGGTGCTTTGGTATAAACTATTGATCCCATTATAAAGTTTTGTTTAACATTTATTCTATTTTGGTCTTTTATTTAAAAGGTATGCAACTGTATCTAAATGTTGAGTCTGCAGATTGAACTATTATTGATTAGTTTTTGTTGCAGAGTGACCATTATTCTGTTTGGAGTAGGTGGACGCTTTCAGGGACGGAGGAAATCTTACCTCGGTCTGGTACCATGCACAAAACCTATCCAGAAGTCATCGGTGCCTTCACAATTGCTAGAGCTGGCGACGTGTTTGGTAATCAGAGTCTGGTGGTGACACGAAGGGTCAACGGCTGGTAAAGTGAAGGAAGATCCTCATCAATGTTGCTTGGAGTGTCATGTTCCCTTCTAGCTTCCCAAGAGCGGCCGAGGCCTGTGGCCAGGGTGATACTGCAAGCTTATGTTTTCTGATGTCCATTCTCATTGCTAAAGAGGTGGGATTTCGCTAACGCCTCTGATTATTGTTTCACAATGTTAAAAAACATGGTATGTTCAGTCCCGGTTCGATGCTTTGATGGAAAGTGGAAACTCCTGCCAGATTTTAGTTCATATAGTGCAAATTTGAAATGATATTACACCTGTTCTGATGTTCATGTAGTGCAAATTTGAAATTGTATTACACATGTTTTGATGTTCATATGTACTACCTTCGTCCCAAAACAAGGGAGGGAGTATTTTCTATTTTTCTCTATTTTTCTCTATTGATCTTTACGTCAGATTAAGTTGTATCAAATTGCACACTTTTTTTTTGTCCCTGGCACGTATTGTGCTTCTGGATGACTTGGTTCAGTACAGGTAAATATGTGTACAGGTTATATTGGTCTTTTCAAAACTATGTTACATGAGAAATTACTAGCATCAACCATATTAGAGAAAAAAAACTGAAACATATGTTTATGTAGTTCATATATAAACATGGTATAAAGAATGGCCTAGAAATTCAGTTTTGTGGTTAGTAGTTAATTTTCATGGATCTTTTAATCTTATGCCGTGAGGGATGTGACCTATGTTAGGTCCATAAGATACCACAGCTTTTTGAGACGTAGCATATGCACTTAGGTAAAACTTTGGTCTCCGACCAAGGAGGCAATTCGCTAGGGCACCAACCATGGAGCATGTGCACAATTAGTGCAATATATGCTAGCGTCAATACTCAATATGGAAACTTCTCTTTTTTTGGCAATTCAAAATATATTCATTAATATCATTGACATTTTACAGATAGTAATGTGCCAGGATGCACATTTTGATTTTGATTGCTGAAAACAGCAATTTCAGGGCATTGATCTGATGGATGTTTAGTACAATTAAAAACACAAGTTCCTATACTATGAGCACTAAAAGCTTCTTTTGCTTGTCCATGAGCTTCCTTATTATTTTCCCTCTTGATTTTGTACATACTGGCTTGCATACCCTGAGTATGGTGAATGAATTGCTGCAGGTTTGGTCTTATCATCCAATGTCCTGGATACTTTTTCAGATCTTGAAATTTCAGACTTTGGGCTAATATTGAGTTATCAGTGAGAAAGTTCAGTTTCTTTATTTTTAGCATCTTAGCAATTTGGGCTGCTATTTCCATCGCTTGTGCTTCTGCTTGTAATGCTGAAGTAGCTGAAGAGGATGCCTGCACATAGATATCTTTGTGATCCTCACAATTCCAATCCAAATAGATACCAATGCCAGCCTTTAAAGAGTGATCTCCGCCTTTCCAGGCCGCATCCGTATAAATATTTAGGCCACTTTCTGATCTACTCCAATATGAGGATGTTTGATATGATCCTACTTTCCTGTCTTTTTTAGTCTGTGCCTCTTCTTTCTCCAACTGAATAGAAACTTCTCTCATTTCTTTTTTAACTGAACACGGGAGCTATATGTTGTTTCACGTTATGCACCATTTTGAAGTTTTGTGTTAGTAATATTTTTGGTCGAACATGTATTAGTTGACACGTGCGTTGCACGGGCATACTTACTAGTAGCCCATAAAACCTCTTTCCAAAATGAGAAACTTGCACATCCCTACAGGAAAAAATGTTCAGATTCTATGTATTATATTTACTTCGAATAATTTGGTTCCAGATTTTATGTTTAGCATGATTATACCTTTTAATCCAAAAGCACAACAAGGAAATAATCAAATCTCTAGTACCAGGAATCTGTGCGCCACCATACTCTTGTTTCATACTTACCAACTCCTAGTATGCCGAATGATACTTGTGATGACCATCATAGTTGTCCCACAAATAGTGTGCTATTTGCGAGCTAATTGCTCTAACGAGCACTTACCGAGCAAGTACTTCCAACAAGTAAACATGAATACTTGCAAGACTAGATCTAATAAGAGCCAACCTACTGGCATGAGACAACAATCTCCCTCTCCACCATGCAATACGATTTAATGACAGCATCAATAATTGGTTGACGATCTACTTTTCTAAGCTTTCCATAATGCAAAGGTACAGCCAAATATTTAATGGGGAAATCACTTATTTTGCACCGAAAGATCTGCGATAAAACGTTACTCTTCTCACTATATACATTAATAGGTATTAGGTTACTCTTTTTGAAGTTTATTCTCATCCCGGAAATCTACTCAAAAAGAGCAAGAATCCATTTTAAATTTTGGCTTGTTCCACATTGTTCTTGATAAAAAGGAGGGTATTGTTCGCGTACTGCAAACTAGATACACCTCCCGGTCTATAATCATGTACGTCGTACTCTAGCTTTAAGACAAGTACTTCGGAACCAGTTACCCAAGCTCAATTACGTTTAGACTAGTCATAGTGAGGTGTAATATTGGAGTAGTAACATCCATGCACATTTACTACGGACTCTAGTACTCTATTGGTACAGTATTGCCATATTTATTACTTTGTAGAGTTATTTTCCTTTGTAATTGGTATTATAGTACATGTTTTACTAGTACCTATGTTACTCTCTACTAAGCTAACCGAAGCGCGGAACAGTCGGTTTGGATGGAAAAGGAAAGAAAAAAGTTACCAGTCTGTTTGTTTCTTGCCGAGCTGTTTTTTTTTTTCTTCCTTTTCCCTGCGTCGCTAGACAGCGAATTTAACGGAATTCGACCGTCTGGAACTCTGGTTAATTACCGACGGACTCTCCACCTCTCTCCCATCTAGATGGCACTTGTTGCATACGGCTGGGTCAGCACCAGTGTACAATTGTACATGCGGGGTACAGTCGGATTGGAGGGAAAGGAAAGAGAGCCAAAACCTATGTGACCGACCTTTTTTCCTGACCGGCCGGAATCCGGGTTGAGTTCCATACTTCCATATATGGATCGAATGCATGCGTGGGCTAGCTGTTTGAGAATCGAAGCTGGACTGCTGGAGACATGGCTTGCATCTGGGTGCCCTACGTTGCACAGCCACCATGTGCAGCACCTGCAGCGCCGCCGCCATCTCTGTGCCGGCGCCCCTCCTACTCCACCTTGCTGTCACCGGCGGCGCCGTCATACCATCCTCGCCATGTCGTCCCCGTCCAGGTGAGGTGGCAGCGTCCTCATCAGGGATGGCTGAAGCTTAACTTCGACGGCTCCGTCTACAACGACGGCTCGAATCGGGCCAGCATCGGCGGCGCCATCCGGGACTGCAAGGGCCGCGTTCTCGCGGCGTTCGCCGAGCCGACGGAACACGCGAAGATCGGCGTGGTGGAGGCGCGGGCGCTGATCAAGGGGCTGCGGCTGGCGCGGAGCTTCTTCAAGGGGATGCTCGTGGTGTAAGGCGATGACCTGACGCTGGTGAAGCTCCTGCGCGAGGAGGACGGACGCTCGCGGATTCCGCAGGAAATGCACGACGAGATCCTGGAGCTGCTCGGAGGGTTCGCGGCGTGCGAGGTGCAGCATGTCTACAGGGAGGGCAACCAGGTCGCCGACGCCCTCTGCCACGAAGCGTACGAGCGCCCAGGGCTGTGGATGGGCGGGGTCATACCGCGCGCCATCCTGGAAAAGGTGCAGAACGATAACCACGACGTGCCGCACCTCCGCCTCGTCAAGACCAAGACATGATCATCGACTACTGCATCTTGGGTTTCGTCGATCCGGGGAGAGCTGGAAAATATGGAGACAACGCGGAGAGATCCAGAGGAGGGGTGGTGTTGCGCGCGGCTCGCCGAGGACATGATCATGGATTGCTGCATTCTGGGTAACTCGATCCCAGGGGAGTTGCTCAAGGCATGGATGCATAGAGAGCAGAAGTTCCGCGCGAGACAAGGCGCTGAGACAAGCAGCCAACGATGAAGCGCGCTGAACAACGAAGCTTAAGGAGTAGTGGCGTTCCGCGCGGCCGGCCGGCTGGCCCAGGACAGACCAGAGCTCGTGGTGTGGTGCTCATCTACGATGCTGAAGCGACGTTGACGAAGCATGATACTAGTCATGTAATCGCACGTAAAGACGGCATGTCGTCTCGTGCTTGTAATACACTTTTACAGTACGTAGTGGATTTGCGCCTTCGTGCGCCTCGTTTGATCTTTATTTCTTTGCTAATACTAAGTGATACTGTAGACATTCTCACATTCAGAGGCCGGGTCTCCTTAGTCAACTTTGCTAATACTAAGTGATATGAGGTATTCTCACAATACCTTAAAATCAGCTTCTCTATTTGGTCTAGAAATTTATTTCTTCTCAATTGGACACTTGGTCTAAACTTCTTTCCTAAAATGACACTTTAGTTCATTTTCAGCACTTACGGTGTCAAATAGGAATATGAAAAAACTCTTTTGCCCATAATGAATTATGTGACAAGAAATAAAAATAAAATTCAGAGAAAAACAACCCAAATCATGGGAAAACCGGGGGAAAACCCCCACACAAGTCTTCTTCTACTTCGTGCATGGTTTGCGCTGTTGCTGCACTTCATCAACACGGCGCTTGTACTTAATTCGTTCAAGGTTCTTCTTCTTCTTTTTTTGACGGTGCTGGCCTTGGGTCTAGTAGTCAAGACACATCGGTGGATTTGCATGCATATTCCTGGCGAAGGCATCGTGGTTTTCATGTGTTTGATTTCCTCTCTACGATTGTTCAATTGGTTCGTCTCTAGATCGACCCGTTTTACTACAGAAGAGTATTTTGGTCCAGCAAAAGATAATTGACGGAAGCACCTAACATCACGAAGGGCAGTGTCATACAGGAATGAAATCAAGTTTAGGTGTTAAATTGGGAAGAAAAAAATTCTAGTGTTAAATAGGGAAGCCAATTGTATAGTAGTGTCAAATAAGATTTTTTTCAACCTAGCATCATCCACATCCTGATATTAATATAAGTACCCCTCCGATTCGAAAAGAGTGTCTAGCACCTACTACGTAATACAATCACGTTGTACAATTAACCCCTTCTACATTTAGAAGAAGAAGTGCAACTCCTCCTCTCCCAAATTGGTTGTCGCCGGCAGCCTCCGGCCAGAGCCAGACTAGCGGCAGCAGCAACCTCCGGCCTAATTTCTTGCTGGCGGGATGAAATGGCTCAGGTCATCACATTAACAATGTAATCAAGCATGAACATGTATCAATACGGCCAGCTAAACCCTCTTTCATAAAACAAACCTCCTTCCCGATACTGTTGCTTCTAAACATAGCCATTCATATTTTGCAAACGTCATTACCATTACACGGGCGCAGAGATTCCTACTAAGGCGTTCTGGTTTTGTACAAACAAACTTATTATTTTGCTTTTATGGTAATTAAGCTATACGGCATGACCCCATTCGTCTCTCGATTCATCGCCAGCTCCAAATAATCAGGATATGGTGTGCCACTTTCTGCAACGTCAACCACTTGGCCCTTACTACACATATAGACAATAAATTATTCAGCTGAGACCAGGCATTGGCGCGCCAGAGCATCAGTCTTGTCAATTTCGAGTATTCCGATCCACAAGGAGGGGGAAGCTAGAGCAGCAAATCATTAGAGTCAGCTCTTTGTATTGTTGTGTAATCTTCCACCAACTTTACAGGCATTACAGCAAAAGGTTAGATAGATTCGGTAGGGTTCAGCTGAACCCCCAATGGTTCGCCACTGTCCAGTACTTTTGGCAAGAGAAAGCCTCGCATCGTCCTTACGTCCTGCACACACGTCCTCGAGTGTACTTCTCTGCCTGCCCAATAAAATCTGCTTGTGACGAGAACCATATTAACAAAACAATCTCCGCAATCTCCGTAAGTGTGAATACATACACAATTACTTAACTCGCAATCTCATCTTTTGATCCTAGTAGTAGTAAATTTTTGGTCCAACTAGGATCCACGGTTGATGTTTACGCGCAATTGCTCGATCTCATTCTCTCGGTCTACTGCTTGTAGCCGTCGTGGTTCTTAAACCTAGCGCTAGCACGGTGACCAGTCCAGAATAGCGTAGTTGGATGCATCCAGCGCAACCTCCAAATCACAACGTGATGATGTGCCTCTTTCCTCAAGGACGACCACTGAAAATTTACTGAACTGATAGCCAGATCTCAGATATATTCTTGTTAATTACGGGTGTTCCAATCCACAATGGCCAGCACTGAGCTCGCCGCGACTCTCCCAACCAATTGCATTGCTGAGTTAATCCATGCATCTTCTGTGGTGAGGTCGCCCGTGGTTGGCCCTCTCCCTTGTTCTAGCGAAAGGGATACTTAAATTGCTTGCCGATTTACCGAGCTAGCCGAAACCAAGGAGATCGCAGCGCCCTATTTATCTACGGCTACAATGCACAATCAATTACAGTTGCTTGATCTATAACCACGTCGAGGAGATAATTACACTAATCTGCAACGACGAGTCACAGGCTACCTAGCTAGCTCTAAGCTAGAGCTTAATTACCGTACGCTTCGTAGGTTGAAATGGTGTTCTCCGACGATTATGTGGCCGCCGTGGTGCCCATCTTGGTGTACTGGGGCTACTCCGGCGTGCACGCTGCGCTAGGCCACGGGCACGTCCTGGACAAGTACCGACTGAACACCAAGGCCGAAGAGGACAGCAGGAACACCGTGTCCAAGCGCGCCGTCCTGGTCAACGTCCTCATGCAGCACCTCATGCAGCTCGTCGCCGTCATCGTGCTCACCCCGGTAACTAACTACTACTGCTACGAAATACGTCCTTCTGTGTACTGAGTTACTGACTACTAAGTAAGTACAAGCTAAACTTCAGCTAGCTTCCACGTACGTCTAATACATACGCATGCAGGTTATAGCTGGAAAAGGAGTAGGCGCGGCACTGTCGGCGACGTCGTCGTACCTGACGGCGGCGCGGCAGATCGCGGTGACCATCGTGCTGTACGACGTGTACCGGTACGCGTGGCACCGGCTGGCGCACCGGAGCCGGTTCCTGTACCGGCACCTCCACTCGTGGCACCACCGCCTCGTCGTCCCCTACGCGTTCGGCGCCAAGTACGGGCACCCGGTGGAGGCCCTGATCGCCGACACGGCGGGGGCGTCGCTGGCCATCCTGCTCTCCGGCATGTCGTCGTCGCCGCGCGCCACGGCGGTGTTCCTCTCGCTGTGCAACGTCAAGGGCATCGACAACCACTGCGGCCTGTGCCTGCTGCCTCGCCGCCTGCAGTCGCTGTGGAACGGTGCCGCCTACCACGGCGTGCACCACCTGCCGCGCGGCGTCAGGTACAATTTCTCCGACCTCTTCTTCGTCACCTGGGACAAGGCCTTCGGGACGCACCTTGCCTACACCGTCGAGGAGAGGCCCGGCGGCGGAGGGCTCGTCATCCAGCCCATGCGGCCCAAGCAGGCGGCCAAGGCCTCCGCGGTCGTCACGCCGGTGAACTAGCATGCTCCGGTGTTTTACACCCGCTGCTGCATTTGTTAAAAAGATGTGGTGTCTGTGTGTATGTGTGTGTGAGTTGCTTGTTCAGCGTTTGTTTCGTTTGCTTCTCCTAAAGTGTCACGTCTGGTCGTGGTTGTGTAGGGTGTTTGCAGTCATGTTGCACACGCCGTACCTAGATCGAGTCCGAAAGTTTGCGTGTTGCAAAAAAGGCCTGGCACTTGACGTGGAGGCCTTTTTTCATTTTTTTTCATGTCATTTCGGCACCATCATGTTTCTATTCGTTTTGTTTGGTGTTAGTTGGCACGATCCTGTTTCGTGGCATGGCATGGATCATGCCGACAGGCTGAGTCTGCCACGATGTTGTAATCGTTCATCCAGAAAGAAACGGATTGAAAATTTCAAAAATATGCAAGAACATACATGGCAAATGCTCGACTGCCGTGAGCCAAGGAACTTTCCGAACTTTCCAAACACAACTTGTTTCAAAAATTCAATTTTTTTGTCCGAACTTACAAATGAATAAGAACGTAAAAAGGGACCAAAATTGGTCAAAATCCACTTCAACAAAAATATATGAACTACAAATTTCAACATGAATTAACAACCAAATTCAACATGATTTTTTCACTATTCTACTATTACCATTTCAATGGAAGAAAAGGGACCAAAAGTGATCAACAAATCTATAGATTTATTACAAAATGGGTTGGAATATAAGATGCAAGGTGATACATGAACAAAAAAAAGGTAACAAAACATTTTACTCAAATCAAATCTATACAAAAAAAAATTATGAACAAAAGTTAGATATCGACCGGTAAAGGTTACCAAAATAGTTGGATACAGAGGTAATCAACTTGCAAACCTATGATTTACCAACATTTTAATCTAAAAATTATCAAAATGTCAAATTGATAATAGTTACAAACAATATCCTTCTGAAGTTATGAACCTATAGTTTTGCCAAAAAAAAAATCATTGCACATGTTACCACGCTATTCAACATAAAAAAAACATGAACCATGCATGTACAAAAAGAGGTGATCATGGATATACTTACATATTCGCCGTGTGCAGTCGCTCTTTGCTGTGACTGCTTTCTTTGTACAGAAACTCAACGTCGGGTGCTAATGTAGTTTGATTCCTTTCGTAGCAAAGGATTGACGTTTAGGAGGCAAATGCCATCCTCATCGGGAACTGGATCTGGACCATCGAATTGGTTATAGTCCTCCTCAACGACCACGCCATCGACTCCGACAATACTCCTCTTGCCTCTACTCACGACTACGCGGTCTGCAATATAGAAGCATTGAGCCACCTATTTAGCTAACACCCATGGCTCCTTTTGTGCAATAACTTTTTTGCATTTTCCTATATCAACACTCTACTTTGGTATAACCATGGTAGCGAAATAATCATCAGTCTCGACCTTTTCTGCCTATCTAACTCGAAACATGGTACTTCTATGGTGGTGTAGTCGAGTACCCAGATCTCTTCGATCACGCCATAGTATTTGGTCCTATTTGTGCTGGTAATGTTCTAATATGTGTTCAGAATGACCTAACTGTTCTGGTATACACTTCACCGGTCTTGTGCCTCTGTATAGAATGTGTATCCGTTGATATCGTATACTTGATAGGTCCGCACATTATATGGTGGCAACTGTGCATACCAATTCTCCATTTCCGAGTCCATCATTCTTAGGATCATAGGGGTTACTATCAAAGTCATCCTTTAGCCACGCCGCAAAGGTTTCATTGTGCTTGTCTGTGAGCCATTTTCTTGATCTTCCTGGGTTCTCCATCTCATTTTTGTCCATGTGCCTTTGAGCATACGGTTTTATCGTTCGAAAGGTGCTGCAACAACATAGTGTGTACTCTTTTGTGGTCATCGGACATTAGTGGAACAGTACGGAACACATGTGTATCCTTTCGTCCGCGTTTGTTACCTACACCAGCTAGCCTGCCAACATGCTGCTAAGAGCCAAACCGATAGGTTTCTCCAAATTAATGAAATCCGTGCAAAAGTCAATGCACTCATCTGTGAGATACCCTTGGACAATGCTACCATCTGGTTGGGACCTGTTGCGAACAAACGGCTTGACCACTCCATAGAACCTTTCCAAGGCATACATCTCGTGTAAAAATGCAGGGCCTAGGTCTTGTGTCTCATCGACAATATGGACCATGAGATGTACGATGATGTCGAAAAATGATGGCGACAAGTACATCTCAAGCTCGCATAGTATGAACGATCTCCTCATTTACCTAAAAGCAGTGGCTCTTCGTGATAGACATCTGGGAGATGGTGTCGAAGAAGTTACAGAGGCCCAACACCGTCTTCCGGACCCATGGCCCCATTAGCCCCCTAATTGCAACCGGGAGTATATGTGTGATCATAATGTGACAGTCATGAAATTCGATGCCTATTAGTCCATTATTTTGCTTGTCAATGCTTCTCTTTATGTGTGCGCGGGTACCCAGACGTAACCTTCACATCTTCAAGGTATTTGAAAAAGCCACATGATCTCGTATTTACTTACAGTGAAACAAGTTGGGGGATAGTTTGTCTTGACTTGACAAAATTATCTGGCATTGTGGTCTCCACATATTTGGACCACAACCCACGTATTATCCCCAGCACTTCCAAGTCCGCTCATGACTTCAACCCATCTTTTGTCTTGTCTACCATGTTGAGGAATAGTCCAAGCAAGTTTTCACATACATTTTTTTTCAATATGCATGACATCGATTCAGTGGCGCATGTCCACATGCTCCAAGTAAGGCAAGTCTCAGAATACAGATCTTCTTTTCCACATGCCATTCAATGGCTCTACCTTCTTCTGCATCTGCCCCACCATTGGGCACTCTTTTCAATTCTTCAACATTTCATTGATTTTCTTCCCACCCTACTTACGAGGAGCTTTCCTTCTGTATTGTCAAACTTTTCCTTATCTTGTCTCCATGGGTCTTCCTTATCCAGCCATCTTCGGTGATCCATGTACACAATTTTGCTAGAGCCATCTAGGCGGAAACTTGCGGTATCTTCCTTATACATGGAACAACCGTTGTATCAGTGCACTGTCTGCCCGGATTGATAGCCTAGAGCTGGATAGTCTTGGACCGTCACAAACAGAATGACCTTCAGATTAAAGTATTCTTCCGCATAAGCGTCCCAGACCTTGACCGGGGGGGCCGTCCCATAGTGTTCTTAGCTCCTCATACAGTAGTTCATGATACATATTCATATCGTTCCTAGGTTGCTTCGGGCCTTGAATTAGCAAACACAGGTATATGTACTCCCGCTTCAAGTAGATCCACGAAGGGTAGTTGTACATCCACGAGCTTCTTTAGTATTAGCATATTCCCCAAGCTTGTGTTTTTAAGATATGATAGACAAATAAATAAGTAACTATTTTATTTTGGATTTTGGAGAGATAACATAAGGTAAACTAATAACAAGAAATAAACTAACAACAATAACCTTACAATGATAGCGAATTGCTTCTCCAACAAAGACGCCAGAAAAAGGGCTGACACCTTCGATCCGGATTACGAATGTAGTATAATTTTTTTTCCTAGTAGACATAGGTTTACCGAACCATGAAAAACATTTGCCATATGGAAATATAAGAAACTTATACAATATTTGTTTACTCGTTTTGTTTTATGTTTAGGAACTTTCTAGTTTACTTTGAATCGTTGGTTGTTGCAATGGATGGAAATAAGTCAGGGTTGAAGATTCACCTGCAGCTGCACATTCAAATGGGATAAAGATAATAATAAGCACTTTCATGTGTGAAATAATTTAATACAGATAAGGTTGTGGGAAGCACATCCATAAACACTAAATTCCGTGGGAGCCACATGCATAGCAATAGTCTTTTGATCCAACCCTTATACCATGAAGAACCATGCTATAATAGTTATTAAGTAAAATGCAGATGAAGGCATAAAGTTTGATGATGTTGGTGTTACTCCCAAGTGGATCCTTGAACGAAAACCATACTCCCCTTGCCGTTACTGGCTTTCGGGTGAGATCGCCAATTCAATACACATCTCACCTCTCATCTTTATATATCCCTAGGGTCTTGGGTACCTACAAGTGCACGGGTCGAAACAAGAGACGAAGAATGAAGATGCATATCTTCTATTCAATCACCACATAATTAATATTCTCATGTATTAGATGCACATAATTATTGCGAGGTTTCACACCAACCTGCAGCCCGTGAGATCAAGGATAGGAAACATTGTGCAAAATACTTAAATTGAAATCAAATATTCATACAATGGTGGCCAAATCACAAGGAGATATCATGTACAAGATGATGTTATGGCTATCGAGAGGATGGGAGATGGAGAGGATGAACAATGGTGGTGGTGAAGTTGAGGATACACCTGGGCATTCCTCGGGCCAGGCCTAAAAAAGCCCAAACTGAAATTTCCAGGCTCGAGCCTGGCATGGCCCGACCTTTGGGCTCAAAAATTAGACCCAAACCTCGACCGAACGGCCAAAAGCCCAGCCCGAACTAGGCTTAATTTACGTTTTCTTCAAGCCTAAACTCGGCCCGGCCCGATGTTTGGGCTCTAGAACCAGGCCCGAACCTGGCCCGACGTGCAAGCCTGACCCAGACCGGCTCGGGATTTTCAGGCCGGGTCGGGCCGGGCTGCCCATGCCCAGCTGTAGTTGAGGATATCATTTGGGGGTGTTGTGATGCAATCTGAAAATAGCGGCTCTCTGCATGGCGGCTGGAGTCTCGAAATATGTAGGACCCTTCACAAATATTGTTGTGTTTTACCTTATGGATCCAATGTCACGTGGTACATGGAGTCTTCGCCCATACCAGTGGTCGTTAAACCTCCTTTCAATGTCTCTTCGACCCCAAGTTGCGTGGCTGCGTAGGTAAGATGATATTCTTCCATAAATTCTTCTGATTTTTCTTAAAAGTGTGATTTTCTGCACAATGCAACTTAAAACAAGATACTACATATCTTTGCAATAGCTAGGAAGAATCTCGAGGCGCACGCCACGCCGCGTGAGCGATATGAATTTATCTTCAGTTTGTTTGTCTCTAAAAGTGTTTTGCAAGTAAGAAAATACAACCTTTTGTTTTTGGAAAAAGCTAGAAACTATATGTTGATGGTTAATATCATGTTTAGTTGTGCATAGCGTCATTAATTTTGGCAGCTCATCAGTTCAGTGAGAAAAGCCCGGAAAGAAGGTAAGTAAATTTGACTTAAGAATTAATATTCTATTTCTAAATAAAATATTATAGGTTGTATTAGCATTCATATCTATGCATTTTTTGCACCGAATATGTTCCTACATTTTAGCTAAATGTAGCTAATTTGATATATTCATATAGGGGAATAATTTTGTATCACCTGCTAAATAATAATCAAGGAAAAAATCCAAAAAGAATCTAAAAAATATGTGGGTAATAGAAAATAAAGAATATTATCTAGATCAATGTCCTTCTTATCGTCTAGCGTCTCCCTTCGTGCGCTATAGGTGACGCAACTATGAATGTATCAGGTCGAACGACGGAGGCACTCAGTCGGTAGCAGCGACGACAGTTGGATAACCTTAGAAGAATTATGGGTGGTTGAAGAATTCTTTGGATAACTAAAGCCGGAGAACTATTGTTGCAGCTGCAGAATTGTGGGAAAAAATATAGTCAAAGAATTACCATTTACGAATCAGAAATACTAATACTATTGTAAAATCCATGTTAGGGACATGGTCAAAAAAAATTTACTATCAGAGAATTACTTGTCTTTGAAAGACTACTGTTAGATACGTCGAAGCTGAAGATTTGTATCCATAAATTATCCTCAAATTTTAGGTAAAAAATACTACATCAAATAATTATGTGTTTCTGAAAAACTACTGTTAGATATTACCGACAAAGTGGAAGATTCATATCCATAAATTATGGTAAAAAATAGGTAAAAATACCGTGACACTATTCATCACGGGAGGTCTCTGGAAAACTACTATTAGATATTACCGTCGAAGTTGAAGATCTGCATCGAGAAATTGGCGTTAAAATGTAGACTTTTTTACAACGAAAACTATTCATTACATGCACTATTCATCTCTAATCTTCATACCACATTTAGCTTTTCCTACGGCGAACACTACTCCTCACGGGTGCTACTCATGGCTACTGTTCATGGCGGGTATTGTTCATGTGATGAAGAGTGCTGTGAGAGGACCATTTCGTTCTGCCTTAATATATAGACTAATTAGTCATTAATAGCAAGGCTAGAGAGATTCCTGGTCACTTCTTTGATTTAAATGTGATTTAAACGCGGAGGCGGAGAATGATGGTTATTTTCACAGCTATAAGCACTTTCCACAAGAGAGCGATCTACACTTGCTTGAGAGGACTGTCGGTAGTAGTTTTGCCTACCCAGAGCATGTGCAACCTTCTGGGATGGCAATGTCGAAGTTACAATGTCTTCCAAGCCAGGGAGTGTTGAGCTGGCCGGGCACACGGCCAGTGGCGGAGCCAGGAAGAAATCCGAGCCTAGGCGAACCATAAGCTCAGCAAAAAATGCGAGAATTGCAATCAAATATTTGGTTAAATACGTACTCAAAATATAAGTTCTAATTTTGAAGAAGTGGATGAATCAAAGAAACTTGCTTTGCTCAAAGAAGTGGACAGTTCATCGTGGCCACGAAAACACAAACCTTGGGCGATTAGATATCAACAATATATTGAAGAAGTCAAGCGAATTTTATATAATTCTTTCGTTTCATCCATCATTCTAGCTAATTTAGTTGCCACATTTTGGTATTGATTTTTAAGAGCGCCACAATGGCGAATCAAATACCATCCATATTTTCTGAGATGAAAGATTTAGTATAATAATTCAATTACAACATAAAATATTTAAAATGATGGCGAGTAAGCAAGCGGACGCCGCCGGTCGTCGTCCTAACTGGCAGCCTGCGGCGGAGTCTTCAAGCGCCGTGCCGGTGTCGCCTTTGTGTGTCGCTGCAACCGCCGTACGGGAGACAAACTATCCAGCCGTGGGCGGAAGGATTGGACTGGCTCCTAACTCGTTACATCTGTTTGGACGTGGATAGGTTCTAGCCCCCCTAGCATCTTAGGGCATGAGCAATGGAGGTAGCTGTCCAACTAGGTTTGATAAAACTTTTGACATATGAATACCATGTTATGGTCCCATTAATATGTCTTTCTCTCAAAAGCTGATTTGATTTTTCTTTTTCCTTCTCACATTTCCACTCAGTTTTCACTTTATGGCTGAAGAGGCCGCCTCCTGATGAAGATGTTGCCTCCTTATCCGAATCTAATTTGGACCACCCGAACCAAGATAAAGCTGCGAGGCAACACCCCTAAAGCTATGTCATGCCCTTAGCTGTTAGTGAATTGGGCCAGCTGCTTAGTACTTTTTACGTTGGGCTACTGCCAGAAAATAAATAGGAAAGTGCATCTCGGTTGGGCTGGAGTTTTTGCCCGGGCATGCAGCTACCTAAATTTTTTATGCCTAATAACGCGATGGTTGCATGGCTGTCGCACCAAGCCGAGCCCGGGCAGCTGCCCGGGCATGCCGGGCTGAAGCTCCGCCCATGCACACGGCGCGCGACCAGAAAAGGTCGTGACCTTAGTAGTATGGTGCCTCAGGGAGCTGGGCAGGCGCGCAACGTGTTGTCCTATCGATGCTGGGAGCGTGCATGGGCGGCGAACAGGGCGACCGATCAAGACGGGACACCACAGAGGAGCAGGTCGCGGTGTCGGAGCGACCTGAGGCACAACTAAGGACGGGGTGACAAAGCAGGACGGGACGGGATGCCACTAAGGGCAGGTCACGGCGGCATATCGAGCTGGTGAAGGATGGAGGGGAAGCGGTCGGCCGAGAGGAGGCGGCGCAAGCATGGAGATGCATGGTCGGGCGTGCTGCCATGGCCATCAGAAGGAGATCGATTTGTTTCAGTTTATTTGGCTAGGGGGATATTTTATTCACGCCCCGTCTCCTCTCCCTCTCCTCTCCACCCTCTAGTTGAGAGTCTCTCGTGAGTGCCCGGGCCACTCCTGAGCCCTCTCCGAAGGCTTTGCCGGACAGAGATAGCGAATGAGAGGTGATGCCCACAAGTATAGGAGATTGCTGAAATCTTCGTTGGAAAGTATTACCCAAATTTATAGTTCGACTCAAGGGAAACACAAGAATACTAATAAGACTTTGGCAATTGAGACGTCACTCTCAACCACACCTGTATATCAATAAACTCACAGCAGCAGCAGTAGTGATGGAAGTAATATGATTCAAGCAAGCAAAATAAAACAACAATAGTAACAAGGGTTTCCCAGTTTTCACCGGAAAAGTAAAAGTGTAACTCAGAGAGTTAAAACATATGAATGTGGTGATAGCGGGGTGTTGCATGAATAAGATTGATCATATAATAAGATACAAATAGCAATGTGAGTTTTCTCTAACTCTGATATATGTAGGTATGTGTTCTATAATTAGTTGTGCATACTAACCAAGAGAATTTGCACAATATCTATTGTCCTACCTTCCCATTTCATCGGGGGCAACTTGGAAATACATGTAATTAAGGTCTACCCTTTCGAATAGCCCGGAACAACGCATTAACACTTCATGAACACATAGAATCCTCAAACTAAAACATACCCCCCTTGTTTTCCCTAACTGTCACTTTAGGGTTCCCAGGTTCAACATAATAACATGCAATACACTTTGCAGATAAATATCAAACTCAATTATATGATGGGGCAAAATAAGTTCAGTACTGAAGTCATGCCACTCGGGCCCTAATAGCTAGCATTAAGCATAGCATAAGTGCATCAACACAATACAAAAGTATCTTCAAGATAAACCCCTAAGGTCTCGGACAACGGGTATCATTACATGATCAATCTCATCCAATCCCCATCCACCTCATATGCCTACAGGGGACTACTCACATATGGTGATGGTTAGGGAGCTCATGGTCGATGGAGATGAAGGCGGTGAAGATGGTGGTGAAGACAGCCTCCGAATCCCTCCCCCAAAGGAGAAATCCTGGATCAATCTGTCTCCAAAAATGAAGATCGTGGTGGTGGCGGCGCTTTGTTTCGCGAAAAGCTCTCCAGTTTTAGGTCAACGACTTTTTCATATATATGAGGGGGTACGCGAAAGCCGAAGGAGAGGCGGTGCTCGAGGCGCCAGATGGGTGGGCCCACGCGACCAAGGAATCTGGCCGCGTGGGGCTCCCCTTTTGGGCCTTGGACCCCTCCTCATGTCCATCTTTTGCACAGACTCTTTAATTTCCATAAAAAATGCGCTTGGTATTTTTCCCCGATTTAATTTCCTAAAAAAATAAACAGAAACGAGACTTTGCTAAAAACAGCGTCATATTCTGCAGTTTTAATCAAGTGTGGGAAGACTCCGGAGCAAATTGTGAAGCAAAGTGATTGGAAAAGTAGATGCATTTTGGGTGCAACAGATGCATTTTGGGTGCATCAAGAGGCGACGGAGTAGGTGGTAGGGTTAGGTCTAGGTTTTGCAGCCGTTTGCCGGTAGATTGGAGTAGGGCACGAGGTCGGCTGGGCCAGATCTTGTGCATCCTGAGCTGTGGTTCCTACTCATTGTGCTCTGACGGTTGGAGGCGGTGAGCTTCCCCAGCCCAAGGATCTCCATGAATAAGGCTCGAGTTAGTTCTTGATGCCCTTGGATTCGCTATGTTGTGGTGTTGATGCATGTAAAATGCATACATAAACTTTTGTCTTTTATCATACTGAATTCCCACATATTTGCAACATATATGATGATAATACCATGTTTTACATTGATTTATGGGGATTTACTAATGATCCACTGTATTTGGTTTATAACCCTGCAGAATATGAAAGTCCTGTTTTACGTACTTTTCACTTTCAGAGACCTATACGGAGTCAAATTGACCTGAGATTTTTGGAGTGTCACATTTTCATCGGGAGAGGCACTCTGGATCTTTGGAGGGACCTGGATGGGCCTCAGGCCCGAAAGACCTCAGGTGGCGAGCCCAGCAAGATAGGGCGCGCCACCCAAGGTCTTTTGACCGTCGATCGTCCAATCGCCTCGATTCTTTCGCCTGCCGACATATTTTGACCTAAAAATCACTATATATCACCCCGAAGGGCTCTCGGGAGGAGAGCGCCGCACAAACACAGAAACACGGAAATGGAGGCTGATGCAGAGAAGATTGGAGGGGGAACTCCGCCGGGATCACCGTCAGAGGGATCTCCACCTTCTCCAACATCTTCATCATCATCACCATGATCAAGGGAGAGTAGTCCACCTCTGGACTACGGGTTTGTGGCAGTAGCTTGATCTATTTCTCTCATGTTCTTCATAGTTCTTAGTGCCATATGAGTTGCCTCACATGATTATGGCCATATTTGTAATACTATGTGGTGGATCCTTATTTTATGATATTGTGCTATGAAATCTGATCATATTATGTGTAAGATGTTATGTACCCCGTTTTTAAGTTTTTGTTCCGATCCAACATCTATGCAAGAGCGTGTGTGGGGTGATATGTGTATTAGATGGAGTAGCATGTTTTTTGTGATTGGTAGTGACAATATTTTCAAGATCTATTATGGCTTTGGCATTTTCTTTTGCTACCTCACTAGGGATAAAGTGAATGTGTGCGCTGACATAGGCATCCCCGATGGGCCTTCCGAAGATGGTACCCGGGGTTTACTGAAGGCCCATAACTCGAAGAATAAGAAGATTCGGAAGCCCAAGTTATTATTAAGGAAAGCTAGAGTTGTATTAGGAAGTACTACTTGTAATCTTGCGGGACGGGTTGAAAACCCTCCCGGACTCTGTAACTTGCATATTATGAATCCCTCGACGCCACCTCCTATATAAGGGGGAGTCGAGGGACAAAGAGAAGATCGATTCATTGTTTCACGCAACCCTAGTTTTTACATCGTCGAGTACTTTTCGGCTGAAACCTTCAAGATCTACTTGTCATCTACTTTTGACTAAAACCCTAGTCTACAATACGTAGACATTGATAAGTTAATCCCTTGTCAATTGGCGCCGTCTGTGGGAACTAGAGGTGTCAAGGATCTGATCTCGATGGCACGTTCAAGATCGTCGACTTCGTCGGTAGCAAGCAACGCCATGGACAGAGGTAAACAGATCGAAACTGGTCTCGTTGATTTTGTTCCTCACCCGCCCTCCCGTTTGGATGCATATGCGTATCTGGAGGAGCCCATGGAGATGACGTTTGGAAAGTTCCACTTCCGAGTCGAGAAGGAAGGATCATATCGTCTCGAAATTCCTATCTCGTCGGGATTATCCGCGGTCGATCCCGATTTTTCAAGTTTAGCATCGTCAATCGAGTCGAGCGACGAGGAGATTTCGTCGCCACGCTTCATCAGCACCAGGGCAAGTGAAAAACTCGCCAAGATCTTCAGCGACATGTCTTTCGAGTCATCTGCGGACTCCGATATAAGCGATGACTCGAGCTACATCGACAGCTTCAACTTCATCGACAAGTCCACTATTGTTGGAAAGGTCTTCACCAATCTTTATGATGGTGTCACCAAACCCGACAAAGTTCAGAATCCGAAATATCATCAGATCTATGCAATTGGAGAACCAAGCCGGTCAGAACCGGAGACGTCAGAGGCTTTCGACGATGTGGGAAACCCATATGTCGATCCCGCTGATCTCAGGCGAGGTTTAGGCACTAAATACGTCGGGCCTACTCCGCGTCTAAGGGTTCAACTCCCACAAGAGGCATGGGATAGAGCCGCAAGAGCCATGGACGGTACAGAACCAATGACTACAACTACTACGGCAGAGGAATTGCAAGCTTACCAATATAGACTCACTCGCGTCGGCAGAGAATTAGAAAAACAGACAGCTGCTTTGAATAGAAGAAGGGAGGCAGCCTCCGCGTCAAGCAGGCGGAGGGCAGATTTAAGCCGACAATCAGGAACTTCGGGAGATAGTCACAGACAAGCTCGAAGGAGAGCAAGATCTCGTCTGCAAAACATACCTGAAGCAGAGAGAGAATTTGGTTCAAAACCTCGACATGTCTTTCATGTCCATCGACATGAGGGGGAACATTATCCCCAAAACACCGGAAGCGGGATATATGGCAACGCAAGCTTTCATCCTAGCGTCCAAGCCACCTCCCGGAGATCCAAGAGAAGCGTTATATAACATGGTCATGGCAGGATGCGGAGCCATGGGAGCAGCATTCGCAGCTACACCTCCCGAATGAGCTGCAAGACAAAATAGTCCACGACCTACTGTAGCAGCGCAGGATCCCCCGAGAGCAAGCGGGGTAAGAGATACAGCGACACAAGCCAGGGTGGATAGAGCGCGACAGGATAGAAGGGAACATCGGCATTCACCAGAAGTTGATGAAGAAGATATGTGTGGACTCCCGTGCTTTACGAGATGAGTTCAAAAAACTCGAGTCCCGTCAGGATTTAAGTTACCCGACAATTTCAAGAAATTTGATGGTCTACAAGATCCCGAGGATTGGCTAGTCGACTACCTCGAGACGGTGAAACTAATAGGTGGAACCAGAGCAATAGCCATGCAGAGCATTCAAGTACACCTAAGTGGAGCCGCAAGATCTTGGATCAAAAAGCTTCCTCCAGGTTCCATCGATAGCTGGGACAGTTTTGAGGATGTGTTTGTCAAGAATTTCCGATCCACCTGCAAAAAACCTGCATCACTAGAAGAGTTGAGATCATGTCGACAAAAGCATGATGAGTCAATGAGGAAATACATCAAGAGGTGGAACATTATCAAAAACTCGGCAGAGAACATATCTGACGAGAGGGCAATAGATGTGTTCGTGGCAGGAATTCGACGAGGAGATTTTGTCGAGGACTTGGGGAGAACAAACCCAAGGACAGTATCAACATTAATGGAGATAGCAAACAGATGGGCTGATGGAGAAGATGCTGTTCACAATAAGCGACATAGGTCACCAGAGGAGGACCACAGTCGAAACTTCCAAAATAGACGACGATTCTCCCGGCAGTTTTCGAGTTATGACGCTCCTGGCCAAATATCGGCTGGTTTCCGAGGAAACACTGGGGGAAATAGTCGAGACGATTATCACAGGAGTAGCGAGCAGCAAGGCGAAAATAGAGATGATTCCCGGAATAACAGGCAAAATAATGGACCAAGGTTTCAGAGACCTTTTGTATCGCCCGAGGATATGATAAACGGGCCATGTCAGATGCATTTCTATCTCGACAATAATGGGAAGAGGCAGTCAGGACATCTGCAGAAGGACTGTCGAAATTTTCAAGCAATGTTGAGAGTTGCAGGGCTAGCTAATGCTCAAGCAACAAATAGAAACCCCCAGGGGCCCAGGAGCGAGATCCACTTGCCACCTCATCCTGCAATTACGGACGAAAATCGGCACCAGCTCAGAATAGCGGCAGCACCACACCCACCTCCATATGTTGATCGTAACTCCAACGGTGCGGTCTCGATGATTCAGAAAGCTAGGCCGTCCAATAGGGATCAGAAACTAATTTCACGACAAGTGTTCATGGCAGAGAAAATGCCTCCACCAACGATTGAGTACCTAAATTGGTCGGGACAGGACATTGGCTTCACAATTGCAGATCACCCGCAGCAAGTTCCTCGACCGAGGCGGTCGAGCACTTATCTTACCAGCGGTGATTGCAGGTTTCGACGTATCTCGAGTATTCATAGATGGAGGCAGCAGTCTGAACCTTATGTATGCAGATACACTAAGGAAGATGAACATATCCCTGGTAAATCTAAAACCAACTGACACACGTTTCCATGGAATCACGCCAGAGAAGCCGAGTTATCCATTGGGAAGGATCAATCTCGACGTTCAGTTTGGGACCCGAGAAAACTACAGGATAGAAAGGCTGGAGTTTGAGGTTGTGGATTTCCCGTCGCAATATCACGCTTTGTTGGGACGACCAGCATATGCCAGGTTTATGGCGGTACCACACTACACGTACCTGTTATGGAGGTTACCTGACCCTAAGGGACCAATCACGGTCAAAGGCAGTTTCGCGTTAGCTGATAAATGCGACAAGGATTTTCATCGACTGCCAGAAACTTTCGGGATGCAAGCAGAGTATATGGAGTCAAAGCTCACAACTGATTATGACGTGTTGCCAGATGTAGGAAGGCCTCTCAGGGAGCCAACCTTTAACACTACGAAAGATTCCAAGGAGGTGCAGATTCACCCGACAGATCCAAAGAAAACAACGTCCATTGCAGCAGACATGGACCTTGCATAGGAAAGCGCGCTCGTCAAGTTCCTCCGTGAGCACTGGAAAATCTTCGCATGGTGTCCAGCTGACATGCCAGGAGTACCTAGGGAACTTGCCGAGCACCACCTAAATTTGGATCCAATAGCGAGACCAATCAAACAACCTTTGCGGCGTTTTTCGGAACCAAACCGCAAAGTCATGCTGTCAGAGATTAATCGACTCAGAGAGGCCGGTTTTATCAAAGAACTACATACAGAGGCTACGTGGGTAGCTAACTCAGTGCTGGTCCCGAAGAAAAACACGAAAGTCCTTCGCATGTGTGTCGACTTTACGTGTCTCAATAAACACTGTCCAAAGGATCACTTTCCCCTCCCAAGGATCGATCAAATCATCGACTCCACGGCAGGATGTGAACATCTTTCCTTCTTGGACACATACTCTGGTTATAACCAGATCAGATTAAAAGAACATGATGAAGTCAAGACAGCGTTCATAACACCTTATAGCGTGTTTTGCTATAGAACAATGCCTTTTGTTCGTCACGTGACATTAGTAATGATCTTGTTTGTTGAAGGTAGCATATTTGATATTCAAACATCATGTCAAAGTACTTATGGCTATGCTCTGTTAATTCTTAATACATGATTACATGAAGTTTTCCCTTTCTTGTGGAGTATAAGAGAGATGTGTTGCATCATCTCTATGTTAGGACGTGATGCCATATTAATTTTGATCTTACGCATATTATTATTTGCACCCTCATACCTCATAACACATGAACCCTGGTCCACTTTTTATCATAAGAAACACCTTTATATTGCTTTTATCTTGTTTTCTATTTGTTGCACTATTTTAATCCAAAAATACAAAATATTTACTTTTTCTATTGCATCCAAAACACCAAAAACAATCAACCTCTTTACAGTTTTTACTTAGTTATTTCATCTAGTTTAGTTTTAATTGTTTTATTTCTACTTGTGTTTTATTTACTGACGCAAAACCTTGTGCTTGACAACCACACGGTGGAGTTGGGGACACAAAGATTTTACTCCCTCCGATCTGAAAAAAAATGTCGGATGGATCATTTTGCAAAAAAATCTCACATTTATTTTTCCGTCAATCCGCACTCCAGCTTCTCCTCTTGTCTCGTCTGCACCCAGCATTCGACCACCGTCCGCTCGCTCTCTCTCTGCTCCCCTCGTCATTCCGTCGGCTCGCCGAGCTCCACTCCAAAAAAGACCCAACCTTCGGTCCAAGCCGACGAAGAATCACCAGATTCAGCGTCGGTGACGCTCAGTTGCTGTGAAACCAGACACGCCAGATCCGCCGGCCAGAGGCGATCTGGCGCGGATCGATCCAGCTCGATCTGGCCAGAATACGGAGGTGAGGGAGCGTGGAGACGACCTAGAGTGGAGACAAGCTGGAATTGATCCGTCCGGACCGTCGAGGCGAGCGAGTGTGGAGAGTAGCTGGAGCAGATCGATCCTGCCAGATTGGAGACAAGCGGCCATGAATACAGAGGAAGCTGATGCTCAATTAGATCGTGAGAGACTGTTTTTATCGGATTATGGAAGGGCTTAATCATAAAATGTAATCCTACTACCGGCCCAACACTTTTTCTGGATCGTAGGGAGTGTTTTACTTGCAGGATTGACAGAAGAAGGGAGAAGAGAATACTCTTTGTGAAGTTCTTCGAGATTTCGATATAAACCCTTGAAACACCCTTGTGGGGAAGATCTGATACAACACTCTGCACTTTGAGTCCTAACATATCAATTTCTTTTTGGCGTTGCTAGTAGCCGTCATCAGGTGATGCGTCTTCCTCCTCTGGCCGGCCATGGAGGCGAGGGGGCGAGGAAGGGTGGCGCCAGTATAGTTTGATCTGGAGGCAGGTGGGGGTTCTTCTATCATGGCACACCGGCGGGGCATCAGGCTATCGCTGTTGGGTGGCTTCCCTATGCTATCGAGGTGGGAGACGATGAAGCGCGCTTCCGCTGCAAGCCCCTTCTTCAATAAGTGGATCTGATACTTTTGTTGTGGTGGCCCCGCTCGCCTTCTTCTCCTCTCGGACGACCCTGATGGCGAGGCAAAGGAGCTCGTTGGTGGTGCTGTGGTGGCCACGTGGAGGTGGTGCTCGGGGTCCCTGGAGCGTGTGACCTCGACAGCAGACTCCAAGCGATGGAAAGTGTCGGCCACCGCTATCTCCGACCAAAGGGTTGGCCCTGCTGCGGTCGACCTATGAATTGGCTCGAGCTTTTTCGTCCTCCTTGACTAGAGGATCTTCCCCAACTTCGGCTTGGCGGAGAGTGGCACTACTTCCCCAAGTGGCCTCGTCCCTGGTGGAGGCAGTGGCGGCCGTGCCTGCAGGTCAACAATCATTGGAGAGATCTCTATACTTGATCGCGTTTGTACGCTTCTCCTTCTAGGGTGTTCTATGTAAACGTTAGGGGCTCAGTTGTAATATTTTTCTTTGTTGGGGCCTCTATGTAAATGTACTCCCACCGCAGATATAAATGCATGCTCCAGGTCCTTCGGGACCTTTCCCGTTTAAATAAAATACGGCTTGGTTTACACGAGGGTGTTTTTGCCATTCCAAAATAGTTGTCCAAGACTAACTTGAATCCCTTGACCATTGACGACAATGGTATTTTGGAAACAAAAACCTTTACGGCCATGCTATTTTGGCCAACTTTAATTTTTTTTCGGTTGTGTTTTGGAACTCTTGGTTTTCACTTGCGTTATTGTAGCTATTCTCTCCAAAATAAATTACCTTGTCATTGTCATTGGTGCCACTTGGGTTAATGTCTTCAGAGCTTGCTAAACACCCCGGCAACTTTTGAAAATCGGCTTGAATTGTGGACCAACGTTCACGAAGAGATCTATCCATATGCTCAATTCCACTTTTGGCGTGGGTATCATAGTACTCTTTCATGCTAGTCTAATGGGTGCCTTTCACTTATTTGGTGCTGACAGCCGCATGGGTGCTCACCACCTTCCATGTGTTGCAAAGCAATATGCCATCCTCCATGGTGTAGTTGGACGATCTCCCCACCCTTCCAGCAACAAAACCTTCTCCTTCTTCATCTTCCATTGGTTGCTCATTGATACGTCTCCAACGTACCTATAATTTCTGATGTTCCATGCTTGTTTTATGACAATACTTACATGTTTTGCTTGCACTTTATAATGTTTTTATGCGTTTTCCGGAACTAACCTATTAACAATATGCCACAGTGCCGCTCGTTTTCTCGCTGTTTTTGGTTCCGTAAAGGCTGTTCGGGCAATATTCTCGGAATTGGACGAAATCAACGCCAAAGATCTTATTTTTCCCGGAGGCTCCGAACACCGAAGGGGAGTCGGAGGAGAGCCATGGGGCCACCACACAGTGGGCCGCGCGGGCCACACCCTGGCCGCGCCGGCCTAGTGTGGGGCCACCTCGTCGCCCTCCTGCGCCGCCTCTTCGCCTATTTAAGCCCTTTCGACCTAAAAACGCGACACCAATTGACGAAAACTCCAGAAAGACTCCAGGGGCGCTGCCACCATCGCGAAACTCCAATTCGGGGGACAGAAGCCTCTGTTCCGGCACCTTGCCGGGACGGGGAAGTGCCCCCGGAAGCCATCTCCATCAACGCCACCACCTCCATCATGCTCCGTGAGTAGTTCCCCCATGGACTACGGGTTCTAGCTGTAGCTAGTTGGTATTCTCTCCCCATGTACTTCAATACAATGATCTCATGAGCTGTCTTACATGATTGAGATTCATCTCGATGTAATCGGTGTTGTGTTTGTCGGGATCCGATGGATTGTTACGTTATGATTGTCTATCTACAAAGTTTATGAAGTTATTGTTGCTGCAATCTTGTTATGCTTAATGCTTGTCACTAGGGCCCGAGTGGCATGATCTTAGATTTAAGCTCTATACTTATTGCTTAGATTGTATCTACAAGTTGTATGCACATGTCTATGTCCGGAACCAAAGGCCCCAAAGTGACGTAAATTGGGACAACTCGGAGGAAAAGGCTTAGATATGAGGATCACATGTTTTCACGGAGTGTTAATGCTTTGCTCCGGTGCTCTATTAAAAGGAGTGCCTTAATTTCCAGTAGATTCCCTAGAGGCCCGACTGCCACCGGCTGGTAGGACAAAAGATGTTGTACAAGTTTCTCATTGCGAGCACGTATGACTATATATGGAAAACATGCCTACATGATTAATGATCTTGATGTTCTGTCTTAATGCTATTTCAATCCTATCAATTGCCCGACTGTAATTTGTTCACCCAACACTTGTTATTGGAGAGTTACCACTAGTGTAGATAGCTGGGAACCCCGGTCCATCTTTCATCATTGTATACTCGTTCTACATGTCATTGGAAGTAGTATCAACTATCTTCTGGTGCCATTGCTCCTGTGTTACTATTACTGCTGTTGTGTTACTGTTACATTATCGCTCTCATATCATCTGCTACTTTCACATCACCCCTGTTGCTAGTGCTTTTCCAGGTGCAGCTGAATTGACAACTCAGCTTGTTAAGGCTTATAAGTATTCTTTACCTCCTCTTGTGTCGAATCAATAAATTTGGGTTTTACTTCCCTCGAAGACTGCCGCGATCCCCTATACTTGTGGGTTATCAAGACTGTTTTCTGGCGCCGTTGCCGGAGAGGCATAGCTCTACTCATAAGTTCACCTGGGGAGTACACTCTACCTCTATCTCTGTTTTTATCTTATTTTATTTTGTTTTGCTTAGCTTACTTTTGTCTAGTATTATTTTGCTTAGTTTCTTTTTGTCTTGTTTTATTTTTTCTCATATACCAAAAATCCATAAAAATTTGAAAAACCAAAAAATTAAAAACTGTTGCTATGGGAGAACCTACAACCTATTTGGAGCTTATTGAATTATATAATAATTATAGAGAATCAAGAGCGGGAAAAGTGATGAGTGATGTGATAGAAAAATTGAATACAATTGCTAAAATCTTGCTTAAACGCCATGATATAAACTGTTGCTCTCAACAGGACACTAAACATCTTAAATTTCAATGTGGCTTTAGTGAGGAATTTTTAATTAAGAACTATAATCGGAATAGCTATATTCATTTTGGGTTTGAAGAGGTAGAACAATTTGTCATATTTATGGGAGCCTCTGAGATAGAATCCTTCATGGTTAAAAATTATGAAACTTGTGTTGTTTGTAAGGACCTTAAAGATTATGTCTCTTCTATCCTTAATTTTTGCAATGAAAGTTACACTGATAATCCTTATATCATTGATTATAAAGAGAGACTCCTTAATGCACAAGAATGCACTCACAATTTGCAGGAACCAATGGAAGAAGAAATTGATGAACCTGAAAGCTCATTGGATGAAAAAGAGGAGGAAATTGATGAACCTCGAAAGCTCATTGGATGAAAAAGAAGAGGAGAGTGATGACCAAAAGGAGGAAGAATGGATTAGCTACCCATGCCAACCTTCTAATGAGAGTAACTCTTTATCTCTTACACTATTTGATTGTCCTCCATGCTTACCGAAAGAGGTTGAATGTTATGTTCCCGTGGATTCTCTTGAAATATTCCCTATGAGTAAAACTTGTGAGAATAATTATGCTACTGTTATTTATGATAATCCATGCTACTTTGATAAATCTTATGATAATGCTTTGTTTGTGCCTCGATGTCGAAATGCATGGTACTAAAGAATTTTGCGTAGCAAATGTTTATGATAAAGCTCTTGATGATGGTCCTATGTTACTTGATAATATTAATTGTACTACTAATGAAAATGGGATTGGAGAGATCTTGACATTATCTATGAGTCCCATATCTCTTGAGATTTATCAACCATCTTGTGATATTATTGATAAAAGTGTGTTTGAAAGTTTTAATCGCACTATTTTTGAGCTTGATAAAAATTTTGTGTTTATGGATCATGAAAAGCATGCTATATGTGATAGTTATATTATTGAGTTTGTTCATGAAGCTACTGAAAATTATTATGAGAGAGGAAAATATAGTTGTAGAAATTTTCATGGTGCTAAAACACCTCTCTATATGCTTAAAATTTTGAAGTTACTCTTGTTTTATCTTCTTATGCTTGTCACTTTGTTCTTCATGAATTTATTTGTGTACAAGATTCCTATGCATAGGAAGTGGGTTAGACTTAAATGTGTTTTGAATTTGCTTTTTGATTCTCTCTTTTGCTTCAACTCTTATTTCTTGTGAGTGCATCATTAAAACTGCTGAGCCCATCTTAATGGCTATAAAGAAAGCACTTCTTGGGAGATAACCCATGTGTTTATTTTGCTACTGTTTTGTTGTGTCTTGGAAGTTGTTACTACTGTAGCAACCTCTCCTTATCTTTATTTTATTGCAATGTTGTGCCAAGTGAAGCCTCTAATCGAAGGTTGATACTAGATTTGGATTTCTGCGCAGAAACAGATTTCTATCTGTCACGAATCTGGGCTGTTTTCTCTGTAGATAACTCAGAAAATTATGCCAATTTACGTGCGTGTTCCTCAGATATGTACGCAACTTTTGTTAGTTTTGAGTTTTCTGATTTGAGCAACGGAAGTACCTGTTTAAAATTCGTCTTTACTGGCTGTTCTGTTTTGGCAGATTCTGTCTCTGTTTTTGCATTGTCTCTTGCGGACTTTAAGCAAGGCTTTCTAGACGTGGAGAGCTGTAGCTAATGTTTTATTGAGTTCTTGCAATGTGTCACTACAGGACCAAGGTGGATTCAAGTTTTTTGAGTACTAACCCCTCTAATGAAGTTTATGAGAAGTTTGGTGTGAAGGAAGTTTTCAAGGATCAAGAGAGGAGGATGATATATGATCAAGAAGAGTGAAAAGTCTAAGCTTGGGGATGCCCCCGTGGTTCATCCCTGCATATTTCAAGAAGAATCAAGCGTCTAAGCTTGGGGATGCCCAAGGCATCCCCTTCTTCATCAACTTATCAGGTTTCTTCTATTGAAACTATATTTTTATTCGGTCACATCTTATGTTCTTCACTTGGAGCGTCTGTGTGTTTTTATTTTTGTTTATGTTTGAATAAGATTGGATCCTAGCAATCCTTGTTTGGGAGAGAGACACGCTCCGCTTTTTCATATGAACACTTGTTCTTCGTTTTACTTTTAATGTTCAATGATAAAAGTTGGAAGCTACATCACTTATGGTTATTTGGTTGGAAACGAAAATGCCTCATATTGTCTTGAATAATTTGACACTTGGCAATTGTTTTGAGCTCTCAAGTAGATCATGATTAAGTTTTTTCATGTAGTTTAAACCTATTAGTGGAGAACTACTGTAGAGCTTGTTGAAATTGGTTTGCATGATTGGTCTCTCTTAAGGTCTAGATATTTTCTGGTAAAAGTGTTTGAGCAACAAGGAAGACAGTGTAGAGTATTGTAATGCTTGCAATATGTTCTTATGTAAGTTTTGCTGTACCGGTTCATACTTGTGTTTGCTTCAAACAACCTTGCTAGCCAAAGCCTTGTACTGAGAGGAAATGCTTCTCGTGCATCCAAAACCTTGAGCCAAAAACCTATGCCATGTGTGTCCACCATACCTACCTACTATATGGTATTTTCTGCCATTCCAAGTAAATACTTCATGTGCTACCTTTAAACAATTCAAAACTTATTATCTCTTATTTGTGTCAATGTTTTATAGCTCATGAGGAAGTATGTGGTGTTTTATCTTTCAATCTTGTTGGGCAGCTTTCACCAATGGACTAGTGGCTTCATCCGCTTATCCAATAATTTTGCAAAAAGAGCTGGCAACGGGGTTCCCAGCCCCAATTAACTAACTTCATTAATAATTCTCTTCACATGTTTTGCTCTGATTCATCAGTAAGCAACTTAATTTTGCAAATAGACACTCCTTCATGGTATGTGAATGTTGGAAGGCACCCGAGGATTCGGTTAGCCATGGCTTGTGTAAGCAAAAGGTTGGGAGGAGTGTCAACCATAAATAAAAACTAAAGTACATGTGTAAACAAAAGAGAAGAGGGATGATCTACCTTGTCTGGTAGAGATAACGTCCTTCATGGGAGCCGCTCTTTGAAAGTCTGTTTGGCAAGGGGGTTAGAGTGCCCACTACCATTCGTTGACAACAACAAACACCTCTCAAAACTTTACTTTTATACTCTCTATATGATTTCAAAACTTAAAAAGCTCTAGCACATGATTTAATCCCTCGCTTCCCTCTCGCGAAGGGCCTTTCTTTTACTTTATGTTGAGTCAGTTTACCTACTTCCTTCCATCTTAGAAGCAAACACTTGTGTCAACTGTGCATTGATTCTTACATACTTGCTTATTTGCATTCATCAAATTACTTTATGTTGACAATTATCCATGAGATATGCATGTTAAAAGTTGAAAGCAACTGCTGAAACTTAAATCTTCCTTTGTGTTGCTTCGATGCCTTTACTTTGAATCTATTGCTTTATGAGTTAACTCTTGTGTGAGACTTTTGATGCTTGTCTTGAAAGTACTATTCATGAAAAGTTTTGCTATATGTTATCTATTTGTTAGCAACTATAGATTATTGCCTTGAGTCACTTCATTCATCTCATGTGCTTTGTAATAGTATGATCAAGGTTATATAAGTAGCATGTCACTACAGAAATTATTCTTTTTATCGTTTACCTACTCGAGGACGAGCAGGAACTAAGCTTGGGGATGCTGATACGTCTCCAACGTACCTATAATTTCTGATGTTCCATGCTTGTTTTATGACAATACTTACATGTTTTGCTTGCACTTTATAATGTTTGTATTGCGTTTTCCGGAACTAACCTATTAACAAGATGCCACAGTGCCAGTTCCTGTTTTCTGCTGTTTTTGGTTCCAGAAAGGTTGTTCGGGCAATATTCTCGGAATTGGACGAAATCAACGCCAAAGATCTTAGTTTTCCCGGGAGGCTCCAGAACACCGAAGGGGAGTCGGAGGAGAGCCAGGGGCCACCACACAGGTGGGCCGCGCGGGCCACACCCTGGCCGCGCCGGCCTAGTGTGGGGCCACCCTGTCGCCCTTCCTGCGCCGCCTCTTCGCCTATTTAAGCCCTTTCGACCTAAAAACGCGACACCAATTGACGAAACTCCAGAAAGACTCCAGGGGCGCCGCCACCATCGCGAAACTCCAATTCGGGGGACAGAAGTCTCTGTTCTGGCACCCTGCCGGACGGGGAAGTGCCCCCGAAGCCATCTCCATCGACGCCACCACCTCCATCATGCTCCGTGAGTAGTTCCCCCATGGACTACGGGTTCTAGCCGTAGCTAGTTGGTATTCTCTCCCCCATGTACTTCAATACAATGATCTCATGAGCTGCCTTACATGATTGAGATTCATCTCGATGTAATCGGTGTTGTGTTTGTCGGGATCCGATGGATTGTTACGTTATGATTGTCTATCTACAAAGTTTATGAAGTTATTGTTGCTGCAATCTTGTTATGCTTAATGCTTGTCACTAGGGCCCGAGTGGCATGATCTTAGATTTAAGCTCTATACTTATTGCTTAGATTGTATCTACAAGTTGTATGCACATGTCTATGTCCGGAACCAAAGGCCCCAAAGTGACGGAAATTGGGACAACTCGGGGGGAAAGGCTTAGATATGAGGATCACATGTTTTCACGGAGTGTTAATGCTTTGCTCCGGTGCTCTATTAAAAGGAGTGCCTTAATTTCCAAGAGATTCCCTAGAGGCCCGGCCGCCACCGGCCGGTAGGACAAAAGATGTTGTACAAGTTTCTCATTGCGAGCACGTATGACTATATATGGAAAACATGCCTACATGATTAATGATCTTGATGTTCTGTCTTAATGCTATTTCAATCTTATCAATTGCCCGACTGTAATTTGTTCACCCAACACTTGTTATTGGAGAGTTACCACTAGTGTAGATAGCTGGGAACCCCGGTCCATCTTTCATCATTATATACTCGTTCTACATGTCATTGGAAGTAGTATCAACTATCTTCTGGTGCCATTGCTCCTGTGTTACTATTACTGCTGCTGTGTTACCGTTACTACTGCTCTCATATCACTACTACTTTCACATCACCCCTGTTGCTAGTGCTTTTCTAGGTGCAGCTGAATTGACAACTCAGTTGTTAAGGCTTATAAGTATTCTTTACCTCCTCTTGTGTCGAATCAATAAATTTGGGTTTTACTTCCCTTGAAGACTGCCGCGATCCCCTATACTTGTGGGTTATCACTCATATTCTTGTGAGTAATCTTCTTGGGGAAATGTTGACCGACATTCAGAGTTGACACGATGTGTCATCATCAACACTACAATTAACCAAATTTCACACAAACCAATCTACAATTTATACTTGATAATTTCTATTCATCTACTACACCGAGAACAACAAAAGGAAAATCAAATCACCTTTCGGTCAATTCCATCGAAAGCGTTGGCTGCAGCGAGTCGGCGCAACCTCCTCCGTAGTACCAGGCGGTAGCGGGGGTGGAGTTAGCACCTGGAATTGGTTGACCGCATGCTCTCTACCGGTGTTGCGAGGTTTACCTCCCGGCGCACTGATTTTTTGCCAAAGATTCATTGCAGATGGAGCCGCAGCAGGGAGCTTCCTTTTCGGCTTCGTGTTGGTTGTCGGCGGTGGTGAAATGTACTTCGACGACTCAGATGCGATGTGTGACCGTGGACCCACAAACATCTGTCCGCGCACGACGGAGGGGTTAGGGTTTAGAGTGGATGGGGTGGTTGTAGGAGGCGAAGAAACTACTCCGGCAGTTGTGGCTATGTCGGAGCCGAATGGGGGGGACGGGGTTGGGGGAGTGGTAGATCTGCGTCACATGGTCGTAATTTGGTCAGCGACAGTAGCGGAGGGAGGCAGTAGGTCACACGTGTGACGACAGTTGGGCTGTGCGCACAACTTCAAATTTTTGGCATGCCCGAGCGTGTGCCACAAATATGCAGCTCCGAGGGGTTATTTTGGTCGTGACGCAAACATTTTACGGCGACGCAAAAATGTACAGCTTCCGCTGGAGCGTTTTCACGCGTAAAAAAATGTTTTTAGTGATAGATTCACATTTACGGTGTCTTTTTGCGGTGTCTAATCCACGCGACGCATTTTTACCCCCTAAAATGCTTTACTATATCTTCTATCCTCAAGGTGAAGACTACTCTAAACAATAAGGGCGCGTTTGGTATCCTAGGTGCTCTTTGGCTCGCATGTGCCCCGTAGTTTTTGGACCGTTTGGTTGCCTGGGCTCCTCCGCGTTGTCGCACCACACGGGTCTTAAAGCACCCCCTGGACAGGCCCGGGAGGAACATCCAGTTTGACAGTTTCTCCAGGGACAGGCCCTGGCAAGACGAAAATCAACAACGCCATTCGCGCAGGCGCTCCGCCTTGGCATGGCGGGAGAAGCCGAAATCCCAGCGACGTTGTGCGGCAAAGGTAGGGGTAACCTCCCTCTTCGGTTACCCACTCCATTAACCCCCTTCCAAATTTTCCCTTCCCCCAATTTTCGCACCGGCGGCGGCTGCGGCGACCCAGATCTGGCAGCACGCATCTCCTTCGGTCTCCGGTGCTGGACCAGGGTTCTCGTTTCCAGCCGCGGTGGAGTCTGCGCACATCTGTGGTGGCTTTCGGCCGTGTTCATCGTCCGCCATGACGAAGGTAAGGGGAAACTCCTCTACTCTGTTGTAGTGTCAAATTCATGTTGGTGGAACTAGTTGGATTCTATAAAACCGTTTGTAATGCATAGATCTTGTTTGAGTAGACCGACCAGCTCCAGCTTGTGCATCATGCCGCAGCACTCATCGTTTGGATATAAGCCTGGATCCTGATGGTGCACAAGAGAGCAGTTAGGCATGTTGCTTTTCCTCATGTCAGTTACTGTCCTATGTTACAACGAGATCAGGAGAGGATTGTGAACCTAAACTACATCTACAACTCCAACGATATAGAGAGGAGGTAACCTTAGGCATGCTTGGATGCTACCAAACAGGTTTGATCTCATTTTCATCTAGATATGGAATTGGCTGCAGGCAAACAAACAGAAAGTCATTTTTATCCAAACAATGCAGCCCGATCTACCAAACAACAGGCTAATTCCAGTCCATGGCTCGTTCCAGCCGTCGCACCACTGCACTAGTGAACCACGATTCGGGCCAAACGCACCCTAACACGACAAAGGCCTGTCGGTCAGAAAAAAAAAAGTGCATATTGGAGAACTACTCGTATTGCAAACAGCGCACCGTATGGTAAAAAAACGTGCTGGCAGGGACTTGAATCCGAGACAGCCTCGACAGGAGCTTCTTGGGCGCTGCTAAAACCGACACGGGGTGGAAACCGAGTTGAAATATGTATCCAGGATTATAAAAAGGGACTGGCCATTGCCCATTAGGTTTTCATTCACGCAGGACACTCTTGTTTTGTAGAAGTCTGAGACATGGCGTGCCTGGCTGCTCCGTCTGTGTTCTTTGCTAGCCCCCCATGCATGTTCCTTTCGCCGCCATCGTTCCAGTACGCGCCGGCGCCGCCAAACTCCTCGTTGCTCTCGCCGGCATTTCAGCTGGTGCAGTGGAAGCCTCCTCTCTTGGCTTGCTGCCTCAAACTCAATTTTGATGGATCCGTGTACCATGATGGGTCCGGCCGGGCGAGCATCGGCGGCGTCATCCGGGACAACACTGGCCGCGTACGAGCCGCGTTCGCCGAGCGGACGGAACACGCGCCGCCGGGCATCGTCGAGGCCCGGGCGCTGATCCGCGGGCTGCAACTCGCGCTGCGTCACTTCCCGGGATGTTGGCTGGTGGTCGAAGGGGATGATCTCATGCTGGTGAAGCTCCTGCGCGGCGAGTACACGGAGAGGCGCATACCGCCGGCCACGCAACAGGAGATCATCAGGCTGCTCGGCCAGTTCCCGGCGTGCCAGGTGGATCACATCCTACGCGAGGGTAACCAGGTCGCCGACGCCCTCTGCCACGAGGCGTACCAGCAGCCCGGGAACAGGGAGTGGGTGGGCGACGTCCGGCTGCCGCAAACCATCTGGGAGAAGGCGCGAGACGACGCTCAGGGCAAGAAGTACGTGCGGATCTGCAAGCCCAAGCCGCCAGGGTGTCACATCTCCATCCCATCGTTGGTGTGTTGAAGCAAGGTGCAAAGAAGCTACGAAGCTGATCCAAGAACGTACGTGACCGGAGGAAGAAAGGTGCAAAGACGACTTCCACGACGTGGCGCACAAGCGTCTCTGCAAGATCAAGGTTTCTTCAAGCAGGGAAGCGTACCAAGAGGTGCCCTGGCGGCCGGCTGATCCAACAAGAACGTGACCGGAGCGAAGCGGTGGAGTGGCGGTACGGTCGGCATGCTGATCCAGGAACGTCGTGGCCGGCGGGAGCGAGATGCGGGATTCAACCGCGTGCAGACGGATCGATGTAGCCGGAGTCGATCAAAGGTCCATACGATTCATAGATAGGACAAAGTTATCCGTGATTGTAGAAGTACAATTATTTCTGTCTGTAGATGGATCAGTAAAGGATGTAAGACGATGTTGTGACAATTAACATTGTTGTCTCCATGAACTGAAGGTCTAGTTGATGTGTGATATACCAAGACATAGTAATCTTAAAGCAGAGATGCTTTTGTATCTGTAGAAGTGCAATTCTTTATATGTACTATTGTAGATCGATTAATAATTGATCAGGTGTGTACAACAATTGTAGTGGTGACAATTATGTCCTTCTCTCGATGAATTCTCAGACTATTTCAAGAGTGATATACTCGATCCCTCCGTCATAAAATATGTTGCATATAATGTTTAGACAAAGTTAAATTTTATAGACTTTGATCATATATGAAGATAAACATATTAATCCTTGCAATATCTACGTACAACATGCAAATTATATCTCATGGTGGTTCTTTCAATACAGATTTGATATTGTAGATGTTGATAAATTTTCATATATATTTGATCAAAATTTTAAAATAATTTTAATTATAAATTATATGCAGCATAATTTGGATGGAGGGTGTACCAACACTACACCTAAAGCAGGCTACGCTAATCCTGCGCCGGCCGTTCTCTTGCCAGAGTCCGAGTACTACACCAGTTAGTTCTACTAGTTAGTTACTTTCCTATTCAGCTTGTACATGCACCGCGTTACTCCTAGCTAGTCTAATAGAATTCGGCTTCGCAAATGGAAAAGGATTCAAATCCTTCTAAGGCGCAGCGTCTCGCAACCTCCGCCTTGATGTTGTTACGCGTGCCCCCATGTATCCCACTCTCGATGTGTCTCCTTTCCTCGTCTCTTCCTTACTCCCTCGCGAGCGGCCGAGCTCCCGAGCCTTCCCCTTCTACCTTTCTTCCCTTCTGTGTCATGTGTGCCGCATTGGCTCCGGTGGCAAGCAAACCCCACCGCACTCCACTATGATAGCGGCGGCAACCTCCCTCCCCCATCCTTCCTTTCTTCCTTCCTTTGTCTCCTCCATTTGTTGTCTCTGTGGTGATCGATTTGGAATCTGGCTCACTGTCACGCTCCACCACCGCGCGCACGAAAATCGCCGCCATCTCCTCCACCTCCGATGTTCCTCACATCTCTCTCCCTCAACTGCTACTATTGCAAGCTCCAACATGGCTAGATTCCTCCCTACCTCGCGAAATATCTTAGACGTCGGCGTTAAAGCCATGGTGGCGCAACAGCGATGCAGGTGCGGAGACGAGCCGACGCTACCTCGACCGACAGTTGTCGGTGTTGCAAGGGGATGCGTCAGCGAGCAGTGGACATGAAAGCTGTGAGCGGTGGTCGGCGCTGTTGCGAGCGGCGGTGGGGAAAACTGCAAAGGTCAACCGCGGTGCTAGCGAGCGACGTCGCTGCTGCTAGCGGGGGCCCGATGTTTCCATCAGGGTTGCGGTGCTGCCTGACATAGGCATCGCCAATGGGCCTACCAAAGATGGCACCTGGGGTTTTACTGAAGGCCCACGACTCGAAGATTATGAAACCCGGAAGCTCAGTCAGGAGATAGTTTGGAAAGATAGAATTGTATTAGGAATATCGACTTGTAACTATTACGGGACGGATTCAAATAGTCTACCGAACTTTGTAACTTGTGCATCACGAAACCCTCGGCTCCGCCTCTTATATAAGGGGGAGTCGAGGGACAAAGAAAGGATCGATTCCATTGTCAACACAACCCTAGTTTTCTAGTAGTCGAGTACTTTTCCGGCTGAACCTTCGAGATCTACTTTCCCTCTACTTCCAACTAAACCCTAGTCTACAATCTGTAGACATTGACAAGTTAATACCTTGTCACTGCCATAGGCGGATACGGCGCTTCAATCGGTGGATGCCGGTGCTACCATCCATTGCTAGGGGTGCTACCAGCCATGGCTGGCGGTGCTATGATGGTCTAGCGATGATGCTTTCATAGGTGGGGGTGGTGCTACCATGGGCGTACAACAGTGTTGCAAGGAGCAGGTGGCAGTGCTGCTGGCCTGGCCACACATGCTACTAGTGGTGGTTCCAGCAGTGCGGGGTGGAGGTCGATGCATGAGATTGGGCTCAGTCTGTGTGTTGTGGGTGGAGGCCGAAAGCAAAAGAAAGGTAAATAAAGAAAGTGAGGTGATCGTTATTTTCTTTATTGACCGATAGGGAACACGCTCTTCATCCGGAGGTTCGGGGTTCACAACCTCCCAAGGATTCTTATCACACCCTTTTTTGCCTGCACAGAGTTGTGTCTTACCGTCTTACAGCGTGCATGCCTTTCTCTAGTGTCGCACTGGATCCTAGGGATGACACAATGTCATCATACCTGTGGCGGTTTGAACATGTCCTACCCAAAACCGTTCACTCGAGGGGACCTACATGTCAATTGTTGGGTTGCTGCCGACCGAAATACACACGTTGCAACAGTAGTACTAGCGTATGCTATGTACGTGCTTGGTTGGTGGTGACTTTTCCCGCATGGGTTGGGCCAAAAAAACCACGCGTTTGGTAGGCAACGGAGAAAAAGATTCCCTCCACAACACAGTTCGCAAAGCAGCCTAGATGCATGCAAAATATGGCTCGGCAAGAACGCCTGATTCGTCTGTTTCTTCTCGGCCAGGTACTGGCAAGCGCGAGGGCGGGGGGGGGGGGTGTTGCATGCGCCGGGAAGAGTGAAAGACGCCGCAACGCCTCCAAAAAGCGCGCCATAAATCCCCTCACCGCCCCCTCTCACCTCTCACTCCTGCTAGTTCTCACTCGCCCTCTCCTCTCCCTTCTCTCTCCTCTCGCTTTTGGCGGTTGTACTGCCGCCGATAGATCGAAGACCACCGTGAGGACGACTGAAGAACCCGCATTCAGGGAAGCCATCAAGCAAATATTTCTTCATCGCGTACACGGGCCCCTTCTTCTCCGGTTCAAGCTCTGCTCGGCAAGGACATCCATGGTGGTAAGGATTGAATCCAAGCTTTTAGGCATGAATGTTCATAGATCTATGGTTCTGTTATGTATGATTGATACGTCCAATTTGCATCACTATTTTATATCATAATTTGCTGTTATTCATTGATATATTTCATATTGGGACACAATACTTATGTTATTTCATCTATTTTGCATGTTTCATGATTATTTGGAGATCGCGCACCGGAGCCAGGATTCTGCTGGAAAAAGCACCGTCAGAATGCAATATTTCGGAAGATCAACTGTGGAAGGAAATTTCACCAAAAATCCTATTTTTCCAGATGACGAAGGAAGCCGGAAGGGGAGCCAGCCTGGACCCAAGGTGGGCCCAGACCATAGGGCGGCGCGGCCCATGGCCTGGCCGCGCCACCTTGTGGTGTGGGGGCCCCACAGCCCCTTTCGCCTCCTTTTCTTCGCGAAACCCTTCGTCCCGAAGACCTAAGCCACAGAGGGATCCTCACGAAGGGTTACAGCCGCCTCTGCGGGGCGGAGAACACCAGAGAGAAAAGAGCTCTCCGGCGGGCAGGAATCCGCCGGGGAAATTCCCTCCTGGAGGGGGAAATCGACGCCATCGTCACCGCCATCGAGCTGGACATCATCTCCATCACCATCACCATCATCTTCATCATCATCACCGCCATCTCCACCGCTGCACCTCGTCACCGCTGTAGCAATTTGGGTTTGATCTTGATTGTTTGATAGGGGAAACTCTCCCGTATTGATTTCTACTTGTTATTGATGCTATTGAGTGAAACCATTGAACCAAGGTTTATGTTCAGATTGTTATTCATCATCATATCACCTCTGATCATGTTCCATATGATGTCTCGTGAGTAGTTCGTTTAGTTCTTGAGGACATGGGTGAAGTCTAAATGTTAGTAGTTAATTATGGTTCAGTAATATTCAATGTTATGATATTTAAGTTGTGGTGTTATTCTTCTAGTGGTGTCGTGTGAACGTCGACTACACGACACTTCACCATTTATGGGCCTAGGGGAATGCATCTTGTACTCGTTTGCCAATTGCGGGGTTGCCGGAGTGACGAAACCTAAGCCCCCGTTGGTATATCGATGCGAGGAGGGATTGCGGGATCTCGCAGTTTAAGGTCGTGGTTAGATTTATCTTAATTACTTTCTTGTAGTTGCGGATGCTTGCAAGGGGTATAATCACAAGTATGTATTAGTCCTAGGAAGGGCGGTACATTAGCATAGGTTCACTCACACAACACTTATCAAAACAATGAAGATTAATCAGCTGCATGTAGCGAAAGCACTAGACTAAAATCCCGTGTGTCCTCGAGAACGTTTGGTCATTATAAGTAAACAAACCGGCTTGTCCTTTGTGCTAAAAAGGATTGGGCCACTCGCTGCAATTATTTCTCTCGCATTTTACTTACTTGTACTTTATTCATCTGTTACATCAAAACCCCCCGAATACTTGTCCGTGAGCATTTACGAGTGAAACCCTCATCGAAACTGCTTGTCAACACCTTCTGCTCCTCGTTGGGATCGACATTCTTACTTATCGAAGATACTACGATACACCCCCTATACTTGTGGGTCATCAAGACTATTTTCTCGGCGCCGTTGCCGGGGAGTGAAGCGCTATTGGTAAGTGGAATTGGTAAGGAAAACCTTTACTCGTTTGTGCTGATTTTATTTCACTGTTCGCTGCTATAAGTCATTATGGAGAGATCTTCTCTTCAATTTCTATTTGGGAAATCTACTACTACTGAAACGGTAGTGGATGAGGCGCCAGGTGAGGAAGTAATACCATATAAAATACCTATGAAAATTATTGAACGTGTTATGGATAACCGCTATGAAGGGGATGGCACCGTCCATCCTGGTGATCATTTACTCGTTTTTGCATGAATTATGCGGGTTATTCAAATGTGCAAGTATTGCTATGAATGAAGTTAGAAAGAAACTATTCTCTATATCGCTGTCCGGTAAAGCGGCGCATTGGTATAAATTGCTCGAAGAATGGTGATTCTCTTGATTGGGAGGACATTGTGCCTTTATTTTATTCCAAATTTTATCCTCCAAGTGAAATTCACAAAGATCGGAACCGCATATATAATTTCTGGCCTCATGATGGAGAAAGTATTGCCCAAGCTTGGGGGAGATTGAAGTCTTTAATGCTCAAATGCCCCATTCATGAGCTTCCTGGTAATGTTATTATTGATAATTTGTATGCAAGACTTTCTTTTCAAGACAAGACCTTGCTGGATACTTCTTGTTCTGGATCATTTACACGCAACAAAGAAGAGTTTAAAAGGGACCTTCTTGATCGGATCCAAGAAAATACTGAAGGTTGGGAGAACGACAAGGATAGAGAATCGGGTATAATTTATGATTATAAATGCATTGAAGCTTTTATGGATACCGATAAATTTCGTAATATGAGTGCTACATATGGTCTTGATTCTCAAGTTGCTGCAAATCTTTATAAAGCTTTTGCCTCTCATTATGAATTGCCTAAGATGAATTTTGACAAGTATCATGAACCGTATAAAGATAAAATTGATTCATCTATTAATAAATGTGTTGTAGTTGAAACTGCCGATCATGTTATTCCCGAAGCTTATATTGAAAAAACTCCTTTTCCTGCTAAAATGAAGGGGTACTCGTTATAAATAGTGCGGTTCATAAAAGTGAAAAGAAACCTATAGAACCCGAAGAACAAATAAAAGTTGAACCTCGCTCGTTGCAATAGTTAAAGATCTTGTGACTGAAAATGTGGAGGATGGTCATATTATTTTCTCGTGAAGATGCTTCTAATATTGTTTCACATCCTAATAAACCCAAACAAGTTAGTGTTCCTATGCTATCTCGTTAGAATTGGTGATCATTGCTATTATGGTTTATGTGATATTGGTGCAAGTGTTAGTGCTATTCCTTATGAGCTTTACACGGAGATTATGCACGAAATTGATTCTTGTGAACTTGAAGATATTGATGTGGTTATTCAGCTGGCTAATAGAGAAACTATTTCTCCAATTGGTATTGTTCGAGATGTGGAAGTTCTATGTGGTAAGATTAAATATCCTCGCCGACTTTTTGGTACTTGGTTCTGCTCGCTAGTGATTATTGTCCTATCATTTTTGGTAGACCTTTTCTAAATACTTGTGGAGCTATTATAGATTGTAAGAAAGAGAAAATTTTGACTAAATTTGCTGGTGAATCTTATGAGTTTAACTTCTCTAAATTTACCAAAACTCCTTATAAAGCTGATTTGCCTAGTAATGATTTTAAAATGGAGCGGTGTGCATCTATTGTTCTTGTTCCTAATAATCCTTTTCAGCAACATTTGGAGAATAGCGAGAGTGAAGTTTTTAGGAAAGAAAGAGATGAGCTTGAGGAGATTTTTCTTCGTCAACCTATTCTCAAGCATGATTTACCGGTGGAAGATTTGGGTACAACACCGCCACCAAAGGAAGATCCTGTTTTTGATTTAAAGCCTTTGCCTGATAATCTTAAATATGCTCATATTGATGATAAGAAAATATATCCCGTTATTATTAGTTCTAAGCTTACAGTAGTTTGAAGAAGAAAGATTATTGCAAATATTGAAGAAACACCGAGGTGCTATTGGCTATACTCTTGATGACTTGAAGGGGATTTCTCCCTCTATTTGCCAACACGCCATTAATATGGAAGATGATGCGAAGCCCGTTGTTGAACCTCGACGTCGTCTAATTCCTAAGATGAAGGATGTGGTAAGAAATGAGGTATTACGACTTCTTGAAGCTGGTATTATATATCCTATTGCTGATAGTAGATGGGTTAGTCCCGTGCATTGCGTTCCTAAGAAAGGAGGAATGACTCGTTGTGCCTAATGATAATGATGAGCTCATACCTCAAAGAGTAGTTGTAGGGTATAGAATGTGCATTGATTATCGAAAAGTTAATAAAGTTACTAAGAAAGATCATTACCCTTTACCATTTATTGATCAAATGCTAGAAAGGTTGTCTAAAAATACTCATTTTTGTTTTCTTGATGGTTATTACGGGTTTTCGCAAATTGCTCGTTAAAACTAAAGATCAAGAGAAAACCACTTTTACTTGTCCCTATGGAACTTATGCTTATAGGCGTATGCCTTTTGGTTTATGTAATGCTCCTCGCTACTTTTCAAAGATGCATGTCCGCTATTTTTCATGGCTTTTGTGAGAGTATTGTGGAAGTATTCATGGATGATTTTTCCGTCTATGGGAATTCTTTTGATAGTTGCTTGCGAAACCTTGATAAAGTTTTGCAGAGATGTGAAGAAACTAACCTTGTTCTTAATTGGGAGAAATGACACTTTATGGTTAATGAAGGAATTGTATTGGGACATAAAATTTCTGAGAGAGGTATTGAAGTTGATAGAGCTAAAGTTGAAGCAATTGAGAAGATGCCCTATCCGAGGGATGTTAAAGGTATTCGTAGTGTTCTTGGTCATGCTTGGGTTTTATAGGAGATTTATTAAAGATTTCTCCAAGATTTCAAAGCCTCTTACTAATCTTCTTCAAAAAGATGTACCTTTTGTTTTTGATGATGATTGTAAGGAAGCTTTTGAAACTCTAAAGAAAGCCTTAACAATCGCTCCTATAGTTGAACCTCCCGATTGGAATTTACCATTTGAAATTATGTGTGATGCTAGTGATTTTATTGTAGGCGCCTGTTCTTGGACAGCGAGTAGATAAAAAATTAAATGCTATTCATTATGCTAGTAAAACTCTTGATGCTGCTCAAAGAAATTATGCTACTACCGAAAAAGAATTGTTAGTCGTGGTCTTTGCTTGTGATAAATTTAGATCTTATATTGTTGATTCAAAAGTTACAATTCATACCGATCATGCTGCAATTAGATACCTTATGACAAAGAAAGATGCTAAGCCGAGGCTTATTAGATGGGTACTTCTTTTGCAAGAATTTGATTTACATATTGTAGATAGGAAAGGTGCTGATAATCCTGTTGTCGATAATTTGTCTAGATTGGAAAATATTGCTTATGATCCTGTTCCCGTTAATGATAGTTTTCCAAATGAACAATTGGCTGTAATAAAGGTGAGCTCGCGAGACGAGTCCTTGGTATGCTCGATTATGCTAACTTTATTGTTTCCAAGTACTTGCCTCCAACCTTTTCAGCTCAGCAGAGGAGGAAATTCTTTTATGACTTGAGGCATTATTTCCGGGATGACCCACACTTATATAAAGAAGGAGTGGATGGTATTCTCGCGAAGGTGTGTTCCCGAATATGAACAACAAGAGATATTGAGTAAATGTCATGGTAGTGCTTATGGAGGACATCACGCCGGAGATAGAACCGCGCAAAAGGTTCTACAATCAGGTTTTTATTGGCCAACTCTCTTCAAAGATGCAAGGAAGTTTATTTTATCTTGTGATGAATGTCAAAGGGTTGGTAATATCTCCGTACGCAATGAAATGCCTATGAATTATACTCTTGTTATTGAACCGTTTGATTGTTGGGGATTTGACTTCATGGGACCTTTTCCCTCTTCGGAAGGTAACACTCATATACTTGTTGTCGTTGATTATGTTACTAAATGGGTGGAAGCCATACCTACAAAAAGTGCTCGACGGTGAGACCTCTTTAAAAATGCTTTTAGATATTATTTTTCCTAGATTTGGAGTACCTAGATATATTATGACCGATGGAGGTTCTCATTTTATTCATGGAGGTTTTAGAAAAACTCTTGCTAGGTATGGTATTAATCATAGAATTGCTTCCGCTTATCACCCTCAAACTAGTGGTCAAGTAGAATTATCAAATAGAGAGATTAAATCTATTTTGGGAAAGACCGTTAATAAATCTAGAAAGAATTGGGCTAGTAAATTGAAAGAAGCACTATGGGCTTATAGAACCGCTTATAAAAACCCCATGGGAATGTCACCTTATAAAATGGTTTACGGAAAAGCTTGTCATTTACCTTTAGAACTAGAACACAAAGCTTATTGGGCTGTTAGAGAATTAAATAAAGATCCTAAACTTGCCGGTAATAAGAGGTTGCTACAATTAAGTTCTCTAGATGAATGGAGAAGTGAAGCTTATGAAAATGCTAAACTCTTTAAAGAGAAAGTTAAGAAATGGCATGATAGAAGGATCATCAAAAGAGAGTTTAATATTGGGGATAAAGTCCTATTGTATCGGTCTCGTCTCAGACTCTTTGCAGGGAAATTACTCTCGAAATGGGAAGGACCATATGTTGTTGAGGAGGTGTATCGTTCAGGAGCAATTAAAATTAGCTCTCTCCAAGGCAATGCTACGCAAGTGGTGAATGGACAAAGACTCAAGCATTATATCTCAGGTGATTCTTATAATGTTGATGTTGATATTATTCAAGTGGAAACACCGGAGGCTTTCATCAAAGGACAAATTGACAGTCCGCCAGAACTCGACTTTGAATAGGTAACAGTACTGGTAATGAAAAGTTCGCGATTTACTTTCCGAACAATGTTTTTGCTGTTTTTGGAAAATATGAAAAATTACGAGATCGAAACGGAGTGGAAAGGACGCACGAGGGCGTGCCACCATAGGCCGGCGCGGCCTGGCCTGGGCCCGCGCTGCCCTATGAGGGCACCGCCTCGTCGCCCCTTTCCGACTCTGGGTCGACCTGGTACTTTCCGTTTGTTCTGAAAATTTTTATTATATAATCCCCCGGACCCCTGGAGGTCCGTATATCGTTTTCTCGACGTGTTTTGTTTCGAGCTGTTTCTGCCAGGATCTATTTTCAATCTAGGAGCACCATGGCCTCCGAAAACAAGGGTAAAGGGCCTTCGAAGGAAGAAGTGAAAAGGGTGTCGTCAAAACAAGAGCAACAAGTCGTTGGGAGTAAGCAAGTCTTGGTGGGATCCGTTGATACTCGACGTTCTTTCTCTCATAACTTGCGGGGACCCTTACCACCTGCTCTTGGCCTCGACTCTTTCCCCGTGCCGGAAGAAGCTCTACGGACTACCGATGAGTTTTGTGGTCAATACCGGGCTCTAAGAAGAGAAGTGGAGATACTCGGGGAGGAGAATTACCGACTCCGTAGAATGCTCGGGATATTACTTGATGCCCGTCACGGGTTCGCCATCGCCGACTTCGGATAACAATGAATCTCTTCGAGACCTAGTGCGGATTTGCCAAGCTGAGAAGCTGAAGCTGAAGGAGATCTGTAAGAAGCGCATGAGGAATTCATCACCACCATCGCCAAAGGAGTAATTCATCATCGGTATTGGCATCCCCTTGGTTTGTTCCAAGCTTGGGGGAGTGCCGCGGTATCACATCATCACTACCTTTTACTTTTTACTATCAAGTAGTGTCATATCATGAGTAGGGAAGTTATCGTATAAGATGGGTTGCGATGTGGAAGTATCTCTCCTTTAGTTTGTCTATGTATCCCTTGGTGTGAGTTATCGTTATGGAATATTAATGAGAAGTCTTATCATTTACATATTGCACACCTTATTTTAGTTTGCAATTTCTACTATATGATTGATCTTGATTTTAGTATTGGTACCACTTTGGGAGCATTGAGTAAATCTATTTGGTTTTGGCAAACTTAGCAATGGTCAATAGTAACAACACTTTGAGTTTAAGAAGAATAGAGGAAATACATGTAGAAGATGTTATTATCTTTCTTATCAGTTCTTAGCTTAGTATTCTAAAGTTAAAGTTGTTTGTGCTTACAAGTAAGATGCATGATTGTTTCTATCACATGTATATTTGTTTGTTTCCCTCAACTCCTATGCTTGCTATTTAACCTTGCTAGCCAAAGACCCGTACTGAGAGGGAATACTTCTCGTACATCCAAACCTCGAACCCAAACCTATGCCATTTGTGTCCACCATATCTACCTACTCGCATGGGATTTTCTCGCCATTCCAAGTAAATACTTCATGTGCTACCTTTAAACAATTCAAAACTTATTACTCTTTATTTGTGTCAATGTTTTATAGCTCATGAGGAAGTATGTGGTGTTTTATCTTTCAGTCTTGTTAGGCAGCCTCCACTAATGGACTAGTGGCTTCATCCACTTATCCTATAATTTTGCAATAAGAGCCGGCAACGGGGTTCCCAGCCCCAATTAATCAACTTTCATTAATAATTCTCTTCACATGTTTTGCCCCGATTCATCGTAAGCAACTTAATTTTGCAATAGACACTCCTCCATGGTATGAGATTGTTGGAAGGCACCCGAGGATTCGGTTAGCCATGGCTTGTGTAAGCAAAGGTTGGGGGAGTGTCATCCTTAAATAAACTAAAGTACATGTGTAAACAAAAGAGAAGAGGGATGATCTACCTTGCTGGTAGAGATAACGTCCTTCATGGGAGCCGCTCTTTGGAGGTCCGTTTGGCAAGGGGGTTAGAGTACCCGCTACCAGTCGTTGACAACAACAAACACCTCTCAAAACTTTACTTTTATTCTCTTTATATGATTTCAAAACCGAAAAAGCTCTAGCACATGATTTAATCCCTGCTTCCCTCTGCGAAGGGCCTGTCTTTTACTTTATGTTGAGTCGATAACCCTATTTCCCTCCATCTAAAGCAAGCATTTGAGTTGTTGTGATCAAACTATTATATTGTGATTTGCTTCATCATGTCTTTACTCTTTCTTGTTTAGTACAAGTTTTACCCGAATGAATATAGCTTTGAAAGTCATCAATGATTAATATGATTGAGTATGCAAGTTTACCATAAGCTTTAATATGAGAGCGCTGCTCAATAGATAAGTATAATCGGTTAACTGTTCTCTGACCAAGAACAAAGTTTGCCATCACCAATTATGATTTCTTATGCACCTTTATTTGTGATTACCTTATACTTGTTTCAAGTTGAGTTATATCAGGAAGTTGTTTATTATAATGTCTTGTGTGAATGAATATGATGCTTCTTGTCCGTATTTTGTTTATCGACTCTTCACTCCATAAACATGTGGTCCTGTTTACCGAGTTCGGCTTCGCTTGGGGACAAGCGAAGTCTAAGCTTGGGGGAGTTGATACGTCCAATTTGCATCACTATTTTATATCATAATTTGCTGTTATTCATTGATATATTTCATATTGGGACACAATACTTATGTTATTTCATCTATTTTGCATGTTTAATGATTATTTGGAGATCGCGCACCGGAGCCAGGATTCTGCTGGAAAAATCACCGTCAGGATGCAATATTTCGGAAGATCAACTGTGGAAGGAAATTTCACCAAAAATCCTATTTTTCCGGATGACGAAGGAAGCCGAAGGGGGAGCCAGCTGGACCCAAGGTGGGCCCGGACCATAGGGCGGCGCGGCCCATGGCCCGGCCGCGCCACCTTGTGGTGTGGGGGCCCCACAGCCCCTTTCGCCTCCTTTTCTTCGCGAAACCCTTCGTTCCGAAGACCTAAGCCACGGAGGGATCCTCACGAAGGGTTACGGCCGCCTCTCGCGGGGCGGAGAACACCGAGAGAGAAAGAGCTCTCCGGCGAGCGGGAATCCGCCGGGAAATTCCCTCCGGAGGGGGAAATCGACGCCATCGTCACCGCCATCGAGCTGGACATTATCACCATCACCATCACCATCATCTTCATCATCATCACCGCCATCTCCACCGCTGCACCTCGTCACCGCTGTAGCAATTTGGGTTTGATCTTGATTGTTTGATAGGGGAAACTCTCCCGGTATTGATTTGTACTTGTTATTGATGCTATTGAGTGAAACCATTGAACCAAGGTTTATGTTCAGATTGTTATTCATCATCATATCACCTCTGATCATGTTCCATATGATGTCTCGTGAGTAGTTCGTTTAGTTCTTGAGGACATGGGTGAAGTCTAAATGTTAGTAGTGAATTATGGTTCGAGTAATATTCAATGTTATGATATTTAAGTTGTGGTGTTATTCTTCTAGTGGTGTCGTGTGAACGTCGACTACACGACACTTCACCATTTATGGGCCTAGGGGAATGCATCTTGTACTCGTTTGCCAATTGCGGGGTTGCCGGAGTGACGAAACCTAAGCCCCCGTTGGTATATCGATGCAGGAGGGATCGCAGGATCTCGCAGTTTAAGGTCTGTGGTTAGATTTATCTTAATTACTTTCTTGTAGTTGCGGATGCTTGCAAGGGGTATAATCACAAGTATGTATTAGTCCTAGGAAGGGCGGTACATTAGCATAGGTTCACCCACACAACACTTATCAAAACAATGAAGATTAATCAGCCGCATGTAGCGAAAGCACTAGACTAAAATCCCGTGTGTCCTCGAGAACGTTTGGTCATTATAAGTAAACAAACCGGCTTGTCCTTTGTGCTAAAAAGGATTGGGCCACTCGCTGCAATTATTTCTCTCGCATTTTACTTACTTGTACTTTATTCATCTGTTACATCAAAACCCCCTGAATACTTGTCTGTGAGCATTTACAGTGAATCCTTCATCGAAACCGCTTGTCAACACCTTCTGCTCCTCGTTGGGATCGACATTCTTACTTATCGAAGATACTACGATACACCCCCTATACTTGTGGGTCATCAATGATGTAGGGTTATTTCGCGCATGCATGGTAGATATGTGTATTTAGCGGCAACTTCTTATTTGGCTGTTATATTCGGTTGTTCTTCCTTTTCTAGGATGAATATTTGCTTCAAATCCGTAGATCGGTGTTCACTTACTTGATTTTCGCATCTATGATCTTCCGTTAAGGCCACATCTGGTTTTTAGGTTGATTTGTAGATATATTGGGGTATTTTAATGTTCATGCCAATGATTAGATGCTAGTACCAAGCAACTGGAGAGATGTTTATTCAGAACCTAGTGCCTTGATCGAAGACCATTGTTTGATCATGCAATAGGTTCTGATCAAACATCGCATCCACTTGCTCATGCTATGTTTCATGAGGCCTGACTAAGAGGAAAATCCAATGGAGGAACTGGAAAGATCTAGCGATCCCAAAGAGTGAAGGTGGTATGGGGTTCAGGGATCTCACCCTCTTTAACCAGGCTTTGCAAGCCAAGCAAGGGTGGAGACTAATAACTAAACCAGACTCATTATGTGCTAGAGTTTATCTAGGGAAGTATACCATGATTCTGAATTCATGTCGGAAAAAATAAAAGTAATGCATCACATACATGGAATGCGATTCTTTTTTGGGAGAGAAGATTTGAAGAAGGGGTTGATTAAAAGAGTTGGAGATGGTTCTCCTACTCGTATATGGGATGATCCTTGGATTCCCAGTAATACTCCATGAGACCCCTAGTGAGAGACCTGGAATCTAAGGTTATTCTAGTGCAAGAGTTAGTGATAAAAATTTGTGCCGCTAGGGCGAAGATACACTGCGAGAAAACTTCATCGACGTTGATGTGATAGCAATTTGTGATATACCTATTGGCCTTCTCTAAAGATGATTGGGCTTGGTCTTTAGAAAATCGAGGAAATTCCACCGTCAGGTCGGCTTACAGGGCCCTAGCTGTTGTGGATATGTTGTAACATCCCAAATTTTCAAACAAAGAAAAAAATGAATTTCCTTTTTCCAAAAATGGGAACCAACAAAAACTTTTCTTATATATGGTGCTTGCATAGTGCTTCTACCTAATCCTTGTATTATTGCCATGATTGTTTGTTTATTGCATTGAATATTTTTTCCAAAACCCTAAACCCTAAGCCAAGGTCTTTGGGATCAAAGTGAGACAAGTAAGAAAAAAAATAAAAAATGCAAATACCCTCACTTATGAGGCTATGGCTATTTTTGCAAAACTTTACCCTAGGCCCTTCTACCTTGTTTAAAGGTTTAGAAAACCTTATTAAACCTTACCTAGTACTTAACAAACCAAATCCAAGGTAAAACAAAAAGGAAATAAAAAGAAAATAAAAATGCCATAGAGGCATATGAGAGTAAATAGCAAGATTGTGAATTTGAGGATCTTGACCCTAAGACTTGTTGTGAATGGTTGGATCACTCCTCTACACCTTTTCAACACTCCACAACATCAATTGGGTCAAGAAAAATCAAATCAAAAAGCAAAGAAATGAAAATTGCATGTGGCATGTGATAATGGTCACTTGTGACAATTTTAACAACATACCCACTTTGAGCCCTTTTATTAGGAGATTTTCAAACCCTGCCAACTCTTTGCACCTCATCCAAGACTTCATCAAGATGAACACTTTTGGTGTTGACCACTTTGACCAGATCATTGACCATTGCTCCAAATAGTCAAGCCAAGATGCCACTTTGAAACAGATTCTAGATTCCCTCCATTTTTAGAATTTTCACAAAACCTCTCCAATTTTCAAACCAATGCCACACATTGGTGCCCAATATCATTTAGAACACAACCATGCAGCCATTTGTCCAAAATTAAACACAAGGGAGTTCATTGCTTTGGAAATGGGAGGTACACATAAAGTGAAATGGAGGTACAACCACTTTATCCTCACTTTTCACTTTTCCTCTCTCTCTCCCTTGTCCTCCTTGATAGTACACCTTGTACCCTAAAGGCACATCAATGAGGTGACACAACCTTGGCCATGATTACCACCTCAATCATGCCACATCATTTCATGTGCCACATACACATTTTGAATTAATCCAATGTGCACACATCTAGCCCTCTCCAACCTTATGCACCATGTCATACACACTCATCTCACCCCTCTCAAGCTTGCAGCACCTTTGTTACACAAGAATCATGCACAAAGGAATCCAGGCCGAGCCATGCCATTGAATTGACCTCACCATGCCAAATCTTGTCTTCCTCTCTCTCCTACCCTTCTCACCTTGCCAAACCCTCTCCACTCACCTCACTGGTCACAACCATGCATGAGTGGCCCAAGGATAGCTCTGCACCACTCCCATGCCACCCCATGTCCACATGGTGAGCACCATCATGCCATCCCTGCCCCTGGACCTATCCTCTTCCCCTGACCATGTCAATTAGACTCACCACACGCTGCTGAACCTACTAGACATGATCCCTAGTCAAAAGCACCACGACAAGACCTGGAACGCAGCGTGATCACCACGCCTGGGCGCGCCAGAGCGTGCACTGGCACCACTCTGGACACGCCAGTACACGGCCAAGCCCCATCGCTGTCGTCCTTCTCTCCCTCTCTCCTCGCACACGCTCACTCAACACTCTACCATGACGTCTCCAGACACCACCATTGGCTGTCGCCCGCGCCGTAGACGACGACCTCATCAAAATCCTGATGCACCCGTACTGCGAGGACGGCAACGATGCCCGTACCCCCTCGTCCTCCATCCGCTGCACCAGCACGTGCGTCGTGTTTGCTATGATGCCAGGAAGCGCACGCGCCCTTCACCATGCCCTTTTGCGCCTCAGAGACGCCGCGCCACCGTTGACCTCGCCCGCACCTCTGCAGCACCTCGCTCCCCTATAAATAGAGGACGCTCTCACCCCCATTCTCCACACCAGTCGCCTCCCCTCCTTCTCCTAGATCTCCTCGACCACTTCTCCACCTCGATTAAGCCCTCAGTCGCCGGAATTTAGCCGGAGTTCGCTGGAGCCCGTAGCAGAAGCCGACGTCGAATTCGGCCACCTCAAGTGCTCCCTCGACCACCATTCGACTCTCCGTCGTCTCCAACGTTGATTGCCTGCCTCGCCGACCTCGCTAGACGCCGGTGAGCCTCCTATCACAACCCTCTGGCCTCCGGTAGGGTTTGCTCTCCGGCGAGCCCTGTCGAGGAAGGTGACGACCCTCGGCCGTCAATCTTCCTTTTCATCCGACGGCCCGCAGCGCTGCATACCGTTTCGGCGTTTTAAACGCACTGGCAGGCGGGGTAGCCCCTGTCAGGCGGCCCTCTGAGCGCTGAAGCGTTACTGGGCCGGCCCGTTAAGTTTCCCGTCCAAGCCCAAGTTTTGAATTCGTTTAAATCCTTTTAGTTTCAATTCAATACTGGTGCTCACTTAGAATTTAAATAACTTCAAATCCACCATACCAAATTTGACGAATTTTATATGGTTGGAAAGCCTATCAAATTCTCTATCCAACCCCACAGGTTTCAAACCAAGATATGTTGTAGAATTTGAAAGGTAAAAATAACAAGTCAGAGACTTTTCAGGTTTCAAATAATTATTAAAAATCAACCCTAATGAGTTTTGAGGTGAATCAAATTGCTAAGGTTCACATTTTCAATTCTCTAATTTATTATGCAAAAGTATGATATGGGTACTGTATATGATCATGGGCTAGAATCCAAAATTGGCTATGTAGTCAATACTAGCCCATTTAAATTATTTCAAAATTTAAGATTTCAAATCTATGAGGTGTAGCACCTCATTTAAATCATTTTCTCAAGTGTTATGAAGTAATGTGATGACCTCTATTGCATGGTCTCATATTTGCTCACTTGAGGATATTAAATCAAATATGAGTTAAATTGCATGAGGTATAGAACCTCATTTAAATCATGTTTCTCAAATGATAAGTGTGAAGTGTTGACCTTGGTCAACATGTGATCATACATGGTTATTTGAGGAGATTAAATCTTAACAAGATTCAATGAGAGGAAATTATTTCTCCCAAACTAAAGAGAAACCCTAATCCACATTTCAATGAGAGGAAATTATTTTCCTAACACTAAATAAGAAAACCTTAGCATAATTTTGTGTAGCAATGTTAAGTAGTGATGCTAGATCATTTGTGTGAGCCACTAAGGATAACTAAGTCTACTTAAGTGTTGTTTGGTGATTGTATCCTCGTATTCGTTTATAGACGCTAGTACCGGACACTATCAAGAGGAGGAGGTATTCTACCAAGAGGAAGGAGAAGAGAACTTTGATCACTACCCCAACCAAGGCAAGCTAACACTCTTGCAAAATTCCCAAGTGCAAAGCTCTAATGGAGCAAGGCACCATTACTTTTCTACTTCTATTTAAGGATCCATTTACCAAGTTTTACTCTTGCAAGCTTTTAACTTATTTTATCAAAGCTTACCTTATAGTTAACTTTGGTCTAAGCTTAGAATGTTACAAGAACATCAAAAGTAGCCTAGAGAAATACAAGAGAGATTAGCACCCCTCATGACTAGTTGCTAGTGCTAATAAATAAAATTGACTACTCTAGATGGGAACTTGTGAAAACCAATGACTTTGAAAACCTTGGAATGATGAGTCATTCTATTGAAAGATTTTGAAGGTGAATATGAATTGTGAATGAATTGGTGAAATTTACCAAAAAAACTGATGGTTGGGTTCGAATGCGATACCATTCCAATTCTTAAGTATCCCCACAATACCTGAATCTGGGTAAGACTTAACTGGAAACTTATGTATTTTAGTATGGGTTCCCTCTGAACAAGCGTCATAGGGGTTATGCCGAGGCTGCCTCCATTGAAAGTGAAATGACGTGAAATGAGGTGAATCTCCTACCCAAGCCCTATGCAGTTCCCGGGTTGGCGGTTTGCTCTCACCGGGGGGCCAAGCTCATGGGGAGAGGTGCCTATACTAGGGTATGTAAATGAAAGGTTAGGATTGGTAGTTCGCGCACTGAGTGCGATAAATCAGGGCCGATTACCCTCGACGGACTATTGCAATTATTGTGGCACAAGTGTACGACCTCTGCAGAGTGTAAACCTATTCGAATAGCTGCGTCCGCGGTCATGGACAGTTGGAAAGGCCATACTGTTCCGTCATCAAAACTTTTCCCAAATATAAATGAGGACTTGTGATTTGAATTTGAAATGTGACTTTGACTTTGAATCACAATTGAGTTGTGGGAATGACACTAATGTTCACACTTGAGTTAAGTTAGGCAAATGAGGAGTCTTTGTTTATTAACTGCTTACGAAATAAAACTGGCTTTATGCAAATGAAACTAGAGCTTAGAACCCTTCTACCATAGTTGATAATACTTACACTAGTATTAGTTTGCGAGTACTTTAAAGTACTCATGGTTGTGTCTCTGGCTATTCAAATGGCCAGACTTTGAAGAGGAGCCCCAGTACCAGGATGAAGGACAGCAGGACGTCTACGACAACTAGGACCACTCCTGACGCCAACAGTTGCCTGTGAAACAGATGGACCGCAACCGCTACTTCGCTTCTGCTATGTGTTTTGTATTTGGATCTCTAGATCCCCTATGTTGTAATGAGACTGGATCATGTGATCCTTTGTTGTAAGACGATTATGTGTTGTAATGAATGATGTTCTGTGATATCAATCTATTATGTCTCGCAAAAACAATATTCCTGGGATTGCGATGAATGGCATAATAGGCATTTGGACTTAAAAATCCGGGTGTTGACATATGCTAACTAGGTATACCATAGCATGGTCTCGATTCCGGCAAGCCTGGGTGGCCCACAAAAGGTGGTGACGCCTATGGCCCAACCGGGCGGCCCAATTGGCGAATGAATCAAGATGGAGGAGTCCAGTCTGGAATAGGTTGCTCGGAACCGAACCGCCATAAGTGGTGGTCGGATCCTAACTGCCATAAGGATTGGTCGGATCCGAACCGCCATAGGGAGTGGTTGGATCCGAACTGCCATAGGGAGTGGTCAGATCCTTGACGTGCAAGGCAAGATAGCTTATCACAGTTTTGGCTAGTCGTATCCGGTTGGAACTCTACTCCATGTAGTTCTAGATCTGGAGCCTTTATAATCCGGATCCTTTGAGCCCTTAGGGCAAGATACAACTCATTGTAACCGCGCACAAATTGCCTTATAGTGAATTATAGCAGCACATAGGATCTCGCCGCCATTGCGAGGTTTGAAGCTGGGTAACTCGTGTGACCCCGTCCCGGAGACTCCTCGCCCTATGCCCCTCCCTCTCTCCCCTCCGCGAGGCCCCCTCACCGGAGACTCGTCGAGTACGCAACGACACTAACAGTGCAGGCACATGTCAATGATAACCCCTCAACATCAGGGAAATCAGCTAGTCATTGTTGGAGAAAGCTTTGTAGGCTACTTGTTCCACCGGAAGTTAGGGATTTTTGGTGGAGAGTAATCAAAGGTTTTCTGCCATGTCGTCATAATCTCAAAGTGAGACACATGGAGAAGATCAGTTTCTGTAAAACTTGTGAGGCGAAGGAAAAAAAACTACTATTCATGCTCTGTTTGAGTGCACTTGGGCTCGATGTTTTTGGCAGGATATCAAACAAGTTATATCAATAAAACTTCCTGATTTTCATCCTTTAACTTGGAGCACTAATGTTATTGACGGAAAGCTGAATTTTGAAGAAGAAGCTTGTATGATCCTATGTGGATCTTGGGCTGTATGGACGGAGGGTAACACGATCTGGTATGGCGAGGGAGGTTGGTCCGTGGCACAATTGGTACGCTGGGCTACTGAAACTACAATTGATCTCGGTCAGGTTGGGAAAGGAAACTGTTCCATCAAAAAGAACTAACTCAAGCTGGAAATCGCCGGATCAAGGTACTATCAAGATAAATGTTGACGCTGGATTTAATTTAGAGAGCAATGAGGGCACATCTGGATGTGTTATACGTGACCATACAGGTAAACTTCCAAATACACAAGCCATTTGTCTTCCCTAGTGATGGAAGCTGAAGTTTTAGGAGATGAAGTTCGGCTGGCTGTTGACATGAGTTTACAACATGTGGTTGTGAAAACAGATGCTCTAGAGGTTCCTCAACCTCTTGAAAGATCTTGGCACTAGTAGATCTATAATTACTAGTATATGCCAAGAAGTGAAGGAGCTTAGTGGATTTTTTTCTAGCTTTGAGATTATTCATGTAAATAGGCTGGCTAATATGGCGGCTCATTCTTGTGCTCATAGCTATAGTGCTGCTAGGAGAAGATGTAAATTTTGTTCCACAGTTTTTAGAAGATATCCTTTTGAAGAATTGTAACCCATGTGATTGATCAATAAAGCTTCTGAATCGGAAAAAAAAACTAGGGAGGGCCGATCGGAGACTCGGAGTGCAGCCAAATGGGAAGAGAATAGGTTCTCCAGGTCGGTTCAACATAAAACACGTATGTATCCTCTCTGAGTTCGACTTAACGTCGAATCCAGAACTATTTGTATTCTATATACCAAGGCGTCGCCGCCGCTATGGTCAAAGACCAAGGATTTCTCCCGGCCCCAGAGTGCCCCTCTAGCTCCCGCACAACGTCTACTCCGGCGTCAAGGACGCCAAAAGATGAGACCTGCGGGGAGGAGAGAAACAAAAGCAGGGGAAACTGGCCTACCAGATCTGGCGCGAGACGACAGAGACCGCCAGCGCAGAGCCCGCACCCACCGAAGAACTTCCGTCTGCACGGCCAGATCCTCGGGCCACCGCACCCGCGGACGCTGCCGGCAGCGCGGTCGACACCGCCTCACCTCACAAGGCCGTCGCCTCACCGCCCGAACCCTCCAGGCCAAGCGCGGAGCGGTAGAGCCCCACCAAGGAAGGCTGCCGCCAGCAGACAGCTCAGACACCACTGGCGACGCCAGAGAGCGGACCTCGGCCCAGGAGACGCCCGTCGACCCGCCACCTAGGCTACAATAAACCCGGCGCAGAGATCCCCCAACCAGGAACCACGGGGGGGGGCAGGAGCTCAGATCCCCGCCGCCCCCTTCACCGGCATCGTGGCCTTCGGTCGGCGATGTCTCTGGGGCCGACGAGGAGGAAGGGGGCGGAGGGGAGGAGTGGCGGCAGCGGGTTAGGGTTTGCCTCCTCGGTCGCCTGGGAGCGACGCGAGAAGAGCGAAACGTTCTGATCCAAGTTTGGGAATTGGTTTTTTTGACGTACCAAAATTTTGATCCGGTTTTTTTGACCTACCAACACCGCCGATTTCTATAATTGTAAACATATCATATCATTAAAATACCTAATTAGCATTATGTAGGCGTATGTTAAATGATTGTACATACCCTAAACACTAACAGAAAAACAAATCCGGCTGGATCTTTTTTGGGAGCAGGGCTGGGCTCGGCTGTGTTCACGCGGAGCAAACAACCGTGTGGGGTGCGTACGTAGTGGAGACGGGCTAGGTGACTAAATGGAAAAGGCTTGGTTTCCTCCGGAGGCTCCGTCGCGCGCTGCCTCCGGCTCGCGCATCGTAGGATGCGATGTATTGTGCGTACCAGGTTGAGCCACGTCACACCTGAACATGAGACAACGATAGGCGTCAGGCCCACCACCAAAGCATTATCCCTCTCCCGATCAACCTCCTCCACTCATTCGGTCAACTCTCTCTTCTTCCTTATCCTCTCGTCACTTTCCTCACCAAATCCCCCACGACACCACGCCCAGGCCTCCATGCCTACCTCCACCGCAATTGCAAGGAGGACTGCTGCTAACTTCCACTTGCTGCAAGCTCGCGCCCTCACGCCGCCATGGATTTTTCCTCCACCGCAGCTGCACGACGCGGAGCTTCTATAGGGAGGGTGCCTCTGCTTCAAGCTGAACTACGTGCTGCTGCGAGCAGCAGCGGCGGCGGCGAGCTGGTTTCAGATGTTGAAGCGACGGCGACAACGGCCATGCTACTCATGGGCGGTGTGCTGCAAAACGACGACCATCGGAGCTACAATCGACCCCGGCAGGAGCTGACGGTGTTGCGAGCGGCATCGCCGGAGCTGCAACGGCGGACGTCTGAGCTGCAATGGTTCACCGCCGGAGCTGCAAGTGGCAGCCGCCCGAGCTGCAAGTGGTGGTGCTGCAATGGCGCGCCACCGGAGAGCTGCAAGTGGCGGTGCTACAATGGCGTACCACAGGAGCTGCAAATGACCTCCACCGGAGATGAAAAGGCGCGCCGCCGGAGCTGCAAAGGCGCGCCGCCGATGCTTCAAAGACGGGTCGCCGGAGCTGCAAAGGACCTCCGCCGGAGCTGCAAAGGTGCGCCGCCGATGCTTCAAAGACGGGTCGCCGGAGCTGCAAAGGACCTCCGCCGGAGCTGCAAAGGTGCGCCGCCGATGCTTCAAAGACAGGTCGCCGGAGCTGCAAAGGACCTCCGCCGGAGCTGCAAAGGTGCGCCGCCGATGCTTCAAAGACGGGTCGCCGGAGCTGCAAGCGGCGAAGCCTCCGTGCTGCCCTCCGTGGAGCGCCGTCGTGCTGTGCTGCAAGCCCAACTCGGGCGCCGTCGCGGTGCTGCAAGTACGTCAAGCGCCGACGTGGTGCGGAAAGGCTGGGTGGCAGTGCTGCAAGCCATGGCGGCAGTGCTGCGACCGACATCAGCGGTGCTGCAAAGCCAAGGGCGGCGTTGCTGCGACCAGCGGCGGTGCTGCTCATCGGAGTTGATACGTCTCTGGCGAGCTCGCCGGACTTCTTTTCTTCGAGCGTTCCCGACGGTGGTGCAGCTGGGTGCTGCCTTATTTGTCGGTGTGGTGGGGATTTGTTTGTTTTTTTCTTGTGCGGGGCTGAAGACTGTGCGTGCACGTGGGTGGTCTCACAGGGACACGTGTCGTGCTGAGAAGTCGGAGGCTAGGAGAAAATTAGCCTCCGGAGGATTGTCAGCACTGTCCAACTAAATTCGTGATACCGGGAACTACTCTTGTTCAACATAAAACGCGTATGTATCCTCTCTCAGTCCGACTTAAGGCCGAATCCAGTACTATATATTTGTATTCCATATATCATCATTCGTAAAATAAAAAGCTAGGTTCTATCTGTCATAGGGCTGACACTCCCTAGCAAGATTTCCCCCTTAATCGATGGCCTGCCTGCTGGTGCCCTACTTTGCACAGCCATGGTGTGGAGCGCCGCCGCCCTTTCAGCTGGTGCCGACGCCGTACCAGAGCCGCCCTATTCTTCCTTGCTCCTCCTCGCCGTCGCTGTCGCCGTCGCCGCCACCCAAGCCGTCCAACTCTTTCTCGCTCTCGTCGGCAGCGGAGCCATTTCAGCCACGTACTACCACGGTGCAGTGGCAGGCTCCTCCCGATGGCTGTGTCAAAATTAACTTCGACGGCTCCATGTACTACGACGGGTCCGGCCGGGCAAGCATCGGCGGCGTCATCCGGGACTGCACCGGCCGCGTACTCGTCGCATTCGCCAAGCGGACGAAACCCTCGTCGCCGGGTATAGCGGAGGCGCAGGCGCTGATCCACGGCCTGCAACTCGCGCTGCGTCACTTCCCGGGAAGTTGGCTGCTGGTGGAAGGCGATGATCTCATGCTGGTGAAGCTCCTGCGCGGCGAGGACACGGAGAGGCGCATACCGTTGGCCATGCAAGAAGAAATCATCATGCTGCTCCGCCGCTTCCCGGCGTGTGAGGTGAACCACATCTTCCGCGAGGGCAACCAGGTCGCCGACGCCCTCTGCCACGAGGCGTACCAGCAGCCCGGGGACAGGGAATGCGTGGGCGACGTCCGGCTGCCGCAAGCCGTCTGGGAGAAGGCGCGAGACGACGCCCAGGGCGTGGAGTACGTGCGGATCTGCAAGCCCAAGCCGCCAAGGTGTCACATCTCCATCCCATCGTTGGTGTGTTGAAGCAAGGTGCAAGGAAGCTACGAAGCTGATCCAAGAATGTGGCCGGAGGAAGAAAGGTGCAAAGACGACTTCCACGACGTGGCGCACAAGCGTGCCTGCAAGATCAAGGTTTCTTGAAGCGCAGCAGGGAAGCATACCAAGAGGGTGCCCTGACGGCCGGCTGATCCAAGAACGTGACCGGACGGAGACTACACGAAGCGGTGGAGCGGATGCCGGTATGCTGATCCAAGAACGTCGTGGCTGGCCGGAGCGAGATGCGGGATTCCACCGTGCAGAACGTGATGAGCTTTGGTGGGGACGAATCGATGTAGCCGGAGTCGATCAAAGGTCCATATAGGAATCATAGATAGGACAAATTTATCCGTGATTGTAGAAGTACAATTTTCTGTTTGTAGATGGAACAGTGAAGGATGTAAGACGATGTTCATGAGTGGTATACCAAGACGTACTACTCTTAAAGCAGAGATGTTTTTGGACCAAAGCAGAGACTATTTTATGAATGATATGCTTGTATGTACTATTGTAGATCGATTAATAATTGATCAGTTGTGTACAACAATTGTACCGGTGACAACTATCACTACGGGAGAGCTCCAGTCTGCCGACGGCCGCCAGCCGTCGGCACAGCAAGGAAGGCCGTCGGCACAGTTCTGGTCGGGGACTGCCCGATCACCGTCGGCACAGACTGGCCGTCGGCACAGATTCTTGTAGTATTTCAAAATTTTCAAAAAAAATTGAAAAAATATTAGAATTATGTTTCTTGAAAAAAAAAATTATATTTTTTTTTGAATTTTCTTCTTAGTCTTTTTTACTTGTTAATCTTTCACAATCACACTTACACTTAGTACACCTAATCTTAGGTCAAATTGTACTTGTAGTCAAACTTCCCAGTTGATCACCCATCCCCACACTACTCCCGCCCTAGCACACTTAACTTCTTGGTTCTCTTCGGATGAGCTTCCATGAAAGAAATGACACCTTGTTGTTAATACTACCATATCAATCATATTAACCCTTTGACCGTGCTGCCACACCTCTATATTTTTGAATTCTAAACAATTACTTAAATAAACAACAATGAATATATATAAATAATAATAATATAGAATTTGAAATACAATTAAATGATTTCATTTTTGTCTTTTTATTTAATATGGAATAATTAATATCAGTAAATGCGAATTTGGCAAATAATATGTCTAAATTGATCAGAAAAATAAGAGGAATACAAATATGACACCCATATCATCTTTTGAACCTACAAATTTAATTTATCCAAAAATCATGAGCAATTATTTTGAAAAATCCTTCACGAAAAGGGCTATCACGTTCGGAGTTCTATGGATTTCAGGGGAAATGAGGTGGGAAACGGCCTCGGCATGACATAGTTTTCCGAAACGAGGTCATATTTGGCACGTGTCTGGGCCCTAGGATGGGAAGCAAAACCCCGGGTGCGGATTTCTAATCCGACCCACGGGCGACCATCGTTTCATTTTTAGCGTGCCCAAACGGTTTTTATTTGTGAAGCAGCTACATGGGGCGCATTTTATTATGACTTGAAACCTCCGTGCGATGATAGTAGACCACCTACGCACCACCACCTATCACATGACATGTGCACGCATTAGCTTTTTGGGAACCCATGCGGCTTTCGGCGGTGTCCAGTCGAATCCGCTGGAAACTGATCGGATTTGAACTAGGGCTCAACTATCCGTTGCTCTAGAAATTCCGGAAAAAATGTTTTTAGTTCTTCGACGCATTATTATATGTGCTAATTTTTGTCCGTTTAGTTTGTTCGCGAATGGGTGCACCCGCACGCCCGGTACGGCGATACCGCATGTCCCGGGGGCCCTGTTTTGGCCAGATGGCAATTTGAACGAAGTCAAAAAATGTCACGGAGTCGCGTGGCGTCATTTTATATGTCATGGTAACTATTCCGTTTGTCAAAACTGGGATACGGCAATTATTTTGAAAAACCCTTCACGAAAAGGGCTATCACGTCCGGAGTTCTATGGATTTCAGGGGAAATGAGGTGGGAAACGGCCTCGGCATAACATAGTTTCCCGAAACAAGGTCATATTTGGCACGTGTGTGGGCCCTAGGATGGGAAGCAAGACCCCGGGTGCGGATTTCTAATCCGACCCACGGGTGACCATCTTTTCATTTTTAGCGTGCCCAAACGGTTCTTATTTGTGAAACAGCTACTTGGGGCGCATTTTAGTACGACGTGAAATCTCCGTGCGATGTGCGATGATAGTAGACCACCTACGCACCACCTATCACATGACATGTGCACGCATTAGCTTTTTGGGAACCCATGCGGCTTCCGCCGTTGTCCCACCGAATCCGTTGGAAACTGACCGGATTTGAACTAGGGCTCAACTATCCGTCGCTCCAGAAATTCCGGAAAAAATGTTTTTAGTTCTACGATGAATTATTATATGTGCTAATTTTTGTCCGTTTTGCTTCTATTCTTGTAGACAGTGTTGGGCCTCCAAGAGCAGAGGTTTGTAGAACAGCAGCAAGTTTCCCTTAAGTGGATCACCCAAGGTTTATCGAACTCAGGGAGGAAGAGGTCAAAGATATCCCTCTCATGCAACCCCGCAACCACAAAGCAAGAAGTCTCTTGTGTCCCCAACACACCTAATAGGTGCACTAGTTCGGCGAAGAGATAGTGAAATACAGGTGGTATAAATAAGTATGAGCAGTGGCAACAGCACCAGAAAAGTGCTTTGCCCAGGACGATAAACAAGCAGCGATGAACGCAGCAGTAGTAACGCAGATAAAACGAGTAAACAAGCAGCGATAACGAGTATTTAGGAACAAGGCCTAGGGATTAGACTTTCACTAGTGGACACTCTCAACTTTGATCACATAACAAAATAGATAAATGCATACTCTACACTCTCTTGTTGGATGATGAACACATTGCGTAGGATTACACGAACCCTCAATGCCGGAGTTAACAAGCTCCACAATTCAATGTTCATATTTAAATAACCTTAGAGTGCATGAAAGATCAACACGACTAAACCAAGTACTAACACATCATGCACACCTGTCACCTTCACACTATGTAGGAGGAATAGATCACATCAATACCATCATAGCAATAGTTAACTTCATAATCTACAAGAGATCACAATCATAGCCTACGCCAAGTACTAACACGGATGCACACACTCGTCACCATTACACCGTGCGGGAGGAATAAACTACTTTAATAACATCACTAGAGTAGCACATGGATAAATTGTGATACAAAACACATTGCAATCATAAAGAGATATAAATAAGCACTTCACTACGCCATTCATAACGAGTGAATAAGTATTCTGTGAAATATAGCCTAAGAGACCCACACGGTGCACACACTAGTCACCTTTACACACGTGGGACAAGGAGTCTCCGGAGATCACATAAGTAAAACCCACTTGACTAGCATAATGACATCTAGATTACAAGATCATCATATGAATCTCAATCATGTAAGGCAGCTCATGAGATTATTGTATTGAAGTACATAGGAGAGAGATGAACCACATAGCTACCGGTAAAGCCCCGAGCCTCGATGGAGAACTACTCCCTCCTCATGGGAGACAGCAGCGTTGATGAAGATGGCGGTGGTGTCGATGGAGAAGCCTTCCGGGGGCACTTCCTCGTCCCGGCGGCGTGCCGGAACAGAGACTCCTGTCCCCCAGATCTTGGCTTGGCAATGGCGGCGGCTCTGGAAGGTTTCTCGTACCGTGGCTTTTCCGTCTCGAGGTTTTAGGTCGAGGGGGCTTAAATAGGCGAAGAGGCGGCGTCGGAGGGTCAACGAGGCGGCGACACCATAGGGGGGCGCGGGCCACCCCCAGGCCGCGCCGGCCTATGGTCTAGTGGGCCTGTGCCCCCTCTCTGGCGGTTCTCGTGTGTTCTGGATGCTTCCGGGCAAAATAGGAACCTGGGCGTTGATTTCGTCCAATTCCGAGAATATTTCGTTACTAGGATTTCTGAAACCAATAACAGCAGAAAACAGGAACTGGCACTTCGGCATCTTGTTAATAGGTTAGTTCCATAAAATGCACGAATATGACATAAAATGTGCATATAACATGTAGATATCATCAATAATGTGGCATGGAACATAAGAAATTATCGATACGTCGGAGACGTATCAGCATCCCTAAGCTTAGTTTTCGCTCGTCCCGAGCGGAGTAAACGATAAACAAAGATAATTTCTGAAGTGACATGCCATCATAAACTTGATCATATTGTAAACATATGTAATGAATGCAGCGATCAAAACAATGGTAATGACATGAGTAAACAACTGAATCATAAAGCAAAGACTTTTCATGAATAGTACTTTCAAGACAAGCATCAATAAGTCTTGCATAAGAGTTAACTCATAAAGCAATAAATCAAAGTAAAGGTATTGAAGCAACACAAAAGAAGATTAAGTTTCAGCGGTTGCTTTCGACTTATAACATGTATATCTCATGGATAATTGTCAACATAGAGTAATATAACAAGTGCAATATGCAAGAATGTAGGAATCAATGCACAGTTCACACAAGTGTTTGCTTCTTGAGGTGGAGAGAGATAGGTGAACTGACTCAACATAAAAAGTAAAAGAATGGTCCTTCAAAGAGGAAAGCATCGATTGCTATATTTGTGCTAGAGCTTTTATTTTGAAAACATGAAACAATTTTGTCAACGGTAGTAATAAAGCATATGAGTTATGTAAATTATATCTTACAAGTTGCAAGCCTCATGCATAGTATACTAATAGTGCCCGCACCTTGTCCTAATTAGCTTGGACTACCGGATCATTGCAATACACATGTTTTAACCAAGTGTCACAATGGGGTACCTCCATGCCGCCTGTACAAAGGTCTAAGGAGAAAGCTCGCATTTTGGATTTCTCGCTTTTGATTATTCTCAACTTAGACATCCATACCGGGACAACATGGACAACAGATAATGGACTCCTCTTTAATGCATAAGCATGTGGCGACAATTATTATTCTCATATGAGATTGAGGATATATGTCCAAAACTGAAACTTCCACCATGATTCATGGCTTTAGTTAGCGGCCCAATGTTCTTCTCTAACAATATGCATGCTCTAACCATTAAAGTGGTAGATCTCTCTTACTTCAGACAAGACGGACATGCATAGCAACTCACATGATATTCAACAAAGAATAGTTGATGGCGTCCCCAGAAGCATGGTTATCGCACAACAAGCAATTTAATAAGAGATAAAGTGCATAAGTACATATTCAATACCACAATAGTTTTTAAGCTATTTGTCCCATGAGCTATATATTGTAAAGGTAAATGATGGAAATTTTAAAGGTAGCACTCAAGCAATTTACTTTGGAATGGCGGAGAAATACCATGTAGTAGGTAGGTATGGTGGACACAAATGGCATAGTGGTTGGCTCAAGGATTTTGGATGCATGAGAAGTATTCCCTCTCGATACAAGGTTTAGGCTAGCAAGGTTATTTGAAACAAACACAAGGATGAACGGTGCAGCAAAACTCACATAAAAGACATATTGTAAACATTATAAGACTCTACACCGTCTTCCTTGTTGTTCAAAACTCAATACTAGATATTATCTAGACTCTAGAGAAACCAAATATGCAAACCAAATTTTAGCAAGCTCTATGTATTTCTTCATTAATAGGTGCAAAGCATATGATGCAAGAGCTTAAACATGAGCACAACAATTGCCAAGTATCACATTATCCAAGACATTATAGCATTACTACATGTAGCATTTTCCAATTCCAACCATATAACAAATTAACGAAGAAGAAACTTCGCCATGAAAATTAAAAGTTAAGAACACATGTGTTCATATGAACTAGAGGAGCGTGTCTCTCTCCCACACAAGCATTTATTCAAACAAAAACAAAAACAAAAACAAAAGCACACAAATGCTCCAAGTAAAGTACATAAGATGTGGCCGAATAAAAATATAGTTTCAAGAGAAGGAACCTGATAATTTGTCGATGAAGAAGGGGATGCCCAAGGCATCCCCAAGCTTAGATGATTGAGTCTTCTTGACATATCCAGGGATGAACCACGGGGGCATCCCCAAGCTTATACTCTTCACTCTTCTTGATCATAGTATATCATCCTCCTCTCTTGACCCTTGAAAACTTCCTCCACACCAAACTCGAAACAACTCATTAGAGGGTTAGTGCACAATAAAAATTAACATGTTCAGAGGTGACACAATCATTCTTAACACTTCTGGACATTGCATAAAGCTACTGGACATTAATGGATCAAAGAAATTCATCCACCATAGCAAAAGAGGCAATGCGAAATAAAAGGCAGAATCTGTCAAAACAGAACAGTCCGTAAAGACGAATTTTAAAAGGGCACCAGACTTGCTCAAATGAAAATTCTCAAATTGAATGAAAGTTGCGTACATATCTGAGGATCACTCACGTAAATTGGCATAATTTTATGAGTTACCTACAGAGAATTTTGCCCAGATTCGTGACAGCAAAGAAATCTGTTTCTGCGCAGTAATCCAAATCTAGTATCAACCTTTCTATCAACGACTTTACTTGGCACAACAAAAAACAAAACTAAGATAAGGAGAGGTTGCTACAGTAGTAAACAACTTCCAAGACACAAATATAAAACAAAGTACTGTAGCAAAATAACACATGGGTTATCTCCCAAGAAGTTCTTTCTTTATAGCCGTTAAGATGGGCTCAGCAGTTTTAATGATGCACTCGCAAGAAATAGTATTTGAAGTAAAAGAGAGCATCAAGAGGCAAATTCAAAACAAATTTAAGTCTAACATGCTTCCTATGCATAGGAATCTTGTAAATAAACAAGTTCATGAAGAGCAAAGTAACAAGCATAGGAAGATAAAACAAGTGTAGCTTCAAAAATTTCAGCACATAAAGAGGTGTTTTAGTAACATGAAAATTTCTACAACCATATTTTCCTCTCTCATAATAACTTTCAGTAGCAACATGAGCAAACTCAACAATATAACTATCACATAAAGCATTCTTATCATGAGTCCCATGCATAAAATTATTACTCTCCACATAGGCATAATCAATTTTATTAGTTGTAGTGGGAGCAAATTCAACAAAGTAGCTATCATTATTATTCTCATCATCAAATATAGGAGGCATATTGTAATCATAATTAAATTTATCCTCCATAACAGGCGGTAACAAAATACTACTATCATTATAATCATCATAAATTGGAGGCAAACTATCATCAAAGAAAATTTTCTCCTCAATGCTTGGGGGACTAAAAATATCATGCTCATCAAAGCCAGCTTCCCCAAGCTTAGAATTTTCCATATCATTAGCAACAATGGTATTCAAAGTGTTCATACTAATATGTTCCATGGGTTTTTTAATTTTCGCATCAAACCATCCATGTCTTAAATCAGGAAATAGAATAAGAAGCTCATTGTTGTCCATTATGCCAAACTAGTGTAAACAAGAAACAAAAAGATGCAATTGCAGGATCTAAAGGAAATAGCTTCGAGTACTTACAACGGCGAAAATAGCTTAGTAGCCGAGATCCGGAGTGTGAGTACCTTTTACCTTTCCTCCCCGGCAACGGCGCCGGAAAATAGCTTGATGTCTACGGGTGCTTCTATTCTTGTAGACAGTGTTGGGCCTCCAAGAGCAGAGGTTTGTAGAACAGCAGCAAGTTTCCCTTAAGTGGATCACCCAAGGTTTATCGAACTCAGGGAGGAAGAGGTCAAAGATATCCCTCTCATGCAACCCTGCAACTACAAGCAAGAAGTCTCTTGTGTCCCCAACACACCTAATAGGTGCACTAGTTCGGCGAAGAGATAGTGAAATACAGGTGGTATAAATAAGTATGAGCAGTGGCAACAGCACCAGAAAAGTGCTTTGCCCGGGACGATAAACAAGCGAGTAGTAACGCAGCGAGTAGTAACGCAGAGAAACAAGAAACAAGCAGCGATAGTAGTATTTAGGAACAAGGCCTAGGGATTAGACTTTCACTAGTGGACACTCTCAACTTTGATCACATAACAGAATAGATAAATGCATACTCTACACTCTCTTGTTGGATGATGAACACATTGCGTAGGATTACACGAACCCTCAATGCCGGAGTTAACAAGCTCCACAATTCAATGTTCATATTTAAATAACCTTAGAGTGCATGAAAGATCAACACGACTAAACCAAGTACTAACACAGCATGCACACTGTCACCGTCACACTATGTAGGAGGAATAGATCACATCAATACAATCATAGCAATAGTTAACTTCATAATCTACAAGAGATCACAATCATAGCCTACGCTAAGTACTAACACGGATGCACACACTGTCACCATTACACCGTGCAGGAGGAATAAACTACTTTAATAACATCACTAGAGTAGCACATGGATAAATTGTGATACAAAACACATTGCAATCATAAAGAGATATAAATAAGCACTTCACTACGCCATTCATAACAGTGAATAAGTATTCTGTGAAATATAGCCTAAGAGACCCACACGGTGCACACACTAGTAACCTTTACCCTCGTGGGACAAGGAGTCTCCGGAGATCACATAAGTAAAACCCACTTGACTAGCATAATGACATCTAGATTACAACATCATCATATGAATCTCAATCATGTAAGGCAGCTCATGAGATTATTGTATTGAAGTACATAGGAGAGAGATGAACCACACAGCTACCGGTACAGCCCCGAGCCTCGATGGAGAACTACTGCCTCCTCATGGGAGACAGCAGCGTTGATGAAGATGGCGGTGGTGTCGATGGAGAAGCCTTCCGGGGGCACTTCCCCGTCCCGGCGGCGTGCCGAAACAGAGACTCCTGTCCCCCAGATCTTGGCTTCGCGATGGCGGCGGCTCTGGAAGGTTTCTCGTACCGTGGCTTTTCCGTCTCGAGGTTCTAGGTCGAGGGGGCTTAAATAGGCGAAGAGGCGGCGTCGGAGGGTCAACGAGGCGGCGACACCATAGGGGGGCGCGGGCCACCCCCAGGCCGCGCCGGCCTATGGTCTGGTGGGCCTGTGCCCCCTCTCTGGCGGTTCTCGTGTGTTCCGGATGCTTCCGGGCAAAATAGGAACCCGGGCGTTGATTTCGTCCAATTCCGAGAATATTTCGTTACTAGGATTTCTGAAACCAAAAACAGCGAGAAAACGTGAACCGGCACTTCGGCATCTTGTTAATAGGTTAGTTCCAGAAAATGCACGAATATGACATAAAATGTGCATATAACATGTAGATATCATCAATAATGTGGCATGGAAGATAAGAAATTATCGATATGTCGGAGACGTATCAGGCGGCGCCCAGACCTTGATCTGCGTTGCGGCCTCCCCAGCTCCCGTCGGTTCCTCGCTGCAGCACGCCAGTGGTGACTGGTGGTGGGCGGGCAGCCAGCCTGATCTGCGCCGCTGCATCCCCCACCTCTCGCCGGTGCGTGGAGGTGATCTTGGGATTCTTCCGGGACACGAGGTCGCCCGGGGCAGCAGCCCGGGGTTCGACGACGGAGGCGGCTCTCTTCTTCGTCGGAGATGGTCGGCCTGCGGATGGTGGTGGTGGGTCTTTTGATCTGTCACCGTGTCCCAGCGGTGAGGTGGAGAGGCGTGGAAGCCAGCGACAGCTGAGGAAGGACCATCCTTGATGTTGCCGATGGAGGGCTGGCGTTCGGCTGCGGCGGTGCCCATGCGTGTCTGCGCTTGGTGTCTCCTACGGCAACCTTGGCTAGCCTGGGATGGTCGCCGGCGTGGGGGCCTGAACTGAATAAAGGTGTCCGTCCTAGGGTCTCTCTTGGTTGAAGATGAAGACTTACCTGTGGTTTGCCCTTCTCGATCTGGCAGGAGAGTTGAGTTTTGGAAGGAGCCGCCGACGAATGTAACAATGGTTTTTTTGCCTGGAGTTTGCTGGATCGGTGGTATTCGGTTGTGCGCGCCAATGCTTTTATTCCGGCCGATTGGTTCTGGAGGGAGCGGCGCGAAGCTCTGTTCTGTGTTGGCATCAAGAGACACTTGGTCCATGATGCAGTCAGGAGAAGGGAATAACATGAAGACCGGAATGGAGGACTATCTAAGGGAGGTTCAAGTCTCCACGTTGTTGCGGGACTTTCTTGGTGTTCCAGGCGCTGCAGCAGTTGTATGGAAGTGGGGGCGGCAGCACAGGTGAAGTTCAGAGTCCTACCTTTCAGGGTGAAAACCCAAGTTCTGGCTTTAACTGGTTGTGCCTGGCAATGACCTTGTTGGAGGCATTGTTTTGAGAGCGAGGACTATCTTCAGGGCGAAAACCTAAGATCTTTGGTGGGGCGACGACGGCGCTGGTGCACCGTTTCCTTCTTGGAGGCGTCGTTTTTGGAGATTCTATATCTCACGTGTTGTCTTGGTGGTGGTTGTATTGCTGTTGCTAGGTCTAGGATGCTATAGCGGGACTTTTGTTTTTAAGTTTTTTTTCTATTTTTTTGGTTGTGTGCATCCGAACTGCCGATAGGTGTTGCGGTGTTGCAGAGGCTGGGTGTAGTTGGTATCTTTTGATATTAATATATTCCCTTTATCAAAAATCTATATACTAGAGTGTCTAAATACATCTAAATTTAAACAAACTTCCGACGTTCTTTTATGGACACACAACATGCAAATTATATCTCATGGTGTTTCTTTTAATATAAGTTCGATATTGTAGATATTGATAAAGTTTCATATATATTCGATCAAATTTAGTAATTAATTTTAACTATAAATTATATGCAACAAAATTTGAGACGGAGGGAGTAGCAACACCACACCTAAGGGAGTAGCAACCAAGCATGTAGTGTCCCACTCTCGATTCATCTCATTTCCAAGTTTTTTCATTATTCTCTTGTGAGCTTCCGAGCTCCCGAGCTTTCCCTCCCACCCTCCTTCCCTTTTTGTGAGATGTGAGCCGCCCTGGCTTCGATGGGCACCAAACCCCGCCGCTCTCCACTCTGATGGCGGCAGCCACCTCCTTCCTCACCTCCATTCCTCCATCCCCTTCATTTTTTATATGAGGTGCTCGATTTGAAACCAGGCTCACCACCGCGCTCCACCGTAGCCTGCACGAATGATGCTGCCACCTCCTCAACCTCCGATGTTCCTCACATCTCGCTCCCTCAACTGCTATTGCCGCAAGATCCGCCATGGCCAAATCCCTCCCTGCCTCGCGTGTTCTTCCCAAATACATTCGGCACGACGTTTCATCCATGGTGGCGCAGCGGCGATGCTTCAAGGCATGGCCACTGATGCAGCAATAGCAAGCTGACGCTGCATTTAGCGGCAGTCATCGATGTTGCAAGGGGACAAAAAAAGTTGCAAGAGGCGGCCGGTGTTGTTGCGAGCGGCGGCAAGGAAAGCTGCGAAGACTGGCCGTTGGAGCTCCAAAGGCCAGCAGTGGCTGATGCAAAGGCCAATAGAGGTGCTAGCGAGCCACGATGATGCTGCTAGCGGGGGCGACGATGTTGCCGGCTAGGCGGTGGTGCGCCCATCCGGGGTGGCAGTGCTACCGGCGGTGGGTAAGTCCTATAGATCCTATCTATTGTACTGGCACTCATCTCCGCAGCGCTCTACCCATTAATTACCGTGCCAACGGCAATGAAAAATCCTAACGGACGTGTTGGGTACCCTTTACATCAGCAGGATCTCGATTCGGTAAGACCTTCACGGCACGATTCGGGTTACGCCTAACTCAATTCTCTTGAACACTCTGGGGCTACTGATGTGTGTACACTTTATCGAATCCTTACTATTACCATACCTGCTTCTATACAAATGGAGGCTCATGAAGTCTAAGATTGAAAACACCTCTTCCAAGACTCGCGAAGCCGAGGAGCCGGACGTATCGAGGAAGGAAAGATCATACTGGAGCCTTGTCGCGGCGTAAAAAATGTTTTTAGTGATAGATTCACATTTGCGGTCTCTTTTGCCGTGTCTAATCTACGCGACCCATTTTTACCCCGTAAAATGCTTTTACTATGTCTTCTATCCTCAAGGTGAAGACTACTCTAAACACTAACACGACAAAGGAAGACGCGGAGCAAACAACCGTGTGTACTGTCGGTCAGAAAAAGGAAAAAAAGAGTGCATATTGGAGAACTACACCGTATGGAAAAAAAAAAAAAACGTGCTGGCAGGGACTTGAATCCGAGACGGCCTAGACAGGAGCTTCTTGGGCGCTGCTAAAACCGACACGGGGTGGAAACCGAGTTGAAATATGTATCTAGTCTAGGATTATAAAAAGGGACCGGCCATTGCCCATTTTCATTCACGCAGCTCACACTTGTTTTGTAAAAGTCTGAGACATGGCGTGCCTGGCTGCTCCGTCTGTGTTCTTTGCTAGCCCCCCATGCATGTTCCTTTCGCCGCCATCGCTCCAGTACGCGCTGGCGCCGCCAAACTCCTCGTTGCTCTCGCCGGCATTTCAGCTGGTGCAGTGGAAGCCTCCTCTCTTGGCTTGCTGCCTCAAACTCAATTTTGATGGATCCGTGTACCATGATGGGTCCGGCCGGGCGAGCATCGGCGGCGTCATCCGGGACAACACTGGCCGCGTACGAGCCGCGTTCGCCGAGCGGACGGAACACGCGCCGCCGGGCATCGTGGAGGCCCGGGCGCTGATCCGCGGGCTGCAACTCGCGCTGCGTCACTTCCCGGGATGTTGGCTGGTGGTCGAAGGCGATGATCTCATGCTGGTGAAGCTCCTGCGCGGCGAGTACACGGAGAGGCGCATACCACCGGCCACGCAACAGGAGATCATCAGGCTGCTCGGCCAGTTCCCGGCGTGCCAGGTGGATCACATCTTACGCGAGGGCAACCAGGTCGCCGACGCCCTCTGCCACGAGGCGTACCAGCAGCCCGGGAACAGGGAGTGGGTGGGCGACGTCCGGCTGCCGCAAGCCGTCTGGGAGAAGGCGCGAGACGACGCCCAGGGCGTGGAGTACGTGCGGATCTGCAAGCCCAAGCCACCAAGGTGTGACATCTCCATCCCATCGTTGGTGTGTTGAAGCAAGGTGCAAGGCAGCTACGAAGCTGATCCAAGAACGTACGTGACCGGAGGAAGAAAGGTGCAAAGACGACTTCCACGACGTGGCGCACAAGCGTGTCTGCAAGATCAAGGTTTCTTCAAGCAGGGAAGCGTACCAAGAGGTGCCCTGGCGGCCGGCTGATCCAAGAACGTCGTGGCCGGCCGGAGCGAGATGCGGTATTCAACCGTGCAGAACGTGATGAGCTTGGCGGGGACGGATCGATGTAGCCGGAGTCGATCAAAGGTCCATACGAATCATAGATAGAACAAAGTTATCCGTGATTGTAGAAGTACAATTTTTCTGTCTGTGGATGGATCAGTAAAGGATGTAAGACTATGTTGTGACAATTAACATTGTTGTCTCCATGAACTGAAGGACTAGCTAGTTGATGTGTGATATACCAAGACCAAGTAATCTTAAAGCAGAGATGCTTTTGTATCTGTAGAAGTGCAATTCTTCCTCGAAACAGGCTTTCGCCCCGCTTTATAAATAAAGCCACACACGGCCAAACCGATACAAGGTAGAGAGGGAAACCTCTTACAAAGCAGACCACAAAAATAAAAAGAAAGTACAGGAGATGCCACACCCTCCACAATACAACCGAACCGACTAAAGTTGAGACCCCGCCTCCTTGTGAAGTCACCGGACATCGTCGTCTCGTACCACCAAGTTGTTGCTGGGAAGGGCCGCCTGCCCTCCCGCTCCGGGCCGTGGAGCGCCGATCCTGCCAGCAGTCAACAAGTACCGAGAACGAAGACCACAATGTCACGTGTAAAAGATAGGAGGCCGCCGAGTCCGCCCTATGTCGGGACGGAGAGCACCAAAAGAGGATCTGAGCATGCCCGCCGGTGGCGACGAGGGCAAGCCGAAGGTACCCAAGCTCCACGACGATGCCCCCAAGAGGGTGACGACGCTAGGCGCCGCCGCCGTCGAGACCGAGAACGGTCAAAGGTTTTCACTCGGAGCTCTAGCGTGGGGGAGCGACCACAACGGTGCCCCCAAGAGGGACACGACACCCACAGGCGCCGTCACCGTTGGCGCAAAAGCGCTGGGCTTTCGCCCGAAATCAACTCCCACCACACCAACGGAACCAAGGGCAGCCCGCCGACACCAAACAAAGCCTCCGAGACATGGTCTGGGAGCCGCCACTGCCGAAGCAGCACCAACGCCCGGAAACCCCGCCGCCCACTCCACGCCATCCCCATGACCTAGGAGTAAAGCCACCACCACCGCTACGTCGCCCGCCGAAGAGCCGACCGTGCAGTTTCCAGGGCCGCCGCCCCGGCATCCAAGCTCATCCCATCCGCCGGCAGCAACCTCCAGCCAGACCAGTAGTGAGGGCAAGAACGGCATTGACCGGACAGGGAACAGAGAGCATCCAACCCGGCATGCAGTGGCTGCCAACCGAAGGCCCGCCTGGCCCCGGTATAGCCTCTGGTCGCGCGGTAGTCGGAGGAGAGGCACTGCCACCTCCCAGACTCCCGGCGCCACCATGAGATGCCGACCGGCGCACACTGCAGGGGCCCGCGAGGCCCAGATCGGGCCCAGATCTTGCCCGCCTGGCCCAGATCGGGCCCAAATCTCACCTGCGTCGACCTACTGCTGCACCGCGCCGCCGGAGGTCGCCGCCGTCCCAACCAGACCCTGCAGCTCCGCCACCCCTGCTGCTAGGCCGACCCCCGCCGCCAGAGAATGGGGCCGAGCCCGCGCCGCTCGAGGAAAGCCACCGCCGCCGCGGCTGCAGCCGGCCGCACGCCCTCCCGAGCACGCCCGCCCGAGCACGAGGTCACCACGCCGCCGGAGATCCGGCCGCGCCGCCGCGCCCCTCGCCAAGCACGCCGCCCTCGACGGCCGCCACGACCCGTGCCGTTTCTCCGCGCGAGGGGGAAGGAGAGCCCCGCCGCCGCCAGCGCCCAGGCTTTGCCCGGCGACGCCGTCCGGCGGCGGCGAGGAGAGGGGAGGGGAGGAGGAGGGGGGCCGGAGGTGGGGGAGGCTAGGGTTCCCTCCCCGTCGCCCACGGGAGCGACGCAGGAGGGCACGGGGGGAAAAACGTCGTAGAAGTGCAATTCTTTATATGTACTATTGTAGAATGATTAATAATTGATCAGGTGTGTACAACAATTGTAGTGGTGACAATTATGTTCTTCTCTCGATGAATTCTCAGACTATTTCATGAGTGATATACTCGATCCCTCCGTCATAAAAGTCAAATTTTATAGAGTTTGATCATCATATATGAAGATAAACATATTAATCCTTGCAATATCTACGTACAACATGCAAATTATATCTCATGGTGGTTCTTTCAATATAGATTTGATATTGTACATGTTGATAAATTTTCATATATATTTGATCAAATTTAAAAATTAAATTTTAACTATAAATTATATGCAGCATAATTTGGATGGAGGGTGTAATGTAACAAGACTACACCTAAAGCAGGCATACGCTAATCCTGCGCCGGCCGTTCTCTTGCCAGAGTCCGAGTACTACACCAGTACACCAGTTAGTCTACTAGTTAGTTACTTTCCTATTCAGTTGTACATGCACCGCGTTACTCCTAACTAGTCTAATAGAATTCGGCTTCGCAAATGGAAAAGGATTTTAATCCTTCTAAGGCACAGCGTCTCGCAACCTCCGCCTTGACATTGTTACACGTGCCCCCATGTATCCCACTCTCGATGTGTCTCCTTTCCTCGTCTCTTCCTTATTCTCTCGCGAGCGGCCTAGCTCCCGAGCTTTCCCCTTCTACCTTCCTTCCCTTCTGCGTCATGTGAGCCGCATTGGCTCCGATGGCAAGCAAACTCCACCTCCCTCCACTATGATACCGGCGGCCAGCTCCCTCCCCCACCCCCTCCTTCCTTCCTTCCTTCCTTTGTCTCCTCCATTTGTTGCCTTCGTGGTGATCGATTTGGAATCTGGCTCACCATCGCGCTCCACCACCACGCACACGAACAGTGCCGCCACCTCCTCCACCTCTGACGTTCCTCACATCTCTCTCCCTCAACTGCTATTGCAAGATCCAACATGGCTAGATTCCTCCCTGCCTCGCAAAATATGTTCGGCGTCAGCGTTGTAGCCATGGTGGCGCAACAACGATGCCGGTGCGGCGAAGGGCCGACGCTACCACGAGCGGCAGTTGTCAGTGATGCAAGGGGATGCGTCAGCGAGCGGTAGCGGTGGACATGAAAGCTGCGAGCGGCGGCCGACGTTGTTGCGAGCGACGGTGGGGAAAGCTGCAAAGGTCAACCGCGGTGCTAGCGAGCGACGTCGCTGCTGCTGGTGGGGGCGACGATGTTTCCATCAGGGTGGCATTGCTGCCATAGGCGGACACAGCGCTTTGATCGCTAGACGGCGGTTCTACCATCCATAGCTAGGAGGTCTACCAGCCATGGCTGACGGTGCTGTGATAGTCTAGCGCTGATGCTTTCATAGCTGGGGGTGGTGCTACCATGGACGTACAACAGTGCTGCAAGGAGCAGGTGGCAGTGCTGCTGGCCGGACCACACATGCTACTGATGGCGTGTATTTCACACGTTCGTTGGGCAACCCCAAGAGGAAGGTATGATGCGCACAGCAGCAAGTTTTCCCTCAGAAAGAAACCAAGGTTTATCGAACCAGGAGGAGCCAAGAAGCACGTTGAAGGTTGATGGCGGCGGGATGTAGTGCGGCGCAACACCGGAGATTCCGGCGCCAACGTGGAACCCGCACAACACAACCAAAGTACTTTGCCCCAACGAAACAAGTGAGGTTGTCAATCTCACCGGCTTGCTGTAACAAAGGATTAACCGTATTGTGTGGAAGATGATTGTTTGCAGAGAAAACAAGTAAAACAAGTATTGCGAACAGATTTGTATTTCAAGTATTAAAGAATGGACCGGGGTCCACAGTTCACTAGAGGTGTCTCTCCCATAAGATAAAAGCATGTTGGGTGAACAAATTACAGTCGGGCAATTGACAAATAGAGAGAGCATAACAATGCACATACATGACATGATAAGTATAGTGAGATTTAATTGGGCATTACGACAAAGTACATAGACCGCCATCCAACCGCATCTATGCCTAAAAAGTCCACCTTCAGAGTTATCATCCGAACCCCTCCAGTATTAAGTTGCAAAGCAACAGTACAATTGCATTAAGTATGGTGTGTAATGTAATCAATAACTACATCCTCGAACATAGCATCAATGTTTTATCCCTAGTGGCAACAAGCACAACACAACCTTACAACTTTCTCATCATCGTCCCGGTGTCAATGCAGGCATGAACCCACTATCGAGCATAAGTACTCCCTCTTGGAGTTAATAGTAAAAACTTGGCCAAAGCCTCTACTAGAAACGGAGAGCATGCAAGATCATAAACAACACATGTATAATAACTTGATAATTAACATGACATAGTATTCTCTATCCATCGGATCCCGACAAACACAACATATAGAATTACGGATAGATGATCTTGATCATGTTAGGCAGCTCACAAGATCCGACAATGATAGCACAATGGGGAGAAGACAACCATCTAGCTACTGCTATGGACCCATAGTCCAGGGGTAGACTACTCACTCATCACTCCGGAGGCGACCATGGCGGTGTAGAGTCCTCCGGGAGATGATTCCCCTCTCCGGCAGGGTGCCGGAGGCGATCTCCTGGATCCCCCGAGATGGGATCGGCGGCGACGGCGTCTCAGTAAGGTTTTCCGTATCGTGGCTCTCGGCATCGGGGGTTTCGTCACGGAGGCTATTTGTAGGCGGAAGGGTAGGTCAAGAGGCGGCACGGGGGCCCCACACCACGAGGCCGCGCGGCCAAGGAGGGGGGCCGCGCCGCCCTAGGGTGTGGCCCCTCCGTGGCCCCTCTTCGTCTCTCCTTCGGACTTCCGGAAGCTTCGTGAGAAAATAGGCCCCCGGGCTTTAATTTCGTCCAATTCCGAGAATATTTCGTTACTAGGATTTCTGAAACCAAAAACAGCAGAAAACAGCAATCGGCACTTCGGCATCTTGTTAATAGGTTACTTCCGTAAAATGCACGAATATGACATAAAGTGTGCATAAAACATGTAGGTATCATCAATAATATGGCATAGAACATAAGAAATTATCGATACGTCGGAGACGTATCAAGCATCCCCAAGCTTAGTTCTCGCTCGTCCCGAGCAGGTAAAACGATAACAAAGATAATTTCTGAAGTGATATGCCATCATAACCTTGATCATACTATTTGTAAACATATGTAGTGGATGCAGCGATCATAACAATGGTGATGACATGAGTAAACAAGTGAATCATAAAGCAAAGACTTTTCATGAATAGTACTTCAAGACAAGTATTAATAAGTCTTGCATAAGAGTTAACTCATAAAGCAATAAATCAAAGTAAAGGTATTGAAGCAACACAAAGGAAGATTAAGTTTCAGCGGTTGCTTTCAACTTGTAACATGTATATCTCATGGATAATTGTCAACATAGAGTAATATAACAAGTACAATATGCAAATATGTAAGAATCAATGCAGAGTTCACACAAGTGTTTGCTTCTTGAGGTGGAGAGAAATAGGTGAACTGACTCAACATAAAAGTAAAGAGAATGGTCCTTCAAAGAGGAAAGCATCGATTGCTATATTTGTGCTAGAGCTTTTGTTTTGAAAACATGAAACAATTTTGTCAACGGTAGTAATAAAGCATATGAGTTATGTACATTATATCTTACAAGTTGCAAGTCTCATGCATAATATGCTAATAGTGCCCGCACCTTGTCCTAATTAACTTGGACTACCGGATCTTTGCAATGCACATGTTTTGACCAAGTGTCACAATGGGGTACCTCCATGCCGCCCGTACAAAGGTCTAAGGAGAAAGCTCGCATTTTGGATTTCTCGCTTTTGATTATTCTCAACTTAGACATCCATACCGGGACAACATGGACAACAGATAATGGACTCCTCTTTTATGCATAAGCATGTGGCAACAATTATTATTCTCATATGAGATTGAGGATATGTGTCCAAACTGAAACTTCCACCATGAATCATGGCTTTAGTTAGCGGCCCAAAGTTCTTCTCTAACAACATGCATGCTCCAACCATGAAGGTGGTAGATCTCTCTTGCTTCAGACAAGACAGACATGCATAGCAACTCACATGATATCCAACAGGAAATAGTTGATGGCGTCCCCAGAAACATGGTTACCGCTCAACAAGCAACTTAATAAGAGATAAAGTGCATAAGTACATATTCAATACTACAATAGTTTTTAAGCTATTTGTCCATGAGCTATATATTGCAAAGGTGAATGATGGAATTTTAAAGGTAGCACTCAAGCAATTTACTTTGGAATGGCGGGTAAATACCATGTAGTAGGTAGGTATGGTGGACACAAATGGCATAGTGGTTGGCTCAAGTATTTTGGATGCATGAGAAGTATTCCCTCTCGATACAAGGTTTAGGCTAGCAAGGTTATTTGAAACAAACACAAGGATGAACGGTACAGCAAAACTCACATAAAAGACATATGGTAAACATTATAAGACTCCATACCGTCTTCCTTGTTGTTCAAAACTCAATACTAGATGTTATCTAGACTCTAGAGAAACCAAATATGCAAACCAAATTAGCAAGCTCTAAGTATTTCTTCATTAATGGGTGCAAAGTATATGATGCAAAAGCTTAAACATGAGCACAACAATTGCCAAGTATCAAATTATCCAAGACATTTTAGAATTACTACATGTAGCATTTTCCAATTCCAACCATATAACAATTTAACGAAGGAGAAACTTCGCCATGAATACTATGAGTAGAACCTAAGGACATATTTGTCCATATGCAACAGCGGAGCGTGTCTCTCTCCCATAAAGTGAATGCTAGGATCCATTTTATTCAAACAAAACAAAAAACAAAAACAAACCGACGCTCCAAGCAAAGTACATAAGATGTGGCCGAATAAAAATATAGTTTCAGGGGAGGAACCCGATAATGTTGTCGATGAAGAAGGGGATGCCTTGGGCATCCCCAAGCTTAGACGCTTGAGTCTTCTTAATATATGCAGGGGTGAACCACCGGGGCATCCCCAAGCTTAGAGCTTTCACTCTCCTTGATCATATTGCATCATACTCCTCTCTTGATCCTTGAAAACTTCCTCCACACCAAACTCGAAACAACTCATTAGAGGGTTAGTGCATAATAAAAATTCACATGTTCAGAGGTGACACAATCATTCTTAACACTTCTGGACATTGCATAAAGCTACTGGACATTAATGGATCAAAGAAATTCATCCAACATAGCAAAAGAGGCAATGCGAAATAAAAGACAGAATCTGTCAAAACAGAACAGTCCGTAAAGATGGATTTTATTAGGCCACCAGACTTGCTAAAACGAAAATGCTCAAATTGAATGAAAGTTGCGTACATATCTGAGGATCACTCACGTAAATTGGCATAATTTTCTGAGTTACCTACAGAGAATTAGACCCAGATTCGTGACAGCAAAGAAATCTGTTTCTGCGCAGTAATCCAAATCTAGTACTTACTTTTCTATCAAAGACTTTACTTGGCACAACAAAACATAAAACTAAGATAAGGAGAGGTTGCTACAGTAGTAAACAACTTCCAAGACACAAAATAAAAACAAAGTACTGTAGGTAAAAACATGGGTTGTCTCCCATAAGCGCTTTTCTTTAACGCCTTTCAGCTAGGCGCAGAAAATGTAACTCAGGTAACATCGAGAGATGAAGCATCAACATCATAATTTGTTCTAATGATAGAATCATAAAGTAACTTCATTCTCTTTCTAGGGAAGTGTTCCATACCTTTCTTGAGAGGAAATTGATATTTAATATTACCTTCCTTCATATCAATAGTAGCGCCAACGGTTCGAAGAAAAGGTCTTCCCAATATAATGGGGCAAGATGCATTGCATTCAATATCCAAGACAACAAAATCAATGGGGACAAGGTTATTGTTAACCATAATATGAACATTATCAACTTTCCCCAAAGGTTTCTTTTTAGCATTATCAGCGAGATTAACATCCAAATAACAATTCTTCAATGGTGGCAAGTCAAGCATATCATAGACCTTTTTAGGCATAACGTAAATACTTGCACCAAGATCACATAAAGCATTACAATCAAAATCTTTGATTCTCATTTTAATGATGGGCTCCCAACCATCCTCTAGCTTTCTAGGAATAGAAGTTTCAAGTTTAAGTTTCTCTTCTCTAGCTTTTATGAGAGCATTTATAATATGTTTTGTGAAAGCCAAATTTATAGCGCTAGCATTGGGACTTTTAGCAAGTTTTTGCAAGAACTTTATAACTTCAGAGATATGGCAATCATCAAAATCTAAATCATTACAATCTAAAGCAATGGGATTATCATCCCCAAGGTTGGAAAAAATTTCAGCAGTTTTATCATAAGCAGTTTCAGCAGTTTTAGCAGTTTCAGGTAATTTTGCGCGCTTTGCACTAGGAGTAGAAGCTTTGCCAACACCAATTATTTTATCTTGGATAGTAGGAGGTGCAGCAACATATGAATCATTAGCATTGCTAGTGGTGGTAATAGTCCAAACTTTAGCTACATTTTCCTTTTTAGCTAGTTTTTCATTTTCTTCTCTATCCCACCTAGCACGCAGTTCAGCCATTAATCTTATATTCTCATTAATTCTAACTTGGATGGCATTTGCTGTAGTAACAATTTTATTTTCAATATCCCTATTAGGCATAACTTTCGATTTCAAAAGATCAACATCGGAGGCAAGACTATCAACTCTAGAAACAAGAATATCAATTTTATTGAGCTTTTCCTCAACAGATTTGTTAAAGGCAGTTTGTGTACTAATAAATTCTTTAAGCATGGCTTCAAGTCCAGGGGTGTATTCCTATTATTGTTGTAAGAATTCCCATAAGAATTAGCATAACCATTACCATTATTATAAGGATATGGCCTATAGTTATTACTAGAATTGTTCCGATAAGCATTGTTGTTGAAATTATTATTTTTAATGAAGTTTACATCAACATGTTCTTCTTGGGCAACCAATGAAGCTAATGGAACATTATTAGGATCAACATTAGTCCTATCATTCGCAAGCATAGACATAATAGCATCAACCTTATCATTCAAGGAAGAGGATTCTTCAACAGAATTTACCTTCTTACCTTGTGGAGCTCTTTCCGTGTGCCATTCGGAGTAATTAACCATCATATTATCAAGGAGCTTTGTTGCTTCACCAAGAGTGATGGACATAAAGGTACCTCCAGCAGCTGAATCCAATAAATTCCGCGAAGAAAAATTTAGTCCTGCATAGAAGGTTTGGATGATCATCCAAGTAGTCCGTCCATGGGTTGGGCAATTTTTAACCAGAGATTTCATTCTTTCCCAAGCTTGAGCAACATGTTCATTATCTAATTGTTTAAAATTCATTATGCTACTCCTCAAAGATATAATTTTAGCAGGGGGATAATATCTACCAATAAAAGCATCCTTGCATTTAGTCCATGAATCAATACTATTCTTAGGCGAGAGATAGCAACCAATCTTTAGCTCTTCCTCTTAATGAGAAAGGGAACAATTTTAGTTTAATAATATCACCATCTACATCTTTATACTTTTGCATTTCACATAGTTCAACAAAATTATTGAGATGGGCAGCAGCATCATCGAACTAACACTGAGAAAATTGCTCTCGCATAACAAGATTCAAGAAAGCGGGTTTAATTTCAAAGAATTCTGCTGTAGTAGCAGGTGGAGCAATAGGTGTGCATAAGAAATCATTATTATTTGTGCTAGTGAAGTCACACAACTTAGTATTTTCAGGGTTGGCCATTTTAGCAATAGTAAATAAAGCAAACTAGATAAAGTAAATGCAAGTAGACTAATTTTTTTGTGTTTTCGATATAGCAAACAAGATAGCAAATAAAGTAAAGCTAGCAACTAATTTTTTTGTGTTTTGATATAATGCAGCAAACAAAGTAGTAAATAAAATAAAGCAAGACAAAAACAAAGTAAAGAGATTGAGAAGTGGAGACTCCCCTTGCAGCGTGTCTTGATCTCCCCGGCAACGGCGCCGTGAAAATATGCTTGATGGCGTGTATTTCACACGTTCGTTGGGCAACCCCAAGAGGAAGGTATGATGCGCACAGCAGCAAGTTTTCCCTCGAAAGAAACCAAGGTTTATCGAACCAGGAGGAGCCAAGAAGCACGTTGAAGGTTGATGGCGGCGGGATGTAGTGCGGCGCAACACCGGAGATTCCGGCGCCAACGTGGAACCTGCACAACACAACCAAAGTACTTTGCCCCAACGAAACAAGTGAGGTTGTCAATCTCACCGGCTTGCTGTAACAAAGGATTAACCGTATTGTGTGGAAGATGATTGTTTGCAGAGAAAACAAGTAAAACAAGTATTGCAAGCAGATTTGTATTTCAAGTATTAAAGAATGGACCGGGGTCCACAGTTCACTAGAGGTGTCTCTCCCATAAGATAAAAGCATGTTGGGTGAACAAATTACAGTCGGGCAATTGACAAATAGAGAGAGCATAACAATGCACATACATGACATGATAAGTATAGTGAGATTTAATTGGGCATTACGACAAAGTACATAGACCGCCATCCAACTGCATCTATGCCTAAAAAGTCCACCTTCGAGGTTATCATCCGAACCCCTCCAAGTATTAAGTTGCAAAGCAACAGACAATTGCATTAAGTATGGTGCGTAATGTAATCAATAACTACATCCTCGAACATAGCATCAATGTTTTATCCCTAGTGGCAACAGCACAACACAACCTTAGAACTTTCCGTCACTGTCCCAGGTGTCAATGCAGGCATGAACCCACTATCGAGCATAAGTACTCCCTCTTGGAGTTAATAGTAAAAACTTGGCCAGAGCCTCTACTAGAAACGGAGAGCATGCAAGATCATAAACAACACATGTATAATAACTTGATAATTAACATGACATAGTATTCTCTATCCATCGGATCCCGACAAACACAACATATAGAATTACGGATAGATGATCTTGATCATGTTAGGCAGCTCACAAGATCCGACAATGATAGCACAATGGGGAGAAGACAACCATCTAGCTACTGCTATGGACCCATAGTCCAGGGGTAGACTACTCACTCATCACTCCGGGAGGCGACCATGGCGGTGTAGAGTCCTCCGGGAGATGATTCCCCTCTCCGGCAGGGTGCCGGAGGCGATCTCCTCGGATCCCCCGAGATGGGATCGGCGGCGACGGCGTCTCGCAAGGTTTTCCGTATCGTGGCTCTCGCATCGGGGGTTTCGTCACGGAGGCTATTTGTAGGCGGAAGGGTAGGTCAAGAGGCGGCACGGGGGCCCCACACCACAGGGCCGCGCGGCCAAGGGGGGCCGCGCCGCCCTAGGGTGTGGCCCCTCCGTGGCCCCTCTTCGTCTCTCCTTCGGACTTCTGGAAGCTTCGTGAGAAAATAGGCCCCTGGGCTTTAATTTCGTCCAATTCCGAGAATATTTCGTTACTAGGATTTCTGAAACCAAAAACAGCAGAAAACAACCAATCGGCACTTCGGCATCTTGTTAATAGGTTAGTTCCAGAAAATGCACGAATATGACATAAAGTGTGCATAAAACATGTAGGTATCATCAATAATATGGCATAGAACATAAGAAATTATCGATACGTCGGAGACGTATCAGCTATCGGTGGTGTTGTCAGCGGTGCGGGGTGGAGGTCGATGCATGAGATTGGGCTCAGTCGGTGCGTTGCGGGTGGAGGCCGAAAGCAGAAGAAAGGTAAATAAAGAAAGAGAGGTGATCGTTATTGCTTTTTTGACCCATAGGGAACACGTGTCGAGCTCTTCATCCGGAGGTTCGGGGTTCACAACCTCCAAAGGATTCTTAGCACGCCCTTTTTTGCATGTACAAAGTTGTGTCTTACCGTCTTACAGCGTGCATGCCTTTCTCTAGGGTCGGATTGGATCCTAGGGATGAAACAACGCCGACATACATGCGGCTGTTTGAACATGTCCTACCCAAAACCGTTCACTTGAGGGGTCCTACATGTCAATTGTTGGATGGCTGCCGACCGAAATACACACGTTGTAACAGCAGTACTAGCGTATGCTCTGGACGTGGTTGGTTGGTCGCGACTTTTCTCGCATGGGTTGGGCCAAAAAAACAGGCGTTTGGTAGGCCACGGAGAAAAAGATTTCCTCCACAGCACAGTTCTCAAAGCAGCCTAGATGCAGGCAAAATATGGCACGACAAGAACGCCTGATTCGTCGGTTTCTTCTCGGCCAGGCGCTGGCGAGCGCGAGGGGGGGTGTTGCACGCGCCGGGAAGAGTAGGAGACGTTGTAACGCCTCCAGAAAGTGCGCCATAAATCCCCTCACCGCCCCCTCTCACCTCTGACTCCTGCTTGTTCTCACTCGCCCTCTCCTCTCCCTTCTCTCTCCTCTCGCTTTTGGCGGTTGTACTGCCATCGGTAGATCGAAGACCACCGCGAGGACCACTGAAGAACCCACATTCAGGGAAGCCATGAAGCAAATCTTTCCTCCTCATGTACACGGACCCCTTCTTCTCCGGTTCAAGCTATGCTCGGCAAGGACATCCATGGCGGTAAGGCTCGAATCCATGCTTTTAGGCTTGAATGTTCATAGATCATTGGTTCTGTTATGTATGATGTACGTTATGTATGATGTACGATTATTTCGCTCATGCATGGTAGATCTATGTACTTAGAGGCAACTGCTTACTTGGCGGTTATATTCGGTTGCTCTTCCTTTTATAGCATGACTAGTTGCTTCAAATCCGTAGATCGGTGTTCACTTACTTTATTTTCGCATCTACGATCTTGCCGTTAAGGCCACATCTGGGTTTTAGGTTGATTTGTAGATAGATTGGGCTATTTCAATGTTCATGTCAATGATTAGATGCTAGTGCTAAGCAACTAGAGAGATGTTTATTCAGAACCTAGTGCCTTTATCAAAGACCATTGTTTGATCATGCAATAGGTTCTGATCAAACATCGCATCACTTGCTCATGTTATGTTTTATGAGGCCTGACTAAGCGAAAAATCCAATGGAGGAACTGGAAAGATCTACCAATCCCAAAGAGTGAAGATGGTATGGGGTTCAGGGATCTCACCCTATTTAACCAGGCTTTGCAGGGCAAGTAAGGGTGGAGACTAATAACTAAACCATGATTCTCAATTTGTGTCGGCAAAAAGGAAAAGTAATGCATCACATATATGGAATGCGATTCTTTTCGGGAGAGAAGCTTTGAAGAAGGGGTTGATTAAAAGAGTTGGAGATGGTTCTTCTATTCGTATATGGGATGATCCTTGGATTCCTAGTAATCACTCCATGAGACCCCTAGTGAGAGACCCGGAATCTAAGGTTATTCTAGTCCAAGAGTTAGTAGATACTCCATCCGTTCCTAGATATAAGCTATATAGTTTTCTGAGAAAAAATTCAGAATATAAGGTCTATTGTATTGCGCCAAGTATATGTACAATATTTTTAGAAATTCGATTATGTTTTCTTATCTTATGCAAAGTTTTCTATTAGCTCATGTTAATTGCCTAGGGTTAATCTCCTCCAAACGTGGTGTAATTTTTCCGAAATTTGCATTCTTTAATTTTCGTGACAGAAATTATATGGCTTATAATTAGGAACGGAGGGAGTAAAAATTTGTACCGCTGGGACGAAGATACACTACAACAAAACTTCATCCACGTTGATGTGAAAGCAATTTGTGCTATACATGTTGGCCAGTTGTCTGAAGATGATTGGGCTTGGTCTTTAGAAAATCGAGGAAATTTCACCGTCAGGTCGGCTTACAGGGCCCTAGCTGTTGTGGATATGCTAACTAGGTATACCACAACATGGTCTCAATTCCGGCAAGCCCGGGTATCCCACAAATGGTGGTGAGGCCTATGGCCCAACCGAGCGGTCCAGTTGGTGAATGAATTAAGATGGAGGAGTCCAGTCCGGAATCGGTTGGTCAGAGCCGAACCGCCATAGGTGGTGGTCGGATCCTAACCGCAATAAGGAGTGGTTGGATCCGAATTTCCATAGGGAGTGGTCAGATCCTTGACGTGCAATGCAAGATAGCTTACCACGGTTTTGGCTAGTCGTATCCGGTTGGAACTCTACTCCATGTAATCCTAGATCTGGAGTCTCCGGATCATGGGAGCCCTTAGGGTAAGATACAACTCATTGTAACCGCGCACCTGCTGCCTTATAGTGAATTATAATAGCACATAGGATCTCGCCGTCGTTGCGAGGTTTGAAGCTGGATAACTCGTGTGACCCCGTCCCGGAGACTCCTCGCCCTATCCCCCCCCCCCTGCCCCGCTCTCCCCTCGGTGAGGCCCCCTCACCGGAGACTCTTCGAGTACGCAACGACGGGCACATGTCAATGATAACCCCTCGACATCAAGGGGAATCAGCTAGTTCTTGTTGGAGAAAACTTTGGAGGCTACCCGTTCCACCGAAAGTTAGGGCTTTTTGGTGGAGAGTAATCAAAGGTTTTGTGTCATGTCATCATAATCTCAAAGTGAGACACATGGAGAAGATCAGTTTCCGTAAAACTTGTGGGGCGAAGGAAAAAACTACTTTTCATGCTCTATTCGGATGCACTTGGGCTCGATGTTGTTGGCAGGATCTCAAACAAGTTACATCAACAAAACTTCCTGATTTTCATCCTTTAACTTGGACCACTAATATTATTGACGAAAAGCTGAATTCTGAAGAAGAAGCTTGTATGATCATATGTGGATCTTAGGCTGTATGGACGGAGCGTAACGCGATCTGGCATGGTGAGGGATGTTGGTCCGTGGCACAGTTGGTACGCTGGGCTACTGATACTACAATCGATTTCCGCTAGGTTGGGAAAAAGAAAACTGTTCCATCAAAAAGAAGTAACTCAAGCTGGAAACCGCCAGATCAAGGTACTATCAAGATAAATGTGACGCTGGATTTAATTTAGAGAGCAATGAGGGCACATCTGGATGTGTTATACGTGACCATACAGGTAAACTTCTAAATGCACAATCCCTTTGGTATAATCAGGGATCGTCTGCCCTAGTGATGGAAGCTGAAGTTTTAGGAGATAGAGTTCAGCTGGCTGTTGACATAAATTTACAACATGTGGTTGTGAAAACAGATGCTCTAGAGGTTTGTCAACCTCTTGAAAGAACTTCGCCCTAGTACATGTATAATTACTAGTATATGCCAAGAAGTGAAGGAGCTTAGTGGATTTTTTTCTAGCTTTGAGATTATTCATGTAAATAGGCTGGCGGCTCATTCTTGTGCTCATAGCTAGAGTGCTGCTAGGAGAAGATGTGTGTGGATAAATTTTGTTCCACAGTTTTCAGAAGATATCGGAATTGTAACCCATGTCATTGATCAATAAAGCTTCTGAATCGAAAAAAAAAAACTAGGGAGGGCCGGTCGGAGAGTCGGAGTGCAGCCAAATGGGAAGAGAATAGGTTCTCCAGGTCAGTTCAACATAAAACGCGCATGTATCCTCTCCGAGTCTGACTTAACGTCGAATCCAGTACTATTTGTATTCCATATATCATCATTCGTAAAACAAAAAAAATACCCCATCTGTCATAGGGCTGACCAGCGCCTCCAGCAGCAGCCCCCCCCCCCCCACCCACCCACAGAACCCACCAAGGTCGGCGTCACTCACCGGCAACCACCGCTCCAAGACGACGCCTCCAAGGAGGGTATGACGCCCATGGCGCCGCCGCTGTCCAATCCGAAGGATTTTGAGCATTCGCCCGAAACGGATGTGTGGTTATGGGACCTCGGTAGCGCCTCCAGGAAGGTGAGCAGCGCCCAAGGCGTCGCCGCCGCTATGGTCAAAGACCAAGGATTTATCCAAGTCCCAAAGCGCCCCACCAGCTCCCGCACAACGTCTACTCCGACGTCAAGGACGCCAAAAGATGAGACCTGCGGGGAGGAGAGAACCAAAAGCAGGGGAAACTGGCCTACCAGATCTGGCGTGAGACGGCAGAGACCACCAGCACAGAGCTCGCACCCACTGAAGACCTGCCGTCTGCACGGCTAGATCCTCGGGCCACCGCACCTGCGGATGCCGCTGGCCACGCGGTCGACGCCGCCTCGCCGCCCATACCCTCCACGCCAAGCGCAGAGCGGTAGAGCCCCACCAAGGAAGGCTGCCGCCAACAGACACCTCCCACACATATGTCGACGCCAGAGACCGGACCTCGGCCCAGGAGACGCCCGTCGACCCGCCACCTAGGGTACAACAAACCCGGCGCAGAGATACCCCAGCCAGGAACCGCGCGGGGGGGGGGGGGCAGGAGCTCAGATCCCCACCGCCCCCTTCACTGGCATCGTGGCCTTCGGCCGGCGATGTCTCTGGGGGTGGCGAGGAGGCAGGGGGCGGAGGGGAGGAGCGGCGGCGGCGGGTTAGGGTTTGCCTCCTCGGTCGCCTAGGGGCGACGCGAGAAGAGCGAAACGTTCTGATCCAGTTTGGGAATTGGTTTTCTTACGTACCAAAATTTGGATCCGGTTTTTTTGACCTACCAATGCCACCGATTTCCGTATAATAGTAAAGATATCATATCATTAAATTAAAATACCTAATTAGCACTACATGTAGGCGATGTTAAATGATTGTACATACCCTAAACAAAGAGAAAAACAAATCCGGCTGGATCTTTTTTGGGAGCAGGGCTCGGCTGTGTTCACGCGGAGCAAACAACCGTGTGGGGTGCGTAGTGGAGACGGGCTAGGTGACTTAATTAACGTGATACCGGGAACTACTCGTGTTCAACATAAAACGCGTCTCTCTCAGTCCGACTTAAGGCCGAATCCAGTACTATTTGTATTCCATATATCATCATTCGTAACATAAAAAGGCACTACAGGAATGGCGCGATACGCCGAGGGCCTTTTATACGCCGACGGCCAAAAGTCGGGGCCCTCGGCGTATGGCCTGGCCTGGCCAGCCTCCTCATCCGATCCTCGACGTAGCGCGGCCGTCGGCGTAGCGAGGTCTACGCCGAGGGCAACCCTCGGCATATCTTTGGCCCTAGGCGTAGACAGGGCTACGCCGACGGCCACCCTCGGCGTAGCCATTTTTCAAATTTGTCTAATTTTGTAAAAATCATAACTAATTCATATGATGTCAGAAAAATGCGTATGAGGTATCAAAATGTTCATAAAAACATCATCTATCCATTCATGTCAAAATCATGCATATTTGAATCATGTACAGTACCATGTTAATATAGAAACAATTCAATCACTTTCTTATATGTCCTCAGGTTCCTGTTTTAGCCAGATGGCAATTTAAACGAAGTCAAAAAATCTCGCGGAGCCGCATGGCATCATTTTATGTGTCTTAGTAACCACTCCAAAAGATGGAATTGGGATACACCAATTATTTTGGAAAACCTTTCACAAACAGGGCTATCACGTCCGGAGTTCTATGGCTTTTAGGGCAAATGAGTAGGAAACGGCCCGTGACACCACATAGTTTGTCGGAACGAGGCCATATTTCGCACGTGCGTGATCCCTGGGATGGGAAGCAAGGCACCGGGAGCGGATTTCCAATCCGACCCATGGGTGATGGTTTTTTCATTTTCGAGGTGCCAAAACGGGTTTTTTTTTGTGAAGCAGCTACATGGGACGCATTTTAGTATTACGCGAGACCTCCGCGTAGTGGTAGGACACCGCCTCCGCACCATATATCACATGGCATATGTACGCGCTAGCTATCTGGGATTCATGCGGCTTCCTGCGGTGTCCCGCCGAATCCGCTGGAAAGTGACATGATTTTAACTAGGGGTACACTTTCCGTCGCTCAATAAATTCCGGAAAAAATGTTTTTAGTTCTAGGACATATCACTTTATGTGTGAATTTTTTTCCGTTTAGCGCGATGGTAAACGGGGGCACCAGCGCGCCCGGTACGGCCATACCGCATCTCCGTGGGGACCCGTTTTGGTCAAATGGCAATTTAAACGAAGTCAGAAAATCCCGCGGAGCCGCATGGCGTCATTTTATGTGTCCTAGTAACCACTCCAAAAGTCGGAATTAGGATACGGCAATTATTTTGGAAAACCCTTCACAAATAGGGCTATCACGTCCGGAGTTCTATGGCTTTTAGGGCAAATGAGTAGGAAACGGCCCGTGACACCACATAGTTTGTCGGAACGAGGCCATATTTAGCACGTGCGTGGTCCCTGGGATGGGAAGCAAGGTCCCGGGAGCGGATTTCCAATCCGACCCATGGGTGATGGTTTTTTCATTTTCGGGGTGCCAAAACGGGTTTTTTTTGTGAAGCGACTACATGGGATGCATTTTAGTATTACGCGAGACCTCCGCGTAGTGGTAGGACACCGCCTCCGCACCATATATCACATGGCATATGTACGTGCTAGCTATCTGGGAATTCATGCGGCTTCTCGCGGTGTCCCGCCGAATCCGTCGGAAAGTGACATGATTTGAACTAGGGGTACACTTTCCATCGCTCAATAAATTCCGGGAAAAATGTTTTTAGTTCTAGGACATATCACTTTATGTGTGAATTTTTTTCCGTTTAGCGCGATGGTAAACGGGGGCACCAGCGCGCCCGGTACGGCCATACCGCATCTCCGTGGGGGCCCGTTTTGGTCAAATGGCAATTTAAACGAAGTCAGAAAATCCCGCGGAGCCGCATGGCGTCATTTTATCTGTCCTAGTAACCACTCCAAAAGTCAGAATTAGGATACGGCAATTATTTTGGAAAACCCTTCACAAACAGGGCTATCACGTCCGGAGTTCTATGGCTTTTAGGGCAAATGAGTAGGAAACGGCCCGTGACACCACATAGTTTGTCGGAACGAGGCCATATTTGGCACGTGCGTGGTCCCTGGGATGGGAAGCAAGGTCCCAGGAGCGGATTTCCAATCCGACCCATGGGTGATGGTTTTTTCATTTTCAGGGTGCCAAAACGGGTTTTTTTTGTGAAGCAGCTACATGAGACGCATTTTAGTATTGAGCGAGACCTCCGCGTAGTGGTAGGACACCGCCTCCGCGTATTTGGATTCCTCTAATTTTAAGGTTCAAATGATGATATGGATGTTATATTTAGATTCCTCTCATTTTTCTGATCGATTTAGACATATTATTTGTGGAATTTCGATTTTCCGATTTAAAGATATTAATTATTCCATATTAAATAGAAAAAAGACCAAAAAATAAAATCATTTTATTGTTATTTAAATTTAATATTATTATTACTTATATATTCATTGTTGTCTACTTAAGTAATTGTTTGGGATTTTCCAAAATAAAGAGGTGTGCATCACGGTTTAAGGGTTAATAGGGTTGATATGCTATTATTATCAGCAAGAGTTGTCAATTCTATAACGGAAGCTCATCCGAATGGAACCAAGAAGTTAAGCGTGCTGAGGCTGGAGTAGTGTGAGGATGGGTGACCGATTGGGAAGTTTAACCATGATTGTAATTTGACCTAAGATTAAGTGTAGTTAGAGTTAAAAGTGTATTGGGTCAAAGAAAAAAAAGAAAAAAAATGAAAAAAAAGAAAAAAAATTGTGTAAAAGAAATTAAAATTTCAAAATTTTTAAAAGTCTATGCCTAGGGTTTTACCGTCGGCATATAGAAAAAAATATTTTTTTTTTCGAATTTTTTTTTTTTGAATTTTTTTGGAAAATGGAAATTTGAATTTTTTAAAAGTCTATGCCGAGGGTTTTGCCGTCGGTATAGCATGCTACGCCGAGGGCCGGGCTACGCCGACGGCGATAGTTGCTTTGCCGAGGGAGCTACATGCCGAGGAGCTATGCCGAGGGCGGCCCTCGGCGTAGCCTACGCCGACGGCCAAAGCAGCCTACGCCGAGGGTTCCCGGCCCTCGGCATATAGCTCCATTCCTGTAGTGAGGTTCTATCTGTCATAGGGCTGACACTCCCTAGCAAGATTTCCCTCTTAATCGATGGCCTGCCTGCTGGTGCCCTACTTTGCACAGCCATGGTGTGGAGCGCCGCCGTCCTTTCAGCTGGCGCCGACGCTGTACCAGAGCCGCCCTACTCTTCCTTGCTCCTCCTCGCCGCCACCCAAACCGTCCTACTCTTTCTCGCTCTCGCCGGCAGCCGAGCCATTTCAGCCACGTACTACCACGGTGCAGTGGCAGGCTCCTCCCGATGGCTGTGTCAAAATTAACTTCGACGGCTCCATGTACTACGACGGGTCCGGCCGGGCAAGCATCGGCGGCGTCATCCGGGACTGCACCGGCCGCGTACTCGTCGCATTCGCCAAGCGGACGAAACCCTCGTCGCCGGGCATAGCGGAGGCGCAGGCGCTGATCCACGGGCTGCAACTCGCGCTGCGTCACTTCCCGGGAAGTTGGCTGCTGGTGGAAGGCGATGATCTCATGCTGGTGAAGCTCCTGCGCGGCGAGGACACGGAGAGGCGCATACCGCTGGCCATGCAAGAAGAAATCATCATGCTGCTCCGCCGCTTCCCGGCGTGCGAGGTGAACCACATCTTCCGCGAGGGCAACCAGGTCGCCGACGCCCTCTGCCACGAGGCGTACCAGCAGCCCGGGGACAGGGAGTGGGTGGGCGACGTCCGGCTGCCGCAAGCCGTCTGGGAGAAGGCGCGAGACGACGCCCAGGGCAAGAAGTACGTGCGGATCTGCAAGCCCAAGCCGCCAAGGTGTCACAGCTCCATTCCATCGTTGGTGTGTTGAAGCAAGGTGCAAGGAAGCTACGAAGCTGATCCAAGAACGTCGTGACCGGAGGAAGAAAGGTGCAAAGACGACTTCCACGACGTCGTGGCGCACAAGCGTGTCTGCAAGATCAAGGTTTCTTGAAGCAGCAGGGAAGGGTACCAAGAGGGTGCCCTGGCAGCCGGCTGATCCAAGAACGTGACCGGAGGGAGACTACGAAGCGGTGGAGCGGCGGCCGGTATGCTGATCCAAGCTGATCCAAGAACGTCGTCGTGGCCGGCCGGATCCAGATGCGGGATTCCACCGTGCAGAACGTGATGAGCTTGGCGGGGACGGATCGATGTAGCGGAGTCGATCAAAGGTCCATTAGAATCATAGATAGGACAAAGTTATCCGTGATTGTAGAAGTACAATTTTTCTGTTTGTAGATGGAACAGTGAAGGATGTAAGACGATGTTCATGAGTGGTATACCAAGACGTCTACTCTTAAAGCAGAGATGTTTTTGGACCAAAGCAGAGACTATTTCATGAATGATATACTTGCATGTACTATTGTAGATCGATTAATAATTGATCAGTTGTGTACAACAATTGTACTGGTGACAATTATGTTCTTCTCTCGATGAATTCAAAGACTATATCATGAATGATATACTTAATCCCTCCGTCCTAAAATATTGTCGCATATTATTTTAGCCAGAGTCAAATTTTGTAGAGTTTGATCATATAGGAAGATGAACATATTAATCTTTGCAATATCTCATATATTAATATTTCCAATATCTGATAAACTCTTCATCCATAAAAGAGATGTAGGAGATTTGTCTAAATTCAGATGTATCTATACACTAAAGTGTCTAGATACATCTAAATTTAAACAAACTTCGGACGTTCTTTTATGGACACACAACATGCAAATTATATCTCATGGTGTTTCTTTTAATATAAGTTTGATATTGTAGATATTGTTAAAGTTTCATATATATTTGATCAAATTTTAATAACTAATTTTAACTATAAATTATATGCAACATAATTTGAGACGGAGTGAGTAGCAACACTCACCTAAGGGAGTAGCAACCAAGCATGTAGTGTCCCACTCTCGATGCATCTCATTTCCTCGTGTTTTCTTTATTCTCTTGTGAGGGACCGAGCTCCCACGCTTTCCCCTCCCACCTTCCTTCCATTTTGCGAGATGTGAGCCGCCCTAGCTTCGATGGCTACCAAACCCCGTCGCTCTCCACTTTGATGGCGGCAGCCACCTCCTTCCCCCTCCCCTTCATTTTGTTGTATGCGGTGCTCGATTTTAAATCAGGCTCACCGTCGCGCCCCACCGCAGCCCGCACGAATGACGCCGCCACCTCCTCCACCTCCGATGTTCCTCACATCTCGCTCCCTCAACTGGTACTGCCACAAGATCCGCCATGGCCAAATCCCTCCCTGCCTCGCGTGTTCTTCCCAAATACATTCAGCATCGACGTTGCAGGCTTGCAGCCATCGTGGCGCAGCGGTGATGCTGGAAGGCCTGGCCGCTGATGCGGCGATAGCAAGCAGCCACTACATCGAGCGGCAGTCGTCGATGCTGCAAGGGGATGCGTCAGCAAGCGGCGGACTGAAAAGTTGCAAGAGGCGGTCGGCGTTGTTGCGAGCGGAGGCAAGGAAAGCTGCGAAGACTGGCCACCGGAGCTCCAAAGACCAGAAACGGCTGCTACAAAGGCCAATAGAGGTGCTAGCGAGAGACAACGATGATGCTGGCGGGGGCGACGATGCTGCTGGCTGGGCGGTGGTGCGGCCAGCCGGGGCGGCAGTGCTACCGGCGGTGCTGCCATAGTTACCAACGTAAAGATACGTCCTATAAATCCTATCTATTGGACTGGCACTCATCTCCGCAGCGCTCTACCCGTTAATTACCATGACAACAGCATGATGAAAAATCTTGACGAACGTGTTGGGTACCCTTTACATCAGCAGTATCTCGATTCGGTAAGACCTTCGCGACACGTTTCGGGTTACGCCTAGCTCAACTCCCCTGAACACTCGGGGGCTACTGATGTAGGTACACTTTATCGAGTACTCACTATTCACATACCTGGTTATATACAACTGGAGTCCCATGAAGCCTAAGATAGGAAACACATCTCCCAAGACTCGTGAGGCCGAGGAGCCGAACGTATCGAGGAAGGAAAGATCATACGAGGAAGAATTTGATTTGTATACGACTCGAATAATCACCCAGACCTGGTCTCCTATATAAAGACCACGAGGGGACTCCGAGCAAAGATAAGCAATATAGAAACACGACTCTCGCGCAACGCAAACCTAGTATCGCTAGGTCAAAGTCAATCTCGTTGACATTGTAACCTCATCATTAATACAAACAACAAAGCAGCATGTAGGGGTTCTCCTCTGGAGCCCTAAAGCTAGGTAAAACCTCGTTGTCCCAAGTGTCTTGTGTTTTCACACCGCTTGAATCACCATCATGCCTCTTTCTCTAAACCCAAGTCCATCATGTATGGGCATTTCTACGGTTAACTCACCTCACCTAGGGTTGCCCAACCTGCAGCTCATGAACCTTTCCTTGAGTCGACGAATGCAAGGCTTGGGCCGAGTTCGACCTACATATCTCGCGTCTATCCATGGAGTTGTTTGAGTTGGTGATGGCTGTGATTCTTGGCAGCGGGAAGCACGCCTTGTTCTGGAGAGACCGGTGGCTTGATGGTCGCGGGATCGAAGACATTGCGCCTAACCTTCTGGCAAAGGTGCATCCCCGCCGAACCGCCTCATGCACGGTCAAGAAGGGGATGGCGGGTGAGTGGCTTAGGGATTGTGGTCCGAACTTAGGGGAAGAAGCCATGGCGGAGTTCTTCAACCATTGGCATGTTATAGCCAGGGTCCAGCTTGTGCCTGCGTAGGAGGATGACATTGTTTGGTGTTGGTTTTGTGATGGCGTCTTCTCACCTAAGTGAGCGTACCATACTTTCTTTGATGGGAGGACGAGAGCTCCTACTTCCCACCTAATATGGAAGTCCAGGGCCCCCCTATAGTTGTAAGTTTTTTGCTTGGCTTATCACATGGAACATATGCTGGATGCGGACAGACTACAACAGTATGGTCTCCAACACCTGGCGTCTTGCCCTTTGTGTGGCCAGGAGCCGAAGACCCTTCATCACCTCCTTCTTGGGTGTGCGGTGACGCGTGAGGTTTGACCTTTGGCCCTCCAACGTTGGGGTATGCCTGATTGGGTGCCAACTAGCGATACTGACCTGCTTGAATGGTGGACCTCCAGGGCCTGTCCGAAGGCTCTCCGGAGAGATATGTGGGCACCCATCATCATGGTCTTCCGGTGCCTGTGGACGCATATGAATGACGTGGTCTTCGAGGGTGTGACGCCGGTGGTGGGAGCGGTTAAGACTCGGATCAAGGAGGAGTATGAGAGGTGATGCTTAGCTAGAATCTTTAGGGTGGAAGGTTTTTTCTTTCCGGAACCCGGTACCGATATGGTCACATGAGGGAGAGTAGGCTTACAAATCGAGGGGAGCTGACGCTCCATGTTGGCAACAAGAACTGTCGCTTGCTTTGTTGTACGGGTCCTCTGGCTATTGTTTTTTCCATACGATTAATACACCTTTTCAGGGTGTATTCTCGAAAAAAATATTTCATAGATGGCCACACAGTAATTCATGATTGTAGATGTACAATTATTTCTATTGTAGATGGACCAATTAAGGATGTAAGACGATGTAGTGAGAATTAGTATCTGTAGAAGCACAATTATTTATATATAGTATTGTAGATCGATTAATAATTGATCAGTTCAATTGTAGTGGTGACAATTATGTTCTTCTCTCGATGAATTTAAAGACTGTTTCATGAGTGATATACTCGATCCCTCCATCCTAAAATGTGTTACATATAATTTTTAGTTTAAAGTCAAATTTTGTAAAGTTTGATCATATATGAAGACAAACATATTAATCCTTGCAATATTTGTACAACATGCAAATATATTTCATGGTGGTTCATTTAATATAAGTTTGATATTATACATGTTGATAAATTATCATATATATATTTAGTCATTTAAAAAATAAGTTTAACTAAGAATTATATGCAACATAATTTAGAACTGAGGGAGTACCATTACCAACACCTAAAGCAGGCATAAGCTAATCCTGCCGCCGGCGTGGCTGTTTTGGAAATAATCTTGCCGGAGTCCGAGTACTACACCAGTTAGTTCGAGTGGTTAGTTAATTTAGGCAAGTTGAATTAACTACTAGTTTCTTTCCTATTCAGCTTGGACATGCACCGCCTTACTCCTAGAGTCCTAGTACAATAGAATTCGGTTTCGATTCTCAAAAAAAAAAAAGAATTCGGTTTCGCAAATTCTAGTTTTTGCCTGCACACAGTTGTGTCTTACGGTCTTACAGTTTACGGCGTGCACGCCCTACCCAAAACGTTCACTCGAGGGGGCTACATGTCAATTGTTGGAGACGGACAGCACATAAACGCGTACCCTTTTGAGTCAGATTTACAATCGGTCGTATATATATCTTAGGGCTTGCTACTGCAAGCCTAATTTCCCCTCGATTAGAGAAAAATGGCCGCCTTGGCGCCCTACTTTGCAGAACCATGGTGTGGAGCGCCGTCGCCGTTTCATGTGCATCCGCCGCCAACGTACGAGAGCCATCCTACTCCTCCTCGCTCCTCCTTGCTGCCGCCGCCGGAGCCGTCCTCCTCCTCGCTCTCGCCGGCAGCCCGGCCATTTCAGCCGCGTATCATGGTGCAATGGCAGCCTCCTCCCGACGGTTTTGTGAAGCTTAACTTCGACGGCTCCTTGTACAACGACGGGTCCGGCCGCGCAAGCATCGGCGGCGTCATCCGGGACTGCAGGGGCCGCGTACTCATCGCGTTCGCCGAGCGGACAGAACACACGACGGTGGGCATCGTGGAGGCGCAGGCGCTGATCCGCGGGCTGCAACTCGCGCGGTTCTACTTCCTTGGAGGGCTGGGGATGGTGGCGGAAGGAGACGACCGGGTGCTGGTGAGGCTCCTGCGCGCCGAGGACACGTACACGCGCATACCGCTGGACATGCAACAGGAGATCATCACGCTGCTCGGCCAGTTCCCGGCGTGCCAGGTGCAGCACATCTTCCGCGAGGGCAACCAGGTCGCCGACGCCCTCTGCCACGCGGCGTACCAGCAGCAGGGGGTGTGGGTGGGCGCCGTCGCGCTGCCGGGCGCCGTCGTGGAGAAGGTAGAAGACGACGCCTACGGCGTGAAGCACGAGCGGATCTGCAAGCTCACGCCGCCAAGGTGTGACAGCTCAATCCAATCGTGGGTGTCTTGAAGCCAGGAAACTTACGACGACGTGGTGCCGGCGTGGCAGCCGGCTGATCGGCTGATCGAAGAACGTGACCGGAGGGACAATGTACAAGACGACTTCCACGACGTGGCGCACAAGCGGTTCTGCAAGATCAACGTTTCTTGAAGCAGGGAAGCGTACGAAGAGGTGCCCTAGCGGCTGGCTGATCCAAGAACGTGACCGGAGGGAGACTACGAAGCGCTGGAGTGGCGGACGTCGCCGGCCGGAGCGAGATGCGGGATTCAACCGTGGAGAACGTGATGAGCTTGGCGGAGATGGATCGATGTAGCCGGAGTCGAACAACGGGTCATAAGGATCATAGATGGGCACAAAGTACTCCTTGATTGTGTAGAAGCACAGTTATTTCTGTTATAGATGGATCAGTTAAGGTTGTAAAACGATGTAATGAGCATTAACATTGTTGTCTCCATGAACTGAAAACAAGTTCATGAGTGATATTGTATCTGTAGAAGTGCAATTATTTATATATGTACTGTTGTAGATCGATTAATAATTGATCAGGTGTGTACAACAATTGTAGTGCTGACAATTATCTTCTTCTCTCAATGAATTCAAAGACTATTTCATGAGTGATATACTCGATCCTCCATCCTAAGATGTGTTGAATATAATTTTAGCCAGTGTCAAATTTTGTAGGGTTTGACCATATATGAAGACAAACATATTAATCCTTGCAATATCTACATACACATGCCAATTATATCTCATGGTGGTTCTTTTAATATAATTTTTATATTGTAGATATTGATAAATTTTTATATACATTTGCTCAAATTTTAAAAATTAATTATAATTATAAATTATATGCAGCCTAATTTGGGACGAAGGGGGTACCAACACTACACCTAAAAGAGGCATACGCTAGTCCTGCCACCGGCGCCACCCTTCCTTCTTGAAGGGCGTTGGGTGAAGTGGTGGCGCGAGGTGGTGGGCGGCGAGTGTGGTGGAACACGATGCAGCGTCCAAGGTGGGGTTGCGAGGGTCGGGAGAAACCCCTGTCGGTTTCGCCGACACCGACGCGGTCCGGAGGCACCACCCTTCTTTCTTGAAGGGCGTTGGGTGAAGCCATGTTTCCCTGTCCTTGCGCTTACGGGGGAAACCCTAGGACCACTCCGGGCAGCAACGGCGTCGTGGTCGCATCCCTTCTTGAAGGTGATGCTTGGTACGCGGGGTTTCAGAGTGCTAGGAGCATGGTGGGAATTCTCCGGCGGACGCAGCTGTTGCGAGGCACTCCCGTTTTCGTCAATCTGACCTTTTCGGCATTAGTTTCTCTTTTCTTTCTTTTGTGTTTTCTTTTGGGCATGCTTGTGATGTTTTCCCCAGCCATGGATTCTATGTTGTATCGGTTGTGTGCTATATTAATATAGCAGGGCGAAAGCTACGAGCGGCGGCCAGCATTGCTGCGAGCAGCGGCGAAAAAAGCTGCAAAGGCTGGCCGCAAGAGCTGCAAAGGCCGTTAGCCGTTTCTACTAAGGCCAACCGCGGTGCTAGCAAGCGACGCCGGTGTTGCTAGTGGGGGAGACGATCGACGCTGCTGGCGAGGCGGCGGTGCTGCCATAGGCGGATGACGATGCTTCCATTGGTGGGCGGCGGTGCTAGCATCCATGACCGATGGTGCTGCGATGGTCTGGTAGCGATGCTTCCATAGGTGGGGGCGGTGTTGCCATGGGCGTGCGACAATGCTGCAAGGAGCTACATGTTAATTGTTGGGTGGCTGCCGACTGAAAGACACACGTTGCAACAGCAGCACTAGCGTACGCTCTGTGTAGCCACACACTGGTGGAAAAACAGGCTTCCGGGAAGCCCCATAAGTCGCGAAGGTAAAGGAACCGCGACTAATGGGGTCTTTAGTCGCGGTTCGTGTGGCGAACCGCGACCAAAGGCCTGGGCCCGTGGCGCACGGTGGCCAGCTGGTGCACGTGGGGGCTTTAGTCGCGGTTGGCCAGCCCAACCGCGACTAAAGGTGCCCGAAGGCCTTTAGTCGCGGTTGGCCAGGCCAACCGGGACTAAAGCCCCTCCCCTATATATACCCATCCAGCAGCCAACACTTAGCCATTTGGAGCCATTCTCTTCACAAACTTCACAAGTGAGTGTTAGGTTTGCTTTTGGTTCCTCTTATGCACATAAGGTGTTTGATGAAATGCCCCAAGAGCATGAAACAAACATGATATGAAGTGTTGGAGTCACACTTGAGCTTTCTCATTTATTTTTTCCTCCTCGATCGCGGTTAGCAACTTGAACCTTTGATGTGTCATTGATAAAATATGCATGTGTGTGTAGTTCATTGTTTAATTTATATTGTTTGTAGCTAGTTAGTTTAACAAATGCATGATGGTTAATTATATATTTTATATTATAATAATGCAGATGAATCGGCAATGGATGTACGGTAACCGACTCTCCGGCGAGTTCAGTACGGGTTTGAAAGATTTCCTCGTAGTGGCTAATGCGAACAAGCTGGGGGGTTTTGTTATCTGTCCATGTGTTAAGTGTAAGAATCGAAGGGTTACTCTTCCTCAAGAGATGTTCACATGCACCTGCTTCGGCACGGTTTCATGCCAAGCTATAATTGTTGGACCAAGCATGGAGAAAGAGGGGTTATAATGGAAGAAGATGAAGAAGGGGATGATTTCAATGATGAAAGCTATCTTTCTCATTTCGGTGATACTTTCATGGAGGATGCTCGAAGGTGAAGGGGAAGGTGAAGAAGAGGCACGTGATGATCCCGTTGATGATCTTGGTCGGACCATTGCTGATGCACGGAGACGCTGCGAAACTGAAAAAGAGAGGGAGAATTTGGATCGCATGTTAGAGGATCACAGGAAGGCGCTCGTACCCCGGATGCGACGATGGTCTGAAAAAGCTGGGCTGCACACTGGATTTGCTGAGATGGAAGGCACAGGCAGGTGTAGCTGACTCGGCATTTGAAAACTTGCTGAAAATGTTGAAGAATATGTTTCCAAAGAATAACGAGTTGCCCGCCACTACGTACGAAGCAAAGAAGGTTGTCTGCCCTCTAGGTTTAGAGGTTACTGAAGATACATGCATGCATCAACGATCGCATCCTCTACCGCGGTGAATACGAGAATTTGAATGAATGCCCGGTATGCACTGCATTGCGTTATAAGATCAGAGGCGATGACCCCGGTGACGATGTTGAGGGCCAGAAACCCAGGAAGAGGGTTCCCGCCAAGGTGATGTGGTATGCTCCTATAATACCACGGTTGAAACGTCTCGTTCGGGAACAAAGAGCATGCCAAGTTGTTGCGATGGCACAAAGAGGACCGTAAGTCGGACGGGGAGTTGAGACACCCCGCAGATGGAACGCAATGGAGAAAGATCGACAGAGAGTTCAAAGATTTTGCAGCTGACGCAAGGAACATAAGATTTGGTCTAAGTACGGATGGCATGAATCCTTTTGGCGAGCAGAGCTCCAGCCATAGCACCCGGCCCGTGACTCTATGCATCTACAACCTTCCTCCTTGGTTGTGCATGAAGCGGAAGTTCATTATGATGCCGGTGCTCATCCAAGGTCCGAAGCAACCCGGCAACGACATCGATGTGTACCTAAGGCCATTAGTTGATGAGCTTTTACATCTGTGGGGCAGACCTGGTGTCCGTGTGTGGGATGAGCACAAAGAAGAGGAATTTGACCTACGAGCGTTGCTTTTCGTAACCATCAACGATTGGCCTGCTCTTAGTAACCTTTCGGGACTGTCAAATAAGGGATACAATGCATGCACGCACTGCTTACATGAGACCGAAAGTGTACATTTGCCAAATTGTAAGAAGAACGTGTACCTTGGGCATCGTCGATTTCTTCCGAAAGGTCATCCAAGTAAGAAAGAAAGGCAAGCATTACAACGGCAAGGCAGATCACCGGCCGAAGCCTGCGGAACACACCTGGTGCTGAGGTATTTGATATGGTCAAGGGTTTGAAAGTCATCTTTGGAAAGGGTCCTGGCGGACAATCAGTTCCGAAGGGAGCCGACGGGCACGTAGCCATGTGGAAGAAGAAATCTATATTCGGGAGCTAGAATATTGGAAAGTCCTAGAAGTCCGCTCCGCAATCGACGTGATGCACGTTACGAAGAATATTTGCGTGAACATCCTAAGCTTCTTGGGCGTGTATGGGAAGTCAAATGATACAAAGGAAGCACGGCAGGACCAGCAAAGTTTGAAAGACCCTGATGACAAGCATCCGGAACGGTTTCAAGGTCGTGCCAGCTACGCTCTGACCAAAGAAGAGAAGGTCATCTTTTTTGAATGCCTGAGCAGTATGAAGGTCCCGTCAGGATTCTCGTCCAATATAAAGGGAATAATAAACATGGCGGAGAAAAAGTTCCAAAACCCGAAGTCTCACGACCGCCACGTGATTATGACGCAATTGCTTCCGATTGCTTTGAGGGGGCTCCTGTCGGAAAATGTTCGAGTAGCCATTGTGAAGCTATGTGCATTCCTCAATGCAATCTCTCGAGAAGGTAATCAATCCAGAAGTTCTACCACGGTTACGAACGATGTGATCCAATGTCTTGTCGGTTTCGAGTTGGTGTTCCCGCCATCCTTCTTCAATATTATGACGCACCTCCTGGTTCACCTAGTCGATGAGATTTCCATTCTCGGTCCTGTATTTCTACACAATATGTTCCCCTTCGAGAGGTTCATGGGAGTATTAAAGAAATATGTTCGTAACCGTGCTAGGCCGGAAGGAAGCATCGCCAAGGGCTATGGAAATGAGGAGGTAATTGAGTTTTGTGTTGACTTTGTTCCCGACCTTAAGCCGATTGGTCTTCCTCAATCGCGGCACGAGGGGAGACTAAGTGGAAAAGGCACGATCGGAAGGAAATCAATGATATGTATGGACGGCCATTCTCCGACCGAAGCACACCACACAGTTCCGACCAATTCCAGCTTGGTGGCTCCGTACTTTGAGAAACACAAGAATATTTTACGCTCGGACAACCCCGGGAAGCCTCGAATCCTGGATTAGGAAGGCCCACATGGAGACTTTCGGCAGTTGGTTGAGAAAACATTTAATGAGTGACAATAAGGTTGTAGATCAGCTGTACATGTTGGCCAAGACACCATCTTCGACTATAACGACTTTCCAAGGGTACGAGATAAATGGGAATACATTTTACACGATCGCCCAAGATAAAAAGAGCACCAACCAAAACAGTGGTGTCCGCTTTGATGCAGCAACCGAGAATGGGCAAAAGGTCACATATTATGGTTACATAGAGGAGATATGGGAACTTGACTATGGACCCTCCTTTAGGGTCCCTTTGTTCCGGTGCAAATGGTTCAAGCTAACAGGAGGTGGGGTAAAGGTGGACCAAGCAATACGGAATGACAATGGTGGATTTCAACAATCTTGGTTACCTTGACGAACCATTCGTCCTAGCGAAAGATGTCGCTCAGGTTTTCTATGTGAAGGACATGAGTAGCAAACCGAGGAAACGGAAAGATAAGAAAACGATCAGTACATCATGCGATGATCCAAAGCGCCACATTGTTCTTTCAGGGAAAAGAAACATCGTGGGAGTGGAGGACAAGACAGACATGTCGAAGATTATAATATGTTTGCTGAAATTCCGCCCTTCAAAGTGAACACCGACCCAAGCATTAAGTTAAATGATGAGGATGCTCCATGGATACGGCACAATCGTAAGCAAGCAGGGACACAAGGGAAGAAATGATGTGTAATAATTTATTATTGTACCAAACTTTGTTGAATGAATCATGTGAATTATATTACCCGTGATGTGTTTAATTGGTGTCCATTTTCGAATGATTCAATTGACTCGAGATAGCACCGATGATACATGAAATTTGGAGTGACTAAGTCATACTCCTGCATACATGAAATTTGGAGTGACTAAGTCATACTCCCGCATATAGGAAATTTGGAGTGACTAAGTCATACTCCTGCATATAGGAAATTTGGAGTGACTAAGTCATACTCCTGCATACATGAAATTTGGAGTGATTTAGTCATACTCCTGCCTAGGCGTATAATATGCATACTCGTAGTCTTCATAGCCGCCGCCGTTGTACCGGTAGTCGTCGCCTTCTAAGTTGCCGGCGTCGTCGCCGCTGCTGTCGCCGGCTGTCGTCGGGCGGCGCTCGTGGCTCGAACCGAGGGTAGCGCAGGCGGGGGATATCGCCGGCCGTGATGTAGTCCATGACGCTCCGCGGAGTCCGGCCGTACCACCATAGCCGACGGCCGGCCTCGTGGAAGTTTCCGGGAGGCGGACCGTCCTCCTCATACCCGGCGAGCGCCCTCTCACGCCGATTGATGAAGAAGGCGTCCCAAGTATGCTGGTTATCGGGATGCCGGCGGGGATTCATCCGCTGCTCCGGCGTGAGGTCGAGGTAGTAGTGATTCGTGATGGCCGCCCGGCGCGCAGCACCCGAGGGACGGGAGGGACCGGCACGCCGCCGGCGCTTAGGCTCCGGCCGGCAGGGACGCGGTAGCCCGGAGGGCAAGGGTAGTTCGAGGCGCAAAGCTCCTCCACCCGCCGGTAGGTTAGAGTGGGTGCGGTGGAAGCCATGAGAGAGTGATGAGAGATTGTAGAGATGTGATGTCGGCCAAGCCGGGCTACCTATATGTAGTGACAAATGGCGGGAAAAATGGGAGCGGGAAGACAGGAGGCGGGAAGAAAGAGGCGGGGAGAAAGTGGCGGGAAGAAATTGGCGGGAAAAAATTTGGCGGGAAGAAAGAGGCCGGAAGAAATTGGCGGGAAACAATTGGCGGGAAGAAATGGCGGGAAGAAATGGCGGAAAGACGAGGAGGGAAGAGGGGGTCGGCGGAAAGAGGCGGGAAGAGGGGGCCAACGAACTTTTATGAATTTTTTGGTATATTATTTGTATTTTTAACATTTTGAAATGAATTAGTTTTATTTTTCTGAATTTTTTGATATATTATTTGTATTATTAACATTTTGAATTGAATTAGTTTTATTTTTCTGATTTTTTTGGTATATTATTTGTAGTTTTAAAATTTTGAATTGAATTAGTTTTATTTTTATGAATTTTTTGGTATATTATTTGTATTTTTAACATTTTGAAATGAATTAGTTTTATTTTTCTGAATTTTTTGATATATTATTTGTATTATTAACATTTTGAATTGAATTAGTTTTATTTTTCTGATTTTTTTGGTATATTATTTGTATTTTCAACATTTTTGAAATGAATTAGTTTTATTTTTCTTAATTTTTTGATATATAATTTGTATTTTTAACATTTTGAATTGAATTAGTTTTATTTTTATGAATTTTTTGATATATTATATGTACTCTCAACATTTTTGAAACGAAATAATTTCGAAAAAGTCTTTAGTCGCGGTTGGCGAGGCCAACCGCGACTAAAGGTCAGTTTCCGCGGGAACCGAAAAGGTGCGAAAAAAGGCTTTAGTCGCGGTTGGGGTTACCAACCGCGACTAAAGGGTACCCTTTAGTCGCGGTTGGTAACCCCAACCGCGACTAAAGCCCCGACGGTATAAATACCGCGAGGGCGGACGGCGGTTCAGCTCTTCGTCTTCTCCGTCGATCCGTGAAGCTTCTCCGCACGTCGCCGCCCTCGCTCGCTCGCTCGCCGACGCCGTCGGCTGCCCCCGCGCCTCTCGCACGTCGCCGCCCTCGCCGGCCCGCCGCCATCAACGGCCGCAGCCGCCGCCGCCCTCGAGCGACCTCGCTGCCCCCGGCCCGGCGCCCCCCGTACGTACGTCGTCGACTCGCCGCGCCGCGCGAACTCTCCGGCCGCACACGCGCCGCTGCACACACGCCGCCGCCGCAGTACACGCCGCCGCAGTACACGCCGCCGCAGTGCACGTCGCCGCCTCTCGAACCGCCGCCGCCCACCGCCGCGCGGGAGAGAGAGATCGAGGGCGCGCGCGCGGGGCGTGCCGGCGCCCGGCCCGATCTCATTTTTTTTTTGTTTTTTTTTTTGTTTTTGCTAACTAAAATTGTAAACTAAAATTGGACTTCAAAAGATTTTGGAAAAAAACTAAAAATTGACTTAAACGAATTAACTTGTTGTTAATTAAAATTGTAAACTAAAATTTGCCTAAAAAACTAAAATTTGACTAAAGTGGGCCGGTGAACCAAATAAACTTGTTGTTAATTAAAATTGTAAACTAAAATTTGACTAAAAAACTAAAATTTGACTAAAGTGGGCCGGTGAACCAAATAAACTTGTTGTTAATTAAAATTGTAAACTAAAATTTGACTAAAAAACTAAAATTTGACTAAAGTGGGCCGGTGAACCAAATAAACTTGTTGTTAATTAAAATTGTAAACTAAAATTTGACTAAAAAACTAAAATTTGACTAAAGTGGGCCGGAGAACACACGGCACCGCCACTGCGCTTTTGCCACCGCCGCCCTTTCGCCACCGCCACCGCGCGCCTACCTTCCGCCGCCCCCCTTTCGCCACCGCGACCCCGCATATACCGCGACACCCTCTCCCACCCTTTCCTCGCCCCTCCTTTTGGCACCGCCCTTTCGCCACCGCCACCGCCCCCTTCTTCACTTAATTAATTTGTTTTGACTACATGTTTTCAGGACCGACATATGGCGGACGATAGAGGTGACCCGATTCCGGACAACTATGATCCGGACGTCGAAGACCATATGTTCGGCATCATAAAAGGCGATATTCCTTTTGTGCCGACCGGAGAAGAAGAAGATGATATCGCTTCTTATCCGAACTTTGAGTGTGAAGATGAAGGGCGCCGTCGGCAAGCAGATGATGCCGAAGAAACGTCGATAAACGACGATCTTCAATTGGAAGTAGCAACCACCTCCGGCGCCGAGGTATATATATATATACATATTGAGCGTCTGGTGATACAACTAACTGATTTGAATAAATGTGTGTGTACTAACGCGCGCGACTCTCTTTCTTATTTTAGCCCTCGGCCGGATCGTCGAAAAAATCGAGTACGTCGTCGTCAAAGCGTGGCGCAACCAAGACGATGAAACCAGGAGAAACATGCACCATCGATGTTGTCGACGAAGAAACCGGCAGGCCGCCGGAGCCCAGCAAGAACGCCACCAAGTTTGTCGGCCAATGCGGAGCCGTTGTTAGAGACAACGTCTCGATCACCCGCCAGGAGTGGAATGAGCCAAAGAAGGCACGTGTTGGTTTCACTTTTGTCGAACGTAGAGAGAAAAAAGATTGCTTCAAAAAGCTTATGGAACATTTCGTTCTACCTCCGGAATACCGCAAATACGATGAGGAGGGTAACAAGATTGCGGAAAACAAGAAGAGGCGCAAGCTAGTCAAACAGTTCGCTCTTTCTAGGATGGCCAACGCATTCCGGAAATACAAGCAAAATCTAGCCCATGACTTTGTCAACCAGGGCAAGACTCCGGATTTCAAAGGACAATATGAGAAACTGCAACATGATTGGCCAGAATTTGTGAAGCAAAAGAAATCGGAGTAGTTCCTTGAACTATCGAAAAAAAATAAGGAAAATGCGGCCAAGAAGGAGTACAATCATAAAATGGGGCCAGGAGGGTATCGCTTTTGGCAGCCTAAGTGGGAGAAGATGGAGAACGAGCTGAGGGCGCGAGGAATCCGGTCCAGTGTACGGAGGGATGGGACCCAAGGGCCAAAAGCTGGTGGTACGGGCATGGGGGATCGCCGAACCCGGAGACAGGGGAGTGTGTTTACCAGGGCAAAATAATTACACCCACCCAAAACCTTATTGAGGCAATGAGGGATGCTCAAGAGGGGAGGATCAGGTTCAACGAGAGAACGACGCCCCGACAAAAGCCCTCGGGAATCCCGAACACGGAGGACGTGTACGAGGCATGCTCGGGGACATTTCGTGGAAACTAGGGTTCCCCCGTAAAGATGACCCGTACGGTTACGTAAGCCGTAAGAGAAAGATGGATCGGGATGCGGATGTTGTGGCGAAGTTGGTAACGGAAATGGATGTGATGAAGAAAACCGTGAGTGTACTAGTCGCCGAAAGAGATGCAGCTCGGGCGCAGCATGAAGATCATCCAATGGATCTCGGAAGCCAGCAGCGGAGAAGAAGCAGCCGTGGCTTCCACGGAGGCCTCACCGGCCGGTGCACCGACGATCGAAATTACTGCACCGGAGCCTCGACTGGTGGTCGAAGTTACCGCACCGGAGCCTCCTCGCTACCCCGTGGACGATATAAAGGAGATGAAAGCATGTCATCTGTATTATCCTATCGGGAACATGTCCATGAAGGTAGCCATCGGCGAGTGCTTTACCACTGGAGCACTCCACCACAACAACCCCATTCAAGATGGCTATGCTCGTGTCACGGTGGAGGAGATAGTCCAAGGGTTTGAGGACCCGGACATTGACATTGCTACACCCGAAGGGGTGAAAAGACTTGGAGATGTCAAGCGCCAGCTCATTCTATGGCAGAAGAAATTTATCAAGTTTCCAGGCGAGGCGCCAACAAGTCCACCCCCGTACGGTGGTGGTGGTGGCGGTGGCGGTGACGGTGGCGGTGGCGGTGGCGGTGACGGTGGCGGTGGCGGTGACGGTGGCGGTGGTGCTTCACCTAATACACCTCATTCACGTCGCCCGACGCCGCCCCCGATCCTCGTCCGGCGGGTGATCGACACCGGTACCGCCCCCAATCCACCTCCGGCGAAGAAGCGAAGCAGTCCTTGGTTATTAACCCGGACCCTTACGTACCTAAGAAAACAAAGGTACCGGAGGTATCACCGAAGCCTCTCCCCGGAGGTCTTGGGAAAGTAGTGCCGAGGAAGTCGAGGCGGGCGCGGCTTCTGATTTAGAGAAATGGAAGGCAAGCGTCCGTAAGAAAATAGAGGGCGAGCCCAAGCCGGTATATTCCGACAAGGAAAAGCAGTGGGCTAAGTCATTTTTGAACACACCGTCCCAAGCCGCGAAGAATCCGCCCGACGACTATTTACGTGAACTTCGTAGGCAAGCACTCGCGTTCAAGAACAAGGAAAGAGTTGGCGGAGAAGCAAAGGGGGAAAGAAGTTGCCCAGCTCGGGAAACAAAGTAAACAATCGATCGCCCCGCTCATAGTGCAAGCCGCCGGTCCGGATGCCCCCGATATCATAGCAGCTGCGGCAGCACATGGATTGACCGTAGAAAGTGCCGTAAAACAAGCGGCCGACTTAGGTATCACTCTTCGTGCGGTGTTAGGCCTTGATGAGGCGCCAATGAAGGACGTAGTATTTACATATGTGAAGAATGGACCTCTCATCGAGCCTCGCGCAGAAGAGGATCTACCTCGACAAATGCTAGGTCTCGCTAAATTGGTACAAGGCTTACATAAAACATGAAAACGCCAAAGACTATATCTATGCGGAAGTTAAATATGAGCATCACTTCAAACGTTACCGGGTACAAATTCCTCCGAGTGAATTGTTCCAGTTGTTCAATCTGCGCGACCTCGACAAATCTATCATCGGTTGCTACGTTCGTAAGTGATTTATTAATTTCTACCCCATCTCGTTCATTGCCTCGCACTATATATATATATATATTGTCCTAACTATCTTGTTGTGTACGCTATATATTATGCGGAATGAAGAAGCGGGAAATGCGAATAAGGAACATCCATGATGTTGGGTTCATTGACCCACACATCGTTAATTCATATGTGTTAGAACACCACCCCGCCGACGTGGAGGAAGACTCGTGGCGGTTTATTAGAAAACAACGAACAGAAAAGTGATATTCTATTTCCTTACCATTTTGGGTGAGTGTTTCTGTCTTGAGCACATTCTCTTTTGTTTACTCCATGCATGGTATGTGGCTAATCGATGAGTTATGCATGACTCGTGCATGTATCGTGTCCGCAGGTTCCACCGGATTCTTATGGTAATTAAAGTTCAGACCTCCTCAGTTCTCGTCCACGACTCTCTGAATATGGATCCGGCGCTTTGGGGCGACATGAGAAAAATGATGCAAAAGTAATTAGTTTCATTCATTTGCGCTCTATATCGATCGGCCTATTCCGTTCATCATTTCCTAATATCAAGTAACTAATTAATAACTCTCTTGTTTATTTAATTTTCTTTGCCTCGTAGGGTTTGGAGACGGTTCGTAGATACCAAGGTCGGTGAATTCAAAAAAGAGCTACATTTAAAATGGCAAGTGCCGACGACCTGGGATACTCAGCCACCGGGGACCAATCTATGTGGATACTATGTTTGTGAGAGGATCCGGAGATACCGCAATGAGCGGGACCGGACGTGTGAGAACAACATCCCGAGGAATAACCTCCGGAAGACCCTTAGTCCGAAGCTCGCTTCCGACCACTTCAAGAGGAACTAGCTGGATGGTTGGCGAGGAAGTCATCGATCCTAGAGGAGAACACTATTACGATGACGTAGATCTTTATAGGCACCGGAATTAGTAACTAACTTGTTCAAAATTGTATATGGTCATCCGATATTGAATATATATTGTATATGGTCATCCGATATTGAATATATATTGTATATTACTCTTGAATTCTTTTTGGTTCTAATTTCAAATTTGTTTGAAATTGTACATTCATATGCATGTATGTATACGAGTACTGTAGAATATGTGAAACTCCTTCAAAATTAAAACCCAAAAGAAATAAAATAATACAAATTAAAAAGAAACCAGATTTAGGGGGAGGGGGGGCTAAACCCTAAACCTCGCGGAGGCCTTTAGTCGCGGTTGGCCGTAAGAACCGCGACTAAAGGTCCTCCGCCCCGGCGCTCGCCTCGAGGCCCACGTGGATGGGCCTTTAGTCGCGGTTCGTGAGGAACCGCGACTAGAGGGGGGCCTTTAGTCGCGCTACTTTGGTCGCGGTTGGGCCACCGCGACTAATGGCAGTTGCCAACCGCGACCAAAGCCCCTTTTTCCACCAGTGACAGTTTGAGTCAGTAGTACACACTACACATCAAAGTACACCGAGTCATAGTCTAAATTGATAAGTATTCCCTCTGTTCGCGAATAAGTGTACATTTATCTTTTTTTAGAAGTCAAACATGTTTTAAATTCGACTAAACTTTTACACAAAAATAGCAACGTATGTAACATCAAACTACTATATTATTAAACTACATGTCAAGATGAATCTAGCTATATTATTTTTGTGTCATAAAGTGCTGCTACTTTTTTCTAAAAATTTGGTCAAAGTTAATGAAATTTGACTTAAGACATGTCCTAACATACACTTATTTGTGGATGGAGGGAGTACGTTTCATATTTGTTGTTACAGATTTAAATATATTTGTACATAATATATATCTAGATACATTGGCGAATAGGAATGAAGGGAGTACCTAGGTTAGCCATACTAAACTATATTTAGGTTCAACTATGTACTGAGTATGTTCAAGTTATAATCCATGTAGAACATGCCCTAGCGAGCCATGTTGTGTTTATATACCGCATGTAGGCCACAGCGATTGTAACACCATTGGATCAAGAGAAAGGAAAATCAGAGGGCACAGCACATCCTTGGGCCTTGGCCCCGGTGTTGCATTGCCGGAGGGTGTGTGGAGGTTTATCTCCGGCGGATCTCACCGGATTTGGTAAGTGTTACTTCTGATTTACGCCTCTCTTCATCAGTTATGATTTTTGCTCTCGTTCGCTCATCCTTTGGGGCTTTAGCACGACGATTTTCCGTCTATCTACTACAACAAGTTCTACTACGATAAGCTTTACGTGGCTCCAATGAGGGAAGGCGAGGATGGCAATGCGCCTTGAGCTCTTTCGAGTTCTTGTAGTCATCGCTAAGTGATCCGAAGATTTTTTTTAATATAGTTTTTTTATTACTTTTAGCTTTTCTTTCACTGCTGTCGAGGATTATGAATAGATCGGTGAACTTCTCGTCAAAATAAAATATTTTTCTCTAAAGAAAATGTTGTTTAGTGAGATGAAGAAGAAAAAATAAGCAGAGCTAGGCCAAATGGAAATAAATGAATCGACGGATAGATTAGCATATTGTGCAGGTATCGCATGCACTTCTGGTCGTGGAAACCATGCAACATCGTGTGGTCTGCGTCGCCAACAACGATAAACACGATCGGGTGTGAGCGGTTCAGTTCCACCCCCAAGCCGGCGTGTTTCTCTCTCAGTGGTTATTGGAGCTGACCCCACCTAAGACCAGCCTATGGAATGCCACGGCTGTGATTTCTGGTGGATTCAAAGTGGACCAGGACTCCAGGAGGGATTACACACAACAAATCCGGTCAAACCACCTCTACCGAACAAGGCATCCCCAAGGGGACGATCCCTACGAGCGTGTGGGCCAGTGTTATCGTTATTTCGGGCGACAACGAGGAAGACAGACGGGTTGTACAAGATTCCTCGATCTTAAAAGCTGTTTGTAGAAAGCAACATTCTTTCTACCGTCAAGGCTGTACAATCGATGCAGTGGTGACAATTAACACTCTTCTCACTATGAACTGAAAGACCAGTTCATGAATGACATACCATGACGTCTACTCCTAAAGCAGAAACGATAAACCGAGAACCGGCATCTGATATTGTCACTTGCTGTTGAATTAGGCCAGCTATAACTGCTTCATCTACATCTCACCTTACGACAGCTCGGACGAGAATTTCCTCCCTCCTCCGCTCAACCCCGCTTCTGTTTGTAGAGACGCTGCATCGATGCAGGTAAGCCATAGAAATGACAGAAGGCCATGAGGCAATACCACCAGCCATTTGTCTCCTTTGGCCGTTATTTCTAGTACTGGTGTAAAGAAAGTATTACTTAAAACCAAAATCAACTACTGCTAATTAATACATTTATCCAGCAATGATGATGACAATGGCCCTCCACTGCAAAGTTCCACACTTTCACTCAGCTGTAGATTTCATAGATTTCTTTCCTTCAACTTACAAAAAAAGAATGGCAGAAAGCTGAGTAAACAAAACCACCCATGCAAAATGGAGCCGTGTAAATAATGACCTAAAATGGAGCTTGCATCTCCAATCTCCACAGAACATACAAATATTTACTCAGTGCTTGCAGACACAAAAGCCAAGTCGTAAAAATGGTCTGGGCATCTGAATTCTGGTCGCTGGACTGGCCTGCCTCATGTAGATCCCACTGTTTTCGAGGATGACAAGTTGACACCAAAAAAATTGTGTGAACAATGCGTTTGTGCTTAAACGTGCAGCCGCTATTGTCCTGCCAAGGTTTGCTCTTCTGGTACACAGCCATCAGCCCAATACATCTGCAATATCAAAACGCCCAACTCTAATTCCTGTGGTTGCTCTTTTGTATGTACAAGCACCTCAATCCCAGGATGTCACCGATAGAGCAACCCAGAGATCATTAGATGTACCAGATATATACATCCGGCGTGTCTCAATCTGTTCATCTGTACATAGCGGAGTTGGGCTCGAATAGTGACCGTTGCTTAGTTTTTCCAGTACTGAGAAAACAATCTCTCTCTGTATTGGCTCGTGGCCGTTCAAAAGATTTCCCATGCTCAGAACTTTCCTCCATGACTGATTAGCTGTAGGGGGGCGAAACAGGCTTGATACAGCCTCTCTCTCGAGCATCCCCACCTTTTCCTTAGTAGTGAACTCCTAACATAGGAGATTAAAAAGGAAATCAACAAAATGACCATGGAAAAATTGATATAAAAACAAAGGCCAGGTACTGTAAATAGCTTCGTAATAAATTAGATATGGCTCAGGCAATCGAAGCCAGGCCCCATCCCACTGGATTAGTTTGAGACAATATAAAAACAAAGGGACAGCTCACCATTGCACAACATACGCACTTCTATTTGGCTCTGTCGTAATTTATAACGACAATTGGAGGGAATAGGCTAAAGGTAGTAGAGCACCAGCCAACAATACTACGGGAACAACCTAAGTGTTGTACTGACCGATGAACATCTCCTATGAGAATTCCGCTTTCCAATTAAAAAAGGACCTCTGAACTCTTCAAGAGTAAAGTGAGCAAGCACATAAATATATCAATATATATCTGAGCATTTTAGTTCACCAACTCTGTTTCTTAAAATGCCAACAGGTGATAGGTGCGACTAACAAAGGCATTTAGTGTGCAGGATATTTACAGTACAGACTAGCAAATCTAAAAGGGTTCTATTTGATCAGGCACATTAAGCGGACTGAATATGTGAAGCTCCTGCTATCCTACTTCATCATTTGAGAGTCACTATACAATGGTATGCAAATGTCGATAAGAATAGCAGTTACCTTTTCATAACAAATACTTTCCAAGCTGGTTCCCATTTTCGGGAGATAGTAATTGAAGTAGTCAGTAAAAACCGATTGAGCCAGTCTTGGAGCATCTATAAGTTTTCGGTGGATCGATGCAGCAAAAATCAGCAACTTCTCAATGTGCTCAAAAACTTGACAAAGTCGCTTCAAGTCTCCAGCCATATCACTTGTGTCCGAATTTCCTGTCAAAATAACATCAGCTTTTAAGCTGGCAAGAAGATTTTTTTCTTTTTTTTCGAGAAAACGCAAAGGACCTTTGCGTTTCATTTCATTGAAAAGGCAGAGTTTTGTTTACAAGCCTCCTAAAAGGTGGGTTACAACATGAAGAGAGCTAACTTAGTGCACATCCCAGGTGGGTGGCAAGACTACTCGAAGCCCGTTGGCGCCTGCCCGAGCCCAAAGTCTAGCTTCTTCCTTGATCTTGGAGACCAGGGAGTGGACAGAAGGCTGGGTACCCTGGAATATGCAATCGTTTCGATGTTTCCATATCATCCAGGGGGTGAGCAACACGGCAGAGGCGAGGCCTTTGCGAAGCTGCTTGGGAGTTTGCTGTTTAGCTTGCAGCCACCAGTCCATGAGGACACCACTAAGTTAGCTGGCAAGAAGATCCCACTATCCTTGAGGCCCACTGGTAACTAAAAGGTTACCTAGCTTCCAACCTAATCAGTTCGGATATTTATCTGCTAGGGAACTAATAATCCTAGCCAGTTCTTTCCCCCGAATAGTGCCTTCGTTTAATTATTACATCCCATATTTATTTAAACTGATAATTTTGTTGGCCAAATAAAAGGGCACTGGAGTAGAAAGCTCAAAAGATTCAAGTCAGAACTCAGAACAAGGCTTTCTAAATGTCAGGGCCCACAATACAAAACAAAGACAATATGTAAGTCTACAGTTTATGCACAACTGTACAGCAAGGTACCTTGAAGAGATTTTAATGTTGACGCCATTGTAGCATAAAGTTGATCCATTTTAGTCTTCATTAATTTAAAGCCACCATATGTGGTCTTGTTCAGAATGTCAGCTGATGATTTGAAAGCAGTGCAAACCATTTGCTCAAGGAGCTGCTGTGGTCTCAAAGTTTCAAGGTAATGAACCACCTGCATATCACGAATATGCAAAGCTTGGTTAGGAACTAACAAGCTAATAATCTATGAAACTTGTAATCATGTGGAGCGCCATTCTAATTAACTTTCAGGTGATCCAAAACCACTAAATTTCAAGATTCCATCTGGCAACTGAAGATATGCCAATCACTTTCATGAGTTTTGTTATTATTATTATCCTCATTGTAGACTTTTACATACAAACTACTAGTAATTGTATAGTGAACACCCACTTTCTGCCACGAAACCCCCTGCTCTAACCTATTTAGGTCGCACCGTTTGATGTGATGAAGTAATCACTTTTGGTAGGAACTTAGGATAAGAAAGAGCAAACCACCTTTTCTCCTTCTCGAATAGAATCAAGCAGAGATTTCTGTTCAGAGACAGGCAAAGCTGGTGCATCATTCCAGATTTTGCGCCACATATTCCCGTGTTCTGACATACGCTGAGAAAGCCTTCCTTTAGGTGGCCAGGCTGAATTCCCATCACGATTGCCCTCACTCACCCAGTCACCAGGTGAATGCCACCGAATAAAATCTTCAAAGGCAGCATCTGGGTTTGCGGCTTTAAAAGCAGACATGTCTAAGCATGGATTAGAGCTTAATTAGTAACAGGTGAATAAATTCTACAATAATAGGAATGACACGTCTTCTAGAAACAATTATAATTGTTCGTAAAGCACAGGAAGATAAAATTCTTCAAGAGAAAGAAGTAATAATTAGCTAAGTAATGCCTACATGCACAGTTTGAGGAAAGGGGGCATAACTAAACCTTACCAGAAGCTAATATATCCCTTTCCAGTTGACCAGATAAACCCTGCAATAGCAGAGGAATTGCATGATATATTGCACTAATTTTGAGGTAACCGATAAGTACAATACGGAGTAGCTGGCATCAGACCTGAACAAAATGAATATGTTCCTACTGCTGTACTGCATTTACGTATGCTTACAGTATCTATGCAAGAAATGGACCCAAAAAGGACAATAAAGGCATGGTAATGTGAGTTCAAGAACTTACAGCAGCACTGCCAAAAGCCTCGGCTGCATGGAGTCTTTCTTCATGCATATCTTCTGTCATCAAAGGTGCATCCTAAGAAACTAATGGAAAAATAAGGGGGTGTATGCACATCTTGTTGTTAAGTCTGAAGAAAAACGATGCTAAGCAGAACCTGAGTATACGGAATATGCATTTCCTGAAATGTATTAATGAGCATCAGTGAAGGGACAATGCCTGCAGATCCTTTACGAATTTTGTTAGGTGCCTGTTCTTCAGTAGAAATGTTAGTATCAAATCTTTTCTCAATTTTAAATGTATTACAAGGGCATGAATACATATTACCATGCTATTTGAAGTCCCTTCTTTATCTGCATGATTAGTAGCCTTCTCATGATTCAACGATTTCTTCCTCTCAATGCATATCGCAAGCTTACAGGGAGCAAAACAAAAGAAAAATTATGTAAGTATGTTGATCTAACGGAAACTGATTATCTACAAAAGGGAGGACCAAGTTTAACATGGAGCAATGTTACAGAATCACAGAACACAAGCGAAAAAACCATGTACATTGAATGAATAGTTTTGCGCAATTGAGCATTTTGCAGAAACGAACAAACATTGCTCGATAGTTTAATGTCAGTCTTTCAGAAGTGAAAGAGGTGACAAAGGATTTTTTTTAGATGAATAAAAGGATGTTGCATTATTAGATCACATTCACAAATGGTGGTTTGCAAAGAGTGTGAAAAAATAATGGGACTAGCTAGTGTCTTATCTTGCTAGCCCTAACCAACAAAATAAATAATCCATGTATATAAAAATAAACTCAACTAACGATTTTACACGATATCAGTGTACACTGGACAGCATATAGAGCAACATTTGCTCACACTCACAGACACAGACTGCTAATTCGTGGAAATGATTCATTGAGTAAGGACTTTAAGGAAATTAGCACAAGTACCATTTGTAGTTTTTGGTGGATCAGACAAGCAGAGAGGTCAATACTAGAAGAGCTTTTCATCCTCGGTAGTTGCTCTGATTCCTCCCAGCACCAACGAATTTCGCGCACAAAATCAATCCATAAGACTGCTATTGCTGACATAACAAACAAGACCATCGTTAATATAGCTCATGAAATTAAAATAATGATCTTATGAAAAAACTAAGCACGAACACAAACCGCGTATATTGCAGTTGCCAAACCACAATGCGTGCAAACAGAACTGAGCAAAGAGGGAATCCGAAGGTGCTCCTTTCAAAGCACGGCCAAATTTACTTTCTGCTTCTACATAATTTGACTTTCCAACCTCTGAAAAACATAAAAATGTAACAGGCATCACATGAAAATTTTACCATGGTATTATGTCTATGAGTTTCAGTTATAGATCTGGTCATGTGCGTAGATTCCTTAATTGCTAGACATTATATACCCAAGATATTTTCTTAATTATGCTCAGTTATATATTGGTTTATCAATGAAATCCGTAGATCAGAAAGGAGCATGGATAAATACCATCATTGAAAATATCTTTCATTACACGATCGACGACAGATGGTGGAGGCACAGCAACAGAAGATTTCGAATTGTCTGGACCTGAATTATCTGCTCTCTAACATGATAAATATAAAATCAGAAACAAAAATCTACAAAAGATAGTTGTCGCTGCTTCAAAAGAACTCTGACTTGCATGAAGTTCTTAACCTGCAACATAATCTTCCAAAAACTGTGCCTCTCCTGACAATTCAAGTGCATTTACTAGAAGATGTAGCTGGGATGCAAACCCAACAAACTTCCCAATAGAATCGTCGACCCTAAAAAAGAATGAACATAAATAAAGGGAATACATCATGAGTTGGAACAATCTATGTATTATGTACAACCGTACGATACTTATATCAAGATGATTTTACAAAAGAATCTTACATATATGGAGACACAACTGGATGTAGAAGCCAACTATCAGCATCAAACGACGAAGCGTTTTCCACCTCAGCCATTTCAAGGCTCTCTTCAAACATCTTCTCTCCCCAAATGGCTGTCAACTCAAAACCTAAGACAACATGCGTTAATTATACATATCTTCTAGTAAGCCAAAATATGAGGTAAACCAAAACCATTTATAGGATAATATACACATATCAGTCAGCTACTAGCAGGAAATATGAAAATTCTGGACAAGGTATACTATTATATTTCAAGTCTTTGTGACAAATTCAACTTTTTCATATTTCTTGGTCCATATTGGGCTTGCTTATAATGGTTGATGTGATCATTATAAATACAATCCGTGTGCAGTTCCCATTATCTATTCTTGAGACTAGTTATTATTAGCAACATTACTGGTAAAAGATTTTACCTCCGGAACGGAGGTAGTATAAGGCTGCAGTTACCTTTAACAGGATCCTCGGCAGAGTACCACTCTGCCCAAGGGCAATCATCATCCCATTGTTTTCTGGGTTGGCTTGCAATGCCATTTTCTGGTATCGACTCAGTAGCTTCAGAATCCAAAGTCTCCTCATGATCATAATCATGTTCAGGAGTTCTGTAGGTAAGCTTCATTGAGAAGTTTACCTTTACCTTTGCTGGAAAATCTGTTGAGGATAGGACCTACAAACAGAACAAATACAGTTTACACGTGCAACATGCAATCCAGGACAACTTTGTGATGATGAAGAGCCATAGACAAACATAGTTGCTGAACAATGGCAACTGTTGTGTTTTAAAGTCCAAAGGTAGAGTTGATAGTGGTGTAGCTGGTGCTTTTTTTTTGTTTTCCATTCATATCTCAACAGTTGTATGTTGCAGCAGCATTGTTTTAGAAAGGTTGTATACTTCTGATTTATAGGGTAAAGCAAGCTTTCCAGAACTCATAAGCTTTAGTACATTATTATATGATCATCTATGTTCAAAGTTGCAACAGAAACTCAATATGAAATCCAAATGACAATGTTGTGATAAACCTCAACAACAGCGGGAAGCATGTGATGAACTTGTTTCTAAGCAACTAACTAGTGATGATAAACTTAGTTAATGAACAGACAAAAAATTTGACAGCAATCCAGTAAAGTCTCATGAAAGATAAAAAGCAATGTAAGTTGCAGGAAACACTCACAAACTTTGACAGAAATAGCTCATGTAAACCCTCCAGATGCATGAGTCGTATTGGGACCTGGCTACCAATTCGATCAGCTTCAAACCTTCGAGTAAAGACTGTTCCCATGTTTTGGATTCCTATATATGCTTTTCGTGAAGGGTCATGCACTGGTACAAATGCTGGCCAATTGCTAAAATTGAAACTCATGTCAGTAAAGTAATATGGCTGCAGCTATTCTAGTAAGTAAGCAATGGCCCGTAAAAGATGCCAACAAGCTCTCATGCATTCTGGACCCCAGTAAAAAGGATGAAGCCATCTCTTTGTAAACACAATGGATAAACTATCTCTTCTAACCATCCAATCGAATAAACTATTCACTGAAATTTTCATAAGTAGTCAAAAGTCACTAACCTGCCACAATTGGACAGAGCAATTGCTACAGAACTCAAAAGCTTAGTTGATTCAGGATCATCAAGAACGACACCGCTGGCACTCAAGGGAGCAATTATCTGAGAGCATATAAGAAGCATAATGAGTTTATTCAGCATATATGTAAACAAGCCTTTGCACATTAGCTGGCCTTCACAGTGCTTGATAGCTTGTTGCAACAGTTTGAAGATGTGGTGGCTACTTATGATGTACTAGATTTAATGGTTTCCAGATTTCATGGACAATTTGATGCAACTTATTTATTCAGAAAAAAGGATCATGTCCGAACAAGGAAACACGCGAAGTTATTTCATATAATACATAAAAGTACAGTGCAAACAGAAATCGACTAATACACCAAACAAAAATGCATGATGTATCTGATCAGTATGGTCGTATCTATATGTATGCCGCAGTAGAGTCAAACCGCACCAGAAACTCATCCACGCCAAAAGATAGTTGTGTGCTATGTGTATCATCATCCCAGTATGAATATTTCCCTACAGAAAGAAGTATTTATAACTGAGTAAAAAGTAATCAAAAAATAGATGATAACATCATAACTTGTTGAAGAAAGTAAACACGTGATCTTGTCTCACCTTTTGGAGATTTCATAAAATGATACTCCATAGAGTAGACTCTTTTCCCATGCTTGAGTTCGCGCTTAACCATGCACAAGTTTTCGAAGGAAAGCACACTCTCCGCACCTTTTTGCTACAAGAATGTGTGTAGTCAACAAATCAAATATATATATCAGACGAAACATCAAATGAGGTCCAGGAAAGCGCAGTACCATCAAGTTCTTCGGGCCGTCTGCTAGCCATTGACGACAAATAGCCTCTATCTCGGATATAAACCTAGATGGCCAAGAGAATATCAAGTGCTGCCATGCTGAATTGGCCCTTTGAGGATGACTTTAAATGGGCTAACTAATAATCACAAAGTTGGGCAGGAACGGCAGTACCTCTCCCATGATGAAGCGATGGTGAAATCATCGAACCGCTCGAGCTGCATAGATGCAGAGAATATTATAAACCGAAAGATAATTAACCACTCAAACATATTCAACAGAAACAGAATGGTAAATCCTAAGATCTACACGCAAGGACAAAAGTAACAGCATCACATCTGAAAAGACAAGATCCTACCAATCTAAATGGATGAGGCCAACAGCACAAAACAAAGCACAGAGGCTACAGTTATCCGTTAGTTACTACATAGGATAGCCGCGAACTGCTTAAGTAACAATCTGCAGAAGGAAACGTCCAAATGCTTACTCCTGCAGAAGTTTACACTCTCATAGGTGACAAATCGACTAGAGCAACTAACCCTTCTCAGTCTGCCAGGCCAATACATTCAATCACCCAACTCTTCACAGCCTTCTCGCAACCGCGTCACATTACCGTATCCAATTATGTGACTACTGAGTCTACCGCGTCACATTACCGTGACCTCACGCAACCAGAGCACCACAACACGTCTGGCACACAAAATTGAACCCCCAACACCAACTGGAAGCTAGGGCACGGGGGCAGCGGATAAGTGCGCACGTTGGAGCGATCAGAAGCGCGCGTGCGGGCGGGCGTACCTCCTCCTCCTCGTCTTCCTCGTCGTCCTCTCCGATCCGGCGGTGCTTGGTGTGGTTGGAGGAGGTGGAGGCCATGGGGGCGCCCTCGGGTGGCGGGGTGGAGAAGGAGGTGGGCGGCGGGGCGGGGTCGCGGGGGAGTCTCCCTGCCTTCGTCGGGAGATCGGTGGGGGGAAGACGAAGTGGAGGTGGAAGGGAGGGTGATGTGCCCATGTCGCGTCGGCCGAAGAGTTCGCGAACTTGGTGGTGCTGCCACCCCGACACTGGTCGCGGTCGCACCAAACCTCTGGGCCTCTTGCTCTATGTATGGACCGGGTATTGGGCCTCAGTAGGAGCAATATGAGCCTTGCGTGTGTGAATGTCAGGTGCAGTCCATGCGGGCCTCCGCTCCAAATTCCCATCTGCTTATCTGCACAAGCCCAGATTGGATGGTCTTTCGCAGTGTGATTTTGGTGAAATCAAATCTACTTTCTGTGATAAAATTAGTAGTCCCTCTCAATCATATTACTTTACTAGTATGGATTGTACCTAGAACTAAAATATGTCTAAATACACATTAGAGGGAGTAACTTCTTATTGTGTACTCCTTTTGTAAAGTCACATAGACTCTTTAAATGTGTGAAATGCATCCATCCACATGCCCGCTAGTCATGCCTTCGAAAATTGTTAAGAACAACTTCTTGACATCGCAAGGGGTGATGGAATATGTGCTCCGGCTAGGTTGGATTAGTAGTGTGGAAGTAGTCTTTGAAGAGTTGATTGTGGTCAGCTTCCCGATTATGCTTGATATTGCCCATGTGTGGCGTCGTCGAGCCCTTGAACTGTGGCCTATGCCTCTCGTTATGCTCATAGATGAGGGCTGCCACGGACATCATCAGTTCGGTATCACTGTTCAACTCATCATCCGGCGATGTTCTTATAGAAATACTCGATCGAGCTACTGACGTTCATCTACATACAACATGAGACAATGGTCATATAATTTTCAGTAGTCAATATGTATGCCGTCGGTATACCTGGACATATCTCGGGCCGGGCCGAGCCAAAAGAAGCCCGACATCTAAAGGTCAGGCCTAGGCCCGGCCCGACAAGATTCACAGAATTCCAGGCCTAAGCCTGGCCCGATGACAAGCCTAAGGCCCGACCCGACGGTCCGACGCTAGTCTTTTGCTAGCGATCTCCACAGAAAAAAAAAATGGATGTTTTTATCATTTACAATAGCAATTAACAGAAATTTACAACATAATAACAAAATGTACAACAGAATAGCGAAGTTTACAACAAATCTTCACATATTATGCCTATGGTGAAGAAGTCTATAAAGCATCGAGGTGCCATTCCATGGATTGGCTCTGCATGTGTATATACAAATATTGCATCTTGCCCATGGTTCTACCTCAACAATGCCACCCTTTGTGGTAGTGATGTCCACTCGGGTGAAGTGCTGCCAAACTGGGGATACTCATTCTCGTTCTCCATCTGCAAAAGAGGTCAAAAAATATTAGATCTGACTAAGAAAGAAAATTTTAGTTTTCGTTCTTGTTCTGCAATCTGCATGTATATATCAACTAATTAATTGTCTATAGCAGAGAAGCAAATCCATCTACATCTGAGAAGGAAATTCATATACAACTGCCACAACAGAGAACCAACCTCTCTGCCTTGACGACGGCGGACGGCGACGTGGAGACGAGATCCCTCTACGGTGAGGGTTCGACGGAGGCGATGAAGGATGCCGACGGCCGCGGGTGAGGAAGGACGTGCGGAAGCCCTCGGTGCGGTGGAGGCCCGATCGTTGCGGCCGTCGTGGGCGAGGTTGGCGGTGCAGCGACCGCGAACGAGGACACAGGTCCTGCGGCCAAGGATGGGATCGAAGGTGCGGCGGGGCTCCACGGGAAGGAGGTGCGGCGGCGCTCCACACAGGCTAGGGTTCTACTGGGAGGCTGGGTCGCTGGCAGGGGATCACGATGTGGTTTGCAGTTGAGAGAATAGCCAAAATACCACACATGAAAACCGAAAGTGCCAAAATACCACACTTGAAAACCAGAGTGCCAAAATACCACTCTTTTCAATTTTTCAATGCCAAAATAGCACTACCGTTTGTTCTTAGAGAAGCTCCATTAGACAAACTGTGAAATTTTTTCTACTTACCAAAACTACCCCTATGGAAAAGGTAAGAGAAGGAAAGGAACCCATCTTTTTTCGAGGAACGACCCGGACGTTTGGAACCTGTCTACGCGCGAGGCTGAAATCGCGTGCGTTAAAGTGTGCTATGTGATTAGCACTTAATATAGCGTGTAGTTAATACTGACAATTTAACTTTTCGTATCTAGTTCAATACATGATGGAATACACAACCGGGTTAGTACAGAGTTATTGCACATACAGAGCGCATGCATGGTTTTGACCCCGTTTTGCCCCCTCGATTATTAATATTTATTCCTGAACAATGAGTGATTGGAACTCTCACGGATTAATCATAATACTAATCAGGTTTATGCGCAAGAAAATAAGAACTCAGATTTGTGCATTGATATTTAAGAGTTCTGTTTAAAAATGAGCTTCATTCTAGAACTAGAAAATGTTCCACATGCGGGGAAACGGGAATGTCACAAAATAATCTCAACAAATCTTATTGAGCTTTTCATGTTCAGGTACCATCAAAAACAGACAAAGAATCTTACATTCAGAGGAAGCGACGAACTACCAGAATTTCGTCCCCATTAATGAATAAAATTTTCTTGCACATTTGTCTTCGAATATTAGCTACAGATTCACAAGATTAAAAAAAATCAAGATATACTGACCCTTGGATCGGGTCATTGGAAAAGGCAGAATCCAAATACAAGTGTAACCGATCATCAAAATCAGCAAAATATGTGACATGAACAAACGGATCTGTGTTCATTAGTATCAGAAATCAGGGGGGAAATGAAAACGAAAACAAAAGAATTATTCCAAGAACTCCAACCTTCTCAGATCTAGTTCTTTGTGCACGGATCTGGAACTGCGGTCATGGCTACACGGAAAGGAACGAACGATGCCGAGTGAGAAGTGGGCGGAGTATCGTCGAGGCTTGACCACGACGTCATCGGCATCGTGGCGCGCGTGCCGGTGAGCTCGAGGGCGCACGCTCGTCTTCCTCCGGTGGCTCTCGTCGATGAGGCCGATGCACGGCTGTTCTTAGGCGCCGCCTCGACTCACCTTGACGACCGCTGCGCCCCGCCGAAGGCCTCTCGCCACCCGAGCTCGAGGTCGAGGTCGCGCGTGCCGGTGAGCACGAGGACGCGTGGGAGGGTGTTGGAGCTCCGCGGAGGACGGTCTGCTTGAGAATGGCTATGGGGAAGAGGGGATGCGGTGGTGGTTGAGCACGGTGAGGAGAAAGAGGTGGGGAAGAAGGCGATGCAGGGATGGCAGGGTATTTAATGCCCATTAGTATAACGTGTGCACGATTAAAGGAATACACATCATATACCTGCACAAATACCTATGTTGAAAAACACGTGGTGCTCTCTCATTGGCTCATTTTCGTCCTCGCGCGTTGCCAGGTTCCGTTTGCTATTTTCGAGGAACCCATCCCCAACCTTTCGTGCCTGTGCAGACTAGAGGCGAGGCGAGGCACAAGTCAAAAAAAGCAGAACGGAGGCGAGCCATGGCGGCGCCGGCTCCAGCGCCTCACTCCCGCACGCCCGGCCGCTAGGGACCCCGCCGACGAGCCACTCCTCCGCCTCGCCGCGACTCTCTCAACCCCGGCCTCCACTCTCCCGTCTTCGGCCGGGAGCCCCCGTGCACACTGCTGCTACCCTAGCGGTCGACGCTCTCTACTCCATACTTGTGGGAGTGCCAATTGCAGCAAAGGAATGGCCAATAGAAATTGGTTGGCTGATAGAGGGAAAGCTGCAATTCAGCATGATGCCACAATGAGCGCAAAGCAGCTTAGAGAAGCTTTACAGAAGGAGTTTGACATTAGCTTCAGTACAGTGATGTTTGGAAAGGGAGAGCTCGTGCATTGGATCAATTGCAAGGTACATACAAGGAGAATTTTTAATTGTTATGGAGTTTTAGAGCTGAATTGCTTGCAGCTAATCCTGGAAGTATATTTGAGATAGACATAAAAACTGCCACCAACAAAAAAGGGGATATTGTGCACTACTTCGATAGGTTGTTCATTGCCTTCAAACCGTGTATTGATGGGTTCTTGGCAGGGTGTAGACCATATTTGGGAGTTGATGCAACTTTTCTAACTGGAAAATACACAGGACAATTGGCTGCTGCAATTGGTGTGGATGGACATAGCTGGATGTTTCCCATAGCATTTGGCATTTTCGAGAAGGAAAATACAGAAAATTGGGTGTGGTTCATGCAACAACTGAAATTGGCCATTGGAGATCCACCGGGGCTTGCCATCCATACCGATGCATGTAAGGGGTTGGAGAATGCTATTTCTAAAGTGTACCCGAATTGTGAACATAGAATGCATGATGCATCTAATGCTTAACTTCAAGAAAAAGTTCAAAGGTGACATACTAGATAATATGTGGCCTGCATCATGGAAATATGAGAGTAAATTACATAAATCTACCACAATTGAGGCAGTGGTAACAAGTCAGTACCATTCTTGGATTTTTTTTGCTAAAAACTACAACTTCAGAGGTAATTCTCAACAGATAGCACAAACACAAGTCTAAGTGCAGTTTAAGGCTTGCGGGCCCACTGTCAGTGCTGGCTAGGCCTAACGGACGTTAGGACGTATTCTCCCGTTAGGGGCATGACAGAGACCATGAGGTATTTTTCCTTTTCTCCTTTGACTTTTCCCTCAGCCGCGAGTGGGGCCGGGCCGGAGGTGCGGCGAGTTGCGCAGGCTCCCCGCTGTCTCCATGACCAGCTCGCTCGAGCTGGACGCCCTCCCCGCTGTGCGCCAGCGCGCCATCCGTCCTTGCTCCAACGCAACACCGAGGGTGGCCAACTTGGCTGCGGCCGCGGCGGGAACTGGCCGGCGGCGCTCACGGACTTGTCCCGCTGCGCGAGGGGAACTGGCCGGCGGCGCGAAGGGAATTGCCCAGCGGCGCGCGGACCTGGCCTGGCGGAGCAAGGGGAACCAGGCCGGCGACGCGCGCGGACCTGGCCGACGGTGCAAGGGAACCAGGCTAGCGGTGCGCGCAGACCTGCCGGCGAGAACACGCCCGCCCCACTGTGCCGCGCCCGGACCCGCCGGCGCGGTCGACCAGACGCTCGCCAAACCAGGTGTCCCCCACGCAAGCCCTCCGTCTAGCGGCCTGTGCTCGCGCTCGTACGACTCGCCCGAAACCGCTGCGCACGCCTACGGCCGCCGTCTACAGGCTCCGCGGCGAGTACGCGCGCCTCAATTTCCGCGGCATCATGGACTGCGCCAGCGATGACGGCTGCCCCGACGTCCTCCAGCAGCTGCGCGACGCCGTCGACGCAAAGTCCAGGCCATCCGCGTGCGCATGGCCCGCAAACGCTCGCGCCAAGCTGCTGCGCGAGGAGAGCAAATAGATCAGCCAAAGCACAGACGCAAAGTTCGTGCCGGCTGCTTGGTTCTAGTTGGTCGCGCTGCGCTCCACCCTCACCGGCCACCCGCAGTCCCCGACGCCCGGGTGCAGCCCGACGGCCAGCTCCCGCCTGGCTCCGGCCGTGCTGCTGCTTGCTATCCGGTGAGGCCATCGTGGAGCGGGGTGGCCGTAACTTATGGCGATGTCGACGACGGCGCACAGCATGCAGACGCCCGGGTCGTGGCAACGGGCTTACTCGGTGACGAAGGTGTCCACGCATGTACCTTGTTTCGGCCGTACGCTCTGCCGTCCTGCCTACCCTGCACCGTGCGTGATGCGGGGTGGCCTTCGGTCACCTCCACACTGATGACCCACAAGTATAGGGGGTGTATCGTAGTATCTTCGATAAGTAAGAATGTCGATCCCAACGAGGAACAGAAGGTGTTGGCAAGCAGTTTCGATGAAGGTTTCACTGTAAATGCTCACAGACAAGTATTCAGTGGGTTTTGATGTAACAGATGAAATAAGTACGAGTAAGTAAAATGCGAGAGAAATAATTGCAGCGA
>NC_061510.1:122992989-123246162 GCF_022539505.1 Lolium rigidum
TGGGATTGGCGACGGCGGCGTCTCTGGAAGGTTTTCCGTATCGTGGCTCTCGGTACTGGGGTTTCGCGACGGAGGCTTTAAGTAGGCGGAAGGGCAGGTCAGGGGGCCACACGAGGGCCCCACACTACAGGTCGGCGCGGCCAAGGGCTGGGCCGCGCCGCCCTATGGTGTGGCCACCTCGTGGCCCCACTTTGTCTCCTCTTCGGTCTTCTGGAAGCTTCGTGGCAAAATAGGACCCTGGGCGTTGATTTCGTCCAATTCCGAGAATATTTCGTTACTAGGATTTCTGAAACCAAAAACAGCAGAAAACAGCAACTGGCACTTCGGCATCTTGTTAATAGGTTAGTTCCAGAAAATGCACGAATATGACATAAAGTGTGCATAAAACATGTAGATATTATCAATAATGTGGCATGGAACATAAGAAATTATCGATACGTCGGAGACGTATCAGGAAGTTTCGGTTTTGGACAAATATCCTCAATCTCATATGAGAAAATTAATTGTTGTTGAATGCTTAAGCATTAAAGAGGAGTCCATTATCTGTTGTCTATGTTGTCCCGGTACGGATGTCTAAGTTGAGAATAATCAATAGCGAGAAATCCAATGCGAGCTTTCTCCTTAGACCTTTATACAGGCGGCATAGAGGTACCCCTTTGTAACACTTGGTTAAAACATATGCATTGCAATGATAATCCAGGTAATCCAAGCTAATTAGGACAAGGTGCGGGCACTATTAGTATACTATGCATGAGGCTTGCAACTTGTAAGATATAATTTACATAACACATATGCTTTATTACTACCGTTGACAAAATTGTTTCTTGTTTTCAAAATCAAAGCTCTAGCACAAATATATCAATCGATGCTTTCCTCTTTGAAGGACCTTTCTTTTACTTTTATTGTTGAGTCAGTTCACCTATTTCTCTCCATCTTAAGAAGCAAACACTTGTGTGAACTGTGCATTGATTCCTACATACTTGCATATTGCACTTGTTATATTACTCTATGTTGACAATTATCCATGAGATATACATGTTATAAGTTGAAAGCAACCGCTGAAACTTAATCTTCCTTTGTGTTGCTTCAATACCTTTACTTTGATTTATTGCTTTATGAGTTAACTCTTATGCAAGACTTATTGATGCTTGTCTTGAAGTACTATTCATGAAAAGTCTTTGCTATATGATTCATTTGTTTACTCATGTCATTTACCATTGTTTTGATCGCTGCATTCATTACATATGCTTACAATAGTATGATCAAGGTTATGATGGCATGTCACTCCGAAATTATCTTTGTTATCGTTTACCTCGCTCGGGACGAGCGAAACTAAGCTTAGGGATGCTGATACGTCTCCGACGTATCGATAATTTCTTATGTTCCATGCCACATTATTGATGATATCTACATGTTTTATGCATACTTTATGTCATATTTATGCATTTTCCGGCACTAACCTATTAACGAGATGCCGAAGAGCCGATTGTCGTTTTCTAGCTGTTTTTGGTTTCGTAAATCCTAGTAAGGAAATATTCTCGGAATTGGACGAAATCAACGCCCGTGGGCCTATTTTGCCACGAAGCTTCCGAAGACCGAAGAGAAGACGAAGTGGGGCCACGAGGCGGCGCCACACTAGGGCGGCGCGGCCCGGGCCGGCCGCGCGGCCCTAGCGTGTGGGCCCCCGTGACGCCTCCCCGATCTGCCCTTCCGCCTACAAATAGTCTTCGTCGCGAAACCCCCAGCACCGAGAGCCACGATACGGAAAACCTTCCGCAGACGCCGCCGCCGCCAATCCCATCTCGGGGGATTCAGAGATCGCCTCCGGCACTCCTGCCGGAGAGGGGATTCATCTCCCGGAGGACTCTACACCGCCATGGTCGCCTCCGGAGTGATGAGTGAGTAGTTCACCCCTGGACTATGGGTCCATAGCAGTAGCTAGATGGTTGTCTTCTCCTCATTATGCTATCATTGTCGGATCTTGTGAGCTGCCTAACATGATCAAGATCATCTATCTGTAATACTATATGTTGTGTTTGTTGGGATCCGATGGATAGAGAATACTATGTTATGTTGATTATCAATCTATTATCTATGTGTTGTTTATGATCTTGTATGCTCTCCGTTACTAGTAGATGCTTTGGCCAAGTTGATGCTTGTAACTCCAAGAGGGAGTACTTATGCTCGATAGTGGGTTCATGTCTCCGTGAATCTGGGGAGTGACGAAACCCCTAAGGTTATGGATGTGTTGTTGCCACTAGGGATAAAACATTGATGCTATGTCCGAGGATGTAGTTATTGATTACATTACGCACCATATTTAATGCAATTGTCTGTTGTTTGCAACTTAATACTCGGAAGGGATTCGGATGATAACCTCGAAGGTGGACTTTTTAGGCATAGATGCATGCTTGGATAGCAGTCTATGTACTTTGTCGTAATGCCCAATTAAATCTCACAATACTCATCATATCATGTATGTGCATTGTCATGCCCTCTCTATTTGTCAATTGCCCAACTGTAATTTGTTCACCCAACATGCTATTTATCTTATGGGAGAGACACCACTAGTGAACTGTGGACCCCGGTCCATTCTTTTACATCGAATACAATATACTGCAATACTTGTTCTACTGTTCTCTGCAAACAATCATCATCCACACTATACATCTAATCCTTTGTTAGAGCAAGCCGGTGAGATTGACAACCTCACTGTTTCGTTGGGGCAAAGTACTTTGGTTGTGTTGTGCAGGTTCCACGTTGGCGCCGGAATCCCTGGTGTTGCGCCGCACTACATCTCGTCGCCATCAACCTTCAACGTGCTTCTTGACTCCTACTGGTTCGATAAACCTTGGTTTCTAACTGAGGGAAACTTACTGCTGTACGCATCACACCTTCCACTTGGGGTTCCCAACGGTCGCGTCTTTGTACGCGTGTCAGCCGGCCCATTAATGTTTTGCCCAATCAACCTTAGAGGTTAGGCCCGGCCCACGTAACTAATGGTCCAGCCCAGCTATATAGTTGACCGGTCAAACTAAGTCAGCTGGCCCGGCCCGCAAACTTAATGGGCCGGCCCGCTTAAGATGTGGCAGGCCTCGTGTGGGCCTACCATCTACCACGGGGTTTCGGCCGGTTAACGCCGTTAGCCCGACGGTTAACGGCGTCGCCACGTGGCGGTTTGCATGACGTCGGCGAGTCAACGGGCTCTCGGAAACACTTACTGCAACGGTCCAATTTTCCGTGGCGGAAGGGCGCCCAAGCGCGACGGACCGAAAAAACGTGGTAGGACTTTGCCCGACGCGGTTTCGACTACGGAACCCATATCGTCGGGTTAGGCCCATAGGCGACGAAAAATACCCCTTAGCGGACGATTTTCGGACTTTGTCTATCAGAACTTTTCTTGTAGTGTTACTATTAATTCTTAAATTAACTAGGTGAACTCCTACTCAAAACAACATCCCTCATGTTTCCTTAGTGTTTAAATGAACCAAATTCACTACACCAAGTCCGATCATCCACGAGAGATGATGTAGCTTTAATGGCAAACATCGACATGTTCATCATATCATTTATATGATTCATGCTTAACCTTTCGGTTTGCCGTGTTCCGAGGCCATGTCTATACATGCTAGGTTCGTCAAGTTAAACCTTAGTTTTCGCATGTGCAAATCTGGCTTGCACCCGTTGTATGCACACATTGAGTCTATCACACTCGATCATCACATGATGGTTCGAAACAATGAGTCTTAGCAACGGTGCTAACTAAGGACGAACACTTTATTATCTTGATTTTTAGTGAGTGGGGTCATCTTAGAATGTTACCGTCTTGATCCAAGCAATACAAGATGCATAAAAAGGATTAATATCACATGAAATTTATAATGTGATATGATATGACCCTTTTATCTGTGCGCCTTTCATGTTCATCTTCAAAGCATGGGCATGATCTCCATCATCGTCGGCAGGGCATCAAGGTCCATGGCGCCGTCTTCATGGTTGTCCACCACTTGTAGCAACTATTACAACTACTTTAATATAAAACTACTACATGATGAATCAAAACGAAATTAAAGACAACCATAAGACTCATGTCGGTTGCCACAATACAATAAGGATCATCTCATACATTAAATATATTCATAATCACATCATGGACATATCACATCACCAAACCACTGCAAAAACAAGTTAGACGTCCCTAATTTTGTTTGCATATTTTACGTGGCTTAGGGTTTTCGACTAAGATCCGATCTACCTACAAACATGAACCACAACGCTGATACAAGTGTTGTCAATTGCAAATTGTAAATTGGATCTTAACTATGGTGAGAGAAACGACATCAGGCAAAGCCACTTATGTAATACAAGTTGCATGTCAAGATTGAAGGAAGTATCATGAACGCGGTCATGCAAGGTTAGCCCGAGCCGCTTCATCTCACCATGCCGCAAGATGCAAAATACACGATAAGCAAATGACAACAAAAGCATCAACGCCCACAAAACCATCGTATTCTACTCGTACTACTAATCTATGCATAGACATGGCTCTGATACCACTCTAGGGATTCGTAGCATAGAAAACAAAAAAATTCCTACCGCAAGAACGATGAATTCGTGATAAAATGAACCATTTACATACAATATCAATTTCCTTTGTCGCGCGATATTTTACTTATCCGAAATTTGATCGTCGGTATCTCTATACCTAGTTCAACCTCGTTACCGATAAGTACTCTTTACTCGTACCGTGATATGTCATCCCTTGTGAGCCAGTCACATGCTTGCAAACTAACTGGGATGACATTTCACCGAGAGGGCCGAGTATATCTATTCGTCATTTGTATGGAGAAATCCCACTATTGATCGACGCACTTCAACCTATACTTTTCGAACACTTAATGTCACCTTTATAACTACTCATTTACGAAGTAGTGTTTGATGTCATCAAAACATCCATCCGATGTAGGTAATTGACATGATCTCATGGTCAAAGGACTAGGTTACTATGTATCTTAAAGCTTGAAGCAAAACAAACTTAATCACTTTATCATATGCTACTCTTACTATGGGTATATATCCATCACATCATTCACCTAATGATATGATCTTGTTATTAATAACATCCAATGTTCATGATCAGAAAACCATGATCAGCTATTAATCAACATGCTAGTTTAACAAGATGCTTACTAGAGACTCTTTTATGTTAACAAAACACACAAGTATTAATGTTTCCGGTTAATACAATTACAGTATGGGATGTAAACATTTATCATGAACACTAAGATATAACAATAAACTCTTTTATTATTGCCTCTTGGCCATATCAACAACACTACTCGCTTCTTCCTGAAAAACAATTCTTGTCATAAGGTTAGTAATTTAAAAAATCATGAAATACAAAAACAAAGTTTTTGGATGAATGTGAACTTACTTTGGCTTTATCAGCAGTGAATCTACACTTGGTAGATCCAGGTCGGTGTCCAAGTTCTTCATAGAGCTTGCATCTATTTTTGTTACTTTTTGGGCTCTTTTTGGCTTGGAGTCTTTCTTCCCCTTCTTACTGCTCCCACCTTTCTCAAACCAAGGATTGACTGTTTAGGCCAGCCAGCCTTTCTTCTCATCAGAGGATAGAACAAGGAGAATTCTATATCCACTTTAGGCCACTGAGACTCTGTAAGTGCTGGAATTGGACTTGCATACGGAACTCTAAATTTGTCAACTAAATAATACTCATGTAAATATGGGTGCATATTTAGCTTGGGTTTGGAGGCCAAAAAAAGGATGGCGTGTTCACAAGGTTTTCCACTGTGTTGCCACTCAAGGAAGGTGCATTCATGCTTTTCAGTGTCAACAACATGCCTTGTTCCGGCCTTTGTATCTCTAACTTCAGCACCCTCAATGAGGGTTTTTCAACGCACAAATTTGCAAGATTTACGCTTCGTTGAATACCTGCTGCACTACAGCAGGCAGCTTATCAATTCCTTGCAGAAGATCACCAAGCCTTGCTCTCAATTTCCACAACCTAATGATCATGATCCTAATTTGGTCAACCATGTCATGGACAGGCAATACCTTGAACTCGTTTATCTTGTTAAAACTTTCTGCCAAGTTATTGTTGATATGATCACACTTGATGGTTAAATCCTAACATGTACCACAAAAGAGAATGCTAGGTGTCCATCCAAGGGCCAAACTCACTGCCTGCTGCCATTATCTTACCAAGAAGATATGCATGTGTCTTTTAAGTGTAAGATCTTGCTACTCGCTACAGGCAGCCAAATCCATCTCCCCTAAAAAAAATTATCACATTCATCCACATATGACCAAAGCAATCCCTCTGCTCAGCATGCGGACAACGTGGAATTCTAAATAATGAAAAGTTATATCTCAATTGGGTCGGCAAGGAACCATGGTGGCCATAGCAATGGGCAATGGCTAGAGGCGAGGGCCCAGAAGACGTACGTGCCTGCACGTCCATCCTCCGGTGCGCCAAAAGAGCCGGACCTCTAGCAATGCTTGGAGGAAGAGCACCAGAGTGCCTGCTCGGCAATGTTGAGGTGGAGGTCTTCTAGCTAGATGGACATGAGCGTCAAGCACCTGGCCTGTTCTGGAGGATTCAGGCCACCCCAATCTCACCAATACATCCATATATCAATGTAGACAAGGGAATTATTCTTGTTCTCCTAAACATGCCCGTACAAATTAGGATTCAGAAAATCTAAGAAGAAGCCATAGGCATCAAAGCAAGCAAGTATAAATCATGAGCGAAATTTACTGGCAAATCAACATCACCGGATGATGCTACCAACCTGTAATAAATCAAAGCGAAATTTATCTAGTTTCAATACACAAGGGAAGGCCTGGACCTATACTGGCAATACAATAAAAATCACTACATTACTTCCCTCTAACTATATTTTTTCCATTTATGCACTTGACAACAAACTACTTATTTATGGGGACTTTGTTAAACCATGACTTAATAAGTGAAACGAAATATCCATAAAACCGACAAACAGACCATGTAAATGATCAATTTCATATTTGCATAGTAAATAAGGAGGTGCACGTATGCTTTACCCCCTGGTACGTGGGTAACAGATGTTCATATGCAACTTCCACTCCCACATTCTGTCGTTTGGCCCATTGTGCTTGTATATGTTACTTTGCTATGCTGATATATGCAAGCAGACAATGGAATAAAACAAAAAGGGGGGATGATCACCATGCAATTTCTGGCAAGATATGTCATAGGGCACTGGCGGCCCCTGCTATGCTTGGTCCATAGCATCGGTGTGCCCTGATGTGGCAGTGGCGAGGCGGCGAAGGGGAGAGTTGAGTCGTGGTGGTGGTGGCAGGGAGAAGGGAGTTAGAGCGGGGGCGATTTGACTTACGAAAGATAATGGGTGGTGATATTTTTTACTTTCGCTGGGAGGGATGTGGGGATGTTTTCCTTCCGCACTCCGTCTGACTATTTGCTTAGCGCAAAACACCCGATGTTAATATCGTGCTGTGTGGACAGATTTAATCAAGTGCTCCGATCCTATGGCGTTGAGAGATATGTGTATGTTTGACGGTGTGTACCTAGAATTTTTTATGTTTGCTCTTTTATTAGTAGTGGAGAAAAGTATGAAGGAAAATAAGAAAGAAAGGTGCTAGTTTTTTTAAGTTACTGCAGCATTGGTGGGTAATTTCCTTCAATTTTAGGGGTAGTTCGAAGTTTGACATTAAGAAAGCTTATTTTTCTATATTATTATTAGGTATAGGATATGTAGATATAGATATATGGATATAGATATAGATATAGATATAGGATAAATACTTCATACTCCTGGGTGTAACTATACCCATGTCTCGTATATAACCATACAAAAGTATATATGATACTTTATCAGTTTGTGTATGTTCGTATATTGTAACTAAGATATCAAACCAAATTTGGTGAAAAACATTTAAATGAGCCCATGGTTTGCATTATATATCCGAAATACATTCATATTTACACGTAAAGAAAGAGTGTACGTAAAAAATGCCATACTACCTACAAAGTAGAATATACTCTTATATACTTCATACTACATATATATACTCTTCGGTATGATAGATACTATCTAGATTGGGTGAAACACACGTGGGAGTAACTACACCCGGGTGTAGTATGAATATGTCGGATATAGGATAAATAAATAAATATATATAGTATACAATATGTAGATATAGATATATAGATATAGATATAGATATAGACTAGGAAACATGCCCGCGCGTTGCGGCGGGTGAGTTTTTTATTTTTGCTAAAAATCATCCCATCAAACTTTAGAATGCTTGAAACTGCAAGGAGATTGAAAAAACTATGACAACAATTAGATTGTTGGTGTGTACATTAATTACCTCGAGTCACATATTGTGGTGCTCCAGAATAGCTTTATCTCTCTCTGTCAAACTCCAAATGCTTGCATCAATAGAAGCCAGTGCGCTACATTTTCTATGACAGAAATAAATATATTTTATTAATCCATGAAAGACCAAATCAATTTGATTTGGAGCTAGCCAATGATATTTCCAGGAGTTACTTTCGTGTGCAACTGAACATGGTAGCTATTAAAGTGCCGGGTATATATTGCATTATTGAAAAACATACCTAGAAATATTACCGGATATGTATGCAGTTTCGCATAGATAAGTGGCATTTCAAAATCATGGAGAATTTTATTTCCAGGCTCGATGTTGTCCCCATATAAGAAACCATCAGAAAATTCTCTGAAGACAATTAGGAGATACAACAATATTCAGGTTTGGCATCTCTGTAGCTACATGTTGCAGAACACCTCCACCTCCGCTGCTTAGGCCGTGTGGTCCGACAATACCAGCTCCGACCTCCGGTAGTGTATCAGCTTCACATCCTTCCTGAACGACAAAACGTGGTCGCACCACATCGACGTATCTTTTTCTTTTAACCAAACAATCGTAGCTATGTAAGGAAACAAAGGTTGTGGGTTAGTTTGACAAAATATACCTGTTTGTTAATTTTTGAAGCCAATCTATTGCTAACCTACAACAATGACAACTTACTGTATGCCAGCCCGTTAAACCGAAAGAGTCCTGAAAATGGCAGAGAAGTGATCCAATCTTTCTGTACAAAACACAATCTGATGGTACCTCCACTACTCTGCCACATGATTATTTATATATTTTTTCGATATGGGAGCATCGCTCCGGCCTCTGCATCAATAGATGCACACAGCCATGTCTTTTATTAAAAGAACGAAGTTCAATAGTGTACTTATTACAATCATATGGAAGCTAAGGCTGTAACAATAAACAGCCACACAAAGATGAACAGTAAACAAAATCTATCCGTCTTCAATCTTGAATCCTTCTAGTGTGCCGCCATCCAGTAGCCTGGAAATAGCAATCCCGTGCGACCGTCAAGATTCGGTTGCATCCAATAGCCATAGTATCCTGCTGGTCCTCCGGAAGAAGATACGCCCAAAGTTGGGTCCAATGCGCCGCACGAATAATAACCTGCAAAAAATTGGTTCCCTTTTGTTTATTAAACACAATATCATTTCTACTTGTCCATATAGACCAACAAATCGCTGAGATTCCAATACGAATATGTTCCTTATCATTCTTTTTTACTCCATTCAACCAATTACCAAACATATTCGTGATATTAGCAGGGGGAGGAATGTTATAAGCAAAATATACCATTCTCCAGATTAATTTTGTAAATGGACAAGATAGAAACAAGTGATCAATGGTCTCATTATTATCACAGAAACAACAATTTTGATTACCCATCCACTTCCTCTTAATTAGATTATCCTTAGTAAGCAACACTTTATTACTAAGAAACCACATAAATATCTTTATCTTGAGGGGTATTTTAATCTTCCAAAGGTATTTTCTCAGAAATCTAGTATGGCCATTCATAAGGTCAAGGTACATGGATTTAACTGAAAATAAACCCGACTCCGTTAACTTCCATACAAACTGGTCTTTATCATTATTCAGTTGTACCATCATTAGTCGTTCACATAGGTGTATCCACAAATTCCACTTATGTTCATTAAGATATCTCCTAAAATCAATATTAATAGGGGATTGATTCAACACCGTAGATACCAACACATTTTTTTCTTTGGACAATATTATAAAGAGACGGATATTGTTGAGCTAAGGACACTTCGCCCAACCAAACATCCTCCCAAAACCGAACCGTCATCCCATTCCCAAATTTAAATTTACCCCTCTTAAAGAACTCATCTTTTACTCCCATCAGCCCCTTCAAAAGGGTGAATCAGTAGGTTTCGCCTCCACCTGAGCCATCGTTTTATTTTTAATATATTTGTTATGCAACAATTGCTGCCAAACTCCTTCTTCCGATAATAATTTGAATAACCATTTACTTAACAAACATTTATTTTTCAATTCAAGAACCTCGATCCCTAGGCCCCCTTGATCCTTTGGTCTACAAATAATATTCCATCTTGATAATCTATATTTCTTTTTGTGTTCATCAGATTGCCAAAAGAAGCGAGATCGATAGAAATCAAGCCTCTTCCTCACACCTTTTGGGATCTCTGATACGTCTCCGACGTATCGATAATTTCTTATGTTCCATGCCACATTATTGATGATTGATACGTCTCCGACGTATCGATAATTTCTTATGTTCCATGCCACATTATTGATGTTATCTACATGTTTTATGCACACTTTATGTCATATTCGTGCATTTTCTGGAACTAACCTATTAACAAGATGCCGAAGTGCCGCTTGTCATGTTCTGCTGTTTTTGGTTTCAGAAATCCTAGTAAGGAAATATTCTCGGAATTGGACGAAATCAAAGCCCAGGGGCCTATTTTCTCACGAAGCTTCCGAAGTCCGAAGGAGAGACGAAGAGGGGCCACGGAGGGGCCACACCCTAGGGCGGCGCGGCCCCCCTTGGCCGCGCGGCCCCGTGGTGTGGGGCCCCCGTGCCGCCTCTTGACCTGCCCTTCCGCCTATAAAAAGTCTCCGTGACGAACCCCCCCGTACCGAGAGCCACGATACGGAAAACCTTCCTGAGACGCCGCCGCCGCCGATCCCATCTCGGGGGATCCAGGAGATCGCCTCCGGCACCCTGCCGGAGAGGGGAATCATCTCCCGGAGGACTCTACGCCGCCATGGTCGCCTCCGGTGTGATGTGTGAGTAGTCTACCCCTGGACTATGGGTCCATAGCAGTAGCTAGATGGTTGTCTTCTCCCCATTGTGCTATCATTGTCGGATCTTGTGAGCTGCCTAACATGATCAAGATCATCTATCCGTAATTCTATATGTTGCGTTTGTTGGGATCCGATGAATAGAGAATACTTGTTATGTTGATTATCAAAGTTATATCTATGTGTTGTTTATGATCTTGCATGCTCTCCGTTATTAGTAGATGCTCTAGCCAAGTTGATGCTAGTAACTCCAAGAGGGAGTATTTATGCTCGATAGTGGGTTCATGTCTCCGTGAATCTGGAGGAGTGACAAGAACCACTAAGATTACGGATGTGCTTGTTGCCACTAGGGATAAAACATTAGTGCTATGTTCAAGGATGTAGTCACTAGTTACATTACGCGCAATACTTAATGCAATTGTCTCGTTGTTAGCAACTTAATACCGGAGGGGGTTCGGATGATAACTCGAAGGTGGACTTTTTAGGCATAGATGCGGTTGGATGACGGTCTATGTACTTTGTCGTAATGCCCAATTAAATCTCACTATACTCATCATGATATGTATGTGCATGGTCATGCTCTCTTTATTTGTCAATTGCCCAACTGTAATTTGTTCACCCAACATGCTCGTTCGTCTTATGGGAGAGACACCTCTAGTGAACTGTGGACCCCGGTCCAATTCTCTTTACTGAAATACAATCTATCGCAATACTTGTTCTACTCGTTTTCTGCAAACAATCATCTTCCACACAATACGGTTAACTCTTTGTTACAGCAAGCCGGTGAGATTGACAACCTCACTGTTTCGTTGGGGCAAAGTACTTTGGTTGTGTTGTGCAGGTTCCACGTTGGCGCCGGAATCCTTGGTGTTGCGCCGCACTACATCTCGCCGCCATCAACCTTCAACGTGCTTCTTGACTCCTACTGGTCCGATTAAACCTTGGTTTCTTATCGAGGGAAACTTGCCGCTGTGCGCATCACACCTTCCTCTTGGGGTTCCCAACGGACGTGCCAACCACACGCATCAAGCAAATTTCCGGCGCCGTTGCCGGGGAGATCAAGACACGCCGCAAGGGGAGTCTCCACTTCTCAATCTCTTTACTTTGTTTTTGTCTTGCTTAGTTTTATTTACTACTTTGTTTGCTGCACTAAATCAAAATACAAAAAAATTAGTTGCTAGTTTTACTTTATTTGCTATCTTGTTTGCTATATCTAAAACACAAAAAAATTAGTTTACTTGCATTTACTTTATCTAGTTTGCTTTATTTATCGTTGCTAAAATGGCCAACGCTGAAAACACTAAGTTGTGTGACTTCACAACCACAAATAATAATGATTTCTTATGCACACCTATTGCTCCACCTGCTACTACAGCAGAATTCTTTGAAATTAAACCTGCTTTATCGAATCTTGTTATGCGAGAGCAATTTTCCGGTGTTAGTTCCGATGATGTCGCTGCCCATCTTAATAATTTTGTTGAATTATGTGAAATGCAAAAATATAAAGATGTAGATGGTGATATTATTAAACTAAAATTGTTCCCTTTCTCATTAAGAGGAAGAGCTAAAGATTGGTTGCTATCTCTCGCCTAAGAATAGTATTGATTCATGGACTAAATGCAAGGATGCTTTTATTGGTAGATATTATCCCCCTGCTAAAATTATATCTTTGAGGAGTAGCATAATGAATTTTAAACAATTAGATACTGAACATGTTGCTCAAGCTTGGGAAAGAATGAAATCTTTGGTTAAAAATTGCCCAACCCATGGATCGACTACTTGGATGATCATCCAAACCTTCTATGCAGGACTAAATTTTTCTTCACGGAATTTATTGGATTCAGCTGCTGGAGGTACCTTTATGTCCATCACTCTTGGTGAAGCAACAAAGCTTCTTGATAATATGATGATCAACTACTCTGAATGGCACACGGAAAGGGCTCCACAAGGTAAGAAGGTAAATTCTGTCGAAGAAACCTCTTCCTTGAGTGATAAGATTGATGCTATTATGTCTATGCTTGTGAATGATAGGACTAATATTGATCCTAATAATGTTCCGTTAGCTTCATTGGTTGCACAAGAAGAACATGTTGATGTAAACTTCATTAAAAATAATAATTTTAACAACAATGCTTACCGGAACAATTCTAGTAACAACTATAGACCATATCCTTATAATAATGGCAACGGCTATGGTAATTCTTATGGGAATTCTTACAACAATAATAGGAGTTCACCCCCTGGACTTGAAGCCATGCTTAAAGAATTTATTAGTACACAAACTCGCTTTTAACAAATCTGTTGAAGAAAAGCTTGGGAAAATTGATATACTTGCTTCTAAAGTCGATAGTCTTGCTGCTCGATGTTGATCTTTTGAAATCAAAAGTTTTGCCTAATGAGAATCATCATAATAAAATTACTACTACAGCAAATGCCATTCAAGTTAGAATTAATGAGAATATAAGATTAATGGCTGAACTGCGTGCTAGGTGGGATAGAGAAGAAAATGAAAAACTAGCTAAAGAGAAGAATATAGCTAAAGTTTGGACTATTACCACCACTAGTAATGCTAATGCTACACATGTTGCTGCACCTCCTACTCATACTAATAAAAGAATTGGTGTTAGCAATGTTTCCACTTCTAATGCAAAGCGCGAAAACCGCTCGAAACTGCTAAAACTGCTGAAACTGCCTTTGATAAAGCTGCTGAAATTTTTTCCAACATTGGGGATGATGATCCCATTGCTTTAGATTATAATGGTTTGAATTTTGATGATTGCCACATGTCTGAAGTTATAAAGTTCTTGCAAAAACTTGCTAAAAGTCCTAATGCTAGTGCTATAAATTTGGCTTTTACACATCATATTACAAATGCTCTTATAAAAGCTAGAGAAGAGAAACTAGAGCGCGAAGCCTCTATTCCTAAAAAGCTAGAGGATGGTTGGGAGCCCATCATTAAGATGAAGGTTAAAGATTTTGATTGTAATGCTTTATGTGATCTTGGTGCAAGTATTTCGTTATGCCTAAGAAAATTTATAATATGCTTGACTTGCCACCGCTGAAAAATTGTTATTTGGATGTTAATCTTGCTGATCATTCTACAAAGAAACCTTTGGGTAAAGTTGATAATGTTCGCATTACCGTTAACAATAACCTTGTTCCCGTTGATTTTGTTGTCTTGGATATTGAATGCAATGCATCTTGTCCCATTATATTGGGAAGACCTTTTCTTCGAACTCGTTGGTGCTATTATTGATATGAAGGAAGGTAATATAAAATATCAATTTCCTCTCAAGAAAGGTATGGAACACTTCCCTAGAAAGAGAATGAAGGTACCTTTTGATTCCATTATGAGAACAAATTATGATGTTGACACTTCGTCTCTTGATAATACTTGATACACACTTTCGCGCCTAGCTGAAAGGCGTTAAAGAAAAGCGCTTATGGGAGACAACCCATGTTTTTACCTACAGTACTTTGTTTTTATTTTGTGTCTTGGAAGTTGTTTACTACTGTAGCAACCTCTCCTTATCTTAGTTTTGTGTTTTGTTGTGCCAAGTTAAGCCGTTGATAGAAAAGTAAGTACTAGATTTGGATTACTGCACAGTTCCAGATTTCTTTGCTGTCACGAATCTGGGTCCACCTCCCTGTAGGTAGCTCAGAAAATTAAGCCAATTTACGTGCATGATCCTCAGATATGTACGCAACTTTCATTCAATTTGAGCATTTTCATTTGAGCAAGTATGGTGCCATTTTAAAATTCGTCAATACGAACTGTTCTGTTTTGACAGATTCTGCCTTTTATTTCGCATTGCCTCTTTCGCTATGTTGGATGAATTTCTTTGATCCATTAATGTCCAGTAGCATTATGCAATGTCCAGAAGTGTTAAGAATGATTGTGTCACCTCTGAATATGTCAATTTATATTGTGCACTAACCCTCTAATGAGTTGTTTCGAGTTTGGTGTGGAGGAAGTTTTCAAGGATCAAGAGAGGAGTATGATGCAACATGATCAAGGAGAGTGAAAGCTCTAAGCTTGGGGATGCTCCCGGTGGTTCACCCCTGCATATATCAAGAAGACTCAAGCGTCTAAGCTTGGGGATGCCCAAGGCATCCCCTTCTTCATCGACAACATTATCAGGTTCCTCCCCGAAACTATATTTTTATTCCATCACATCTTATGTGCTTTTTCTTGGAGCGTCGGTTTGTTTTTGTTTTTTGTTTTGTTTGAATAAAATGGATCCTAGCATTCACTTTATGGGAGAGAGACACGCTCCGCTGTAGCATATGGACAAGTATGTCCTTGGTTTCTACTCATAGTATTCATGGCGAAGTTTCTCCTTCGTTAAATTGTTATATGGTTGGAATTGGAAAATGATACATGTAGTAATTGCTATTAATGTCTTGGGTAATGTGATACTTGGCAATTGTTGTGCTCATGATTAAGCTCTTGCATCATATGCTTTGCACCCATTAATGAAGAAATACATAGAGCATGCTAAAATTTGGTTTGCATATTTGGTTTCTCTAAGGTCTAGATAATTTCTAGTATTGAGTTTGAACAACAAGGAAGACGGTGTAGAGTCTTATAATGTTTTCAATATGTCTTTTATGTGAGTTTTGCTGCACCGGTTCATCCTTGTGTTTGTTTCAAATAAGCCTTGCTAGCCTAAACCTTGTATCGAGAGGGAATACTTCTCATGCATCCAAAATACTTGAGCCAACCACTATGCCATTTGTGTCCACCATACCTACCTACTACATGGTATTTTCCGCCATTCCAAAGTAAATTGCTTGAGTGCTACCTTTAAAATTCCATCATTCACCTTTGCAATATATAGCTCATGGGACAAATAGCTTAAAAACTATTGTGGTATTGAATATGTAATTATGCACTTTATCTCTTATTAAGTTGCTTGTTGTGCGATAACCATGTTCACCGGGGACGCCATCAACTATTCATTGTTGAATTTCATGTGAGTTGCTATGCATGTCCGTCTTGTCCGAAGTAAGAGAGATCTACCACCATATGGTTAAGCATGCATATGTTAGAGAAGAACATTGGGCCGCTAACTAAAGCCATGCTCCATGGTGGAAGTTTCAGTTTTGGACAACAATCCTCAAATCTCAAATGAGAAAATTATTAATTGTTGGTATATGCTTATGCATAAAAGAGGAGTCCATTATCTCGTTGTCTATGTTGTCCCGGTATGGATGTCTAAGTTGAAGAATAATCAATAGCGAGAAATCCAATGCGAGCTTTCTCCTTAGACCTTTGTACAGAGCGGCATAGAGGTACCCCTTTGTGACACTTGGTAAAAACAATGCATTGTGATGATCCGGTAGTCCAAGCTAATTAGGACAAGGTGCGGGCACTATTAGTACACTATGCATGAGGCTTGCAACTTATAAGATATAATTTACATGATGCATATGCTTTATTACTACCGTTGACAAAATTGTTTCATGTTTTCAAAATCAAAGCTCTAGCACAAATATAGCAATCGATGCTTTTCCTCTATGGAGGACTATTCTTTTACTTTCAATGTTGAGTCAGCTTCACCTATTTCTCTCCACCTCAAGAAGCAAACACTTGTGTGAACTGTGCATTGATTCCTACATATTTGCTTATTGCACTTATTATATTACTCTATGTTGACAATATCCATGAGATATACATGTTACAAGTTGAAAGCAACCGCTGAAACTTAATCTTCTTTTGTGTTGCTTCAATGCCTTTACTTTGAATTATTGCTTTATGAGTTAACTCTTATGCAAGACTTATTGATGCTTGTCTTGAAGTGCTATTCATGAAAAGTCTTTGCTATATGATTCACTTGTTTACTCATGTCATATACATTGTTTCGATCGCTGCATTCACTACATATGCTTTACAAATAGTATGATCAAGATTATGATGGCATGTCACTCCGTAAATTATCCGTGTTATCGTTTTACCCGCTCGGGACGAGCAGTAACTAAGCTTGGGGATGCTGATACGTCTCCGACGTATCGATAATTTCTTATGTTCCATGCCACATTATTGATGTTATCTACATGTTTTATGCACACTTTATGTCATATTCGTGCATTTTCTCGGAACTAACCTATTAACAAGATGCCGAAGTGCCGCTTGTCGTTTTCTGCTGTTTTTGGTTTCAGAAATCCTAGTAAGGAAATATTCTCGGAATTGGACGAAATCAAAGCCCAGGGGCCTATTTTCTCACGAAGCTTCCGAAGTCCGAAGGAGAGACGAAGAGGGGCCACGGAGGGGCCACACCCTAGGGCGGCGCGGCCCCCCTGGCCGCGCGGCCCCGTGGTGTGGGGCCCCGTGCCGCCTCTTGACCTGCCCTTCCGCCTATAAAAAGTCTCCGTGACGAAACCCCCAGCACCGAGAGCCACGATACGGAAACCCTTCCACAGACGCCGCCGCCGCCGATCCCATCTCGGGGGATCCAGGAGATCGCCTCCGGCACCCTGCCGGAGAGGGGAATCATCTCCCGGAGGACTCTACGCCGCCATGGTCGCCTCCGGTGTGATGTGTGAGTAGTCTACCCCTGGACTATGGGTCCATAGCAGTAGCTAGATGGTTGTCTTCTCCCCATTGTGCTATCATTGTCGGATCTTGTGAGCTGCCTAACATGATCAAGATCATCTATCCGTAATTCTATATGTTGCGTTTGTTGGGATCCGATGAATAGAGAATACTTGTTATGTTGATTATCAAAGTTATATCTATGTGTTGTTTATGATCTTGCATGCTCTCCGTTATTAGTAGATGCTCTGGCCAAGTTGATGCTAGTAACTCCAAGAGGGAGTATTTATGCTCGATAGTGGGTTCATGTCTCCGTGAATCCGGAGGAGTGACAAGAACCACTAAGATTACGGATGTGCTTGTTGCCACTAGGGATAAAACATTAGTGCTATGTTCAAGGATGTAGTCACTAGTTACATTACGCACAATACTTAATGCAATTGTCTGTTGTTTGCAACTTAATACTGGAGGGGGTTCGGATGATAACCTGAAGGTGGACTTTTTAGGCATAGATGCAGTTGGATGACGGTCTATGTACTTTGTCGTAATGCCCAATTAAATCTCACTATACTCATCATGATATGTATGTGCATGGTCATGCTCTCTTTATTTGTCAATTGCCCAACCGTAATTTGTTCACCCAACATGCTGTTCGTCTTATGGGAGAGACACCTCTAGTGAACCGTGGACCCCGGTCCAATTCTCTTTACTGAAATACAATCTACCGCAATACTTGTTCTACCGTTTTCTCGCAAACAATCATCTTCCACACAATACGGTTAACTCTTTGTTACAGCAAGCCGGTGAGATTGACAACCTCATCTGTTTCGTTGGGGCAAAGTACTTTGGTTGTGTTGTGCAGGTTCCACGTTGGCGCCGGAATCACCGGTGTTGCGCCGCACTACATCTCGCCGCCATCAACCTTCAACGTGCTTCTTGACTCCTACTGGTCCGATTAAACCTTGGTTTCTTACTGAGGGAAACTTGCCGTTGTGCGCATCACACCTTCCTCTTGGGGTTCCCAACGGACGTGCCAACCACACGCATCAATGATATCTACATGTTTTATATACATTTTATGTCATATTTATGCATTTTCTGGAACTAACCTATTGACAAGATGCCGAAGTGCCAGTTGCTGTTTTCTGCTGTTTTTGGTTTCAGAAATCCTAGTAACGAAATATTCTCGGAATCGGACGAAATCAACGCCCAGGTTCCTATTTTGCCCGGAAGCATCCGGAACACACGAGAACCGCCGGAGAGGGGGCACGGGCCCACCAAACCCTAGGCCGGCGCGGCCAAGGGGGCCGCGCCCCTATAGTGTCGGCGCCCCTTCGACCTCCCGACGCCGCCTCTTCGCCTATATAAAGCCCCCGGACCTAAAACCTCGATACGAAAAAGCCACGGTACGAGAAACCTTCCGCAGCCGCCGCCATCGCGAAGCCAAGATCCGGGGGACAGGAGTCTCTGTTCCGCATGTCGCCGGGACGGGGAAGTGCCCCCGGAAGGCTCCTCCATCGACACCACCGCCATCTCCATCAACTCTGCTGTCTCCCATGAGGAGGGAGTAGTTCTCCATCGAGGCTCGGGGCTGTACCGGTAGCTATGTGGTTAATCTCTCTCCTATGTACTTCAATACAATGATCTCATGAGCTGCTTTACATGATTGAGATTCATATGAGTTTTGTATCACAATTCATCTATGTGCTAATCTAGTGATGTTATTAAAGTAGTCTATTCCTCCTCCATGATGTAATGTTGGCAGTGTGTGCATCATGAAGTACTTGGTTTATGCTATGATTGTGATCTCTTGTAGATTATGAAGTTAACTATTACTATGATGGTATTGATGCGATCTATTCCTCCTTTCATAGTGTGAAGGTTACGGTGTGCATGCTATGTTAGTACTTGGTTTAGTTGTGTTGATCTATCTTGCACTCTAAGGTTATTTAAATATGAACATTGAATTGTGGAGCTTGTTAACTCCGGCATTGAGGGTTCGTGTAATCCTACGCAATGGTGTTCATCATCCAACAAGAGTGTAGAGTATGCATTTATCTATTCTGTTATGTGATCAACGTTGAGAGTGTCCACTAGTGAAAGTATGATCCCTAGGCCTTGTTCCTAAATACTGCTATTGCTGCTTGTTTACTGTTTTACTGCGTTACTACTGCTGCGTTACTACTGCTTGTTTACTGTCCTGGGCAAAGCACTTTTCTGGTGCCGTTGCTACTACTTATTTATACCACCTGTATTTCACTATCTCTTCGTCGAACTAGTGCACCTATTAGGTGTGTTGGGGACACAAGAGACTTCTTGCTTTGTGGTTGCAGGGTTGCATGAGAGGGATATCTTTGACCTCTTCCTCCCTGAGTTCGATAAACCTTGGGTGATCCACTTAAGGGAAAACTTGCTGCTGTTCTACAAACCTCTCGCTCTTGGAGGCCCAACACTGTCTACAGGAAAAGGAGGGGGTGTAGACATCAAGCTATTTTCTGGCGCCGTTGCCGGGAGGAAAGGTAAAAGGCACTCATACTTCGGTTCCAGGTAACAGTACTTTTCTGGCGCCATTGTGTTTGTGCTTGAAGCTATTTCCTTTAGATCCTGCAATTGCAACTTTTTGTTTCTTGTTTACACTAGTTAGGCATAATGGAAAACAACAAAAATATGAGAGATCTTTATGAACTCTATCTTGAATTAGGACATGATGTGTTTGAAGAGAGAATTAAAAAACCCATGGAACTTTATATGCATGCTAATGGGAATGTTATTAATATGAATGCTTTGAACACTATTGTTGCTAATGCTATGGAAAATTCTAAGCTTGGGGAAGCTGGTTTTGATGAGCATGATCTTTTTAGTCCCCCAAGCATTGAGGAGGAAATTTACTTTGATGATACTTTGCCTCCTATTTATGATGATTATAATGATAGTAGTCTTTTGGTTCCACCTGTTATGGAGGATAAATTTGATTATGATTACAATATACCTCCTATATTTGATGATAGCTACTTTGTTGAATTTGCTCCCACTACAACTAATAAAATTGACTATGCTTATGTGGAGAGTAATAATTTTATGCATGAGACTCATGATAAGAATGCTTTATGTGATAGTTATATTGTTGAGTTTGCTCATGATGCTACTGAAAGTTATTATGAGAGAGGAAAATATGGTTGTAGAAATTTTCATGTTACTAAAATGCCTCTCTATGTGCTGAAATTTTTGAAGCTACACTTGTTTTATCTTCCTATGCTTGTTACTTTGCTCTTCATGAACTTGTTTATTTAAAAGATTCCTATGCATAGGAAGCATGTTAGACTTAAATGTGTTTTTGAATTTGCTTCTTGATGCTCTCTTTTGCTTCAAATACTATTTCTTGCGAGTGCATCATTAAAACTGCTGAGCCCATCTTAACGGCTATAAAGAAAGAACTTCTTGGGAGATAACCCATGTGTTATTTTGCTACAGTACTTTGTTTTATATTTGTGTCTTGGAAGTTGTTTACTACTGTAGCAACCTCTCCTTATCTTAGTTTTGTGTTTTGTTGTGCCAAGTAAAGTCGTTGATAGTAAGGTTCATACTAGATTTGGATTACTGCGCAGAAACAGATTTCTTTGCTGTCACGAATCTGGGCAAAATTCTCTGTAGGTAACTCAGAAAATTATGCCAATTTACGTGAGTAATCCTCAGATCTGTACGCAACTTTCATTCAATTTGAGCATTTTCATTTGAGCAAGTCTGGTGCCTCAATAAAATTCGTCAATACGAACTGTTCTGTTTTTGACAGATTCTGCCTTTTATTTCGCATTGCCAGTTTTGTCATGTTCGATTGATATTTCGATTCCATTGACTTTCAGTAGCTTTGTGCAATGTCCAGAAGTGTTAAGAATGATTATGTCACCTCTGAACATGTATATTTTGATTGTGCACTAACCCTCTAATGAGTTGTTCTAAGTTTGGTGTGGAGGAAGTTTTCAAGGATCAAGAGAGGGAGATGATACAACATGATCAAGGAGAGTGAAAGCTCTAAGCTTGGGGATGCCCCGGTGGTTCACCCCTGCATATATCAAGAAGACTCAAGCGTCTAAGCTTGGGGATGCCCAAGGCATCCCCTTCTTCATCGACAAATTATCAGGTTCCTTCTCTTGAAACTATATTTTTATTCGGTCACATCTTATGTGCTTTACTTGGAGCGTCTGTTTGTTTCTATTTTTGTTTTTGTTTGAATAAATGCTTGTGTGGGAGAGAGACACGCTCCGCTGGTTCATATGAACACATGTGTTCTTAGATTTTAATGTTCATGGCGAAGGTTGAAATTGCTTCGTTAATTGTTATATGGTTGGAATTGGAAAATGATACATGTAGTAATTGCTATAATGTCTTGGATAATGTGATACTTGGCAATTGTTGTGCTCATGTTTAAGCTCTTGCATCATATGCTTTGCACCTATTAATGAAGAAATACATAGAGCATGCTAAAATTTGGTTTGCATATTTGGTCTCTCTAAGGTCTAGATAATTTCTAGTATTGAGTTTGAACAACAAGGAAGACGGTGTAGAGTCTTATAATGTTTTCAATATGTCTTTTATGTGAGTTTTGCTGCACCGCTTCATCCTTGTGTTTGTTTCAAATAGCCTTGCTAGCCTAAACCTTGTATCGAGAGGGAATACTTCTCATGCATCCCAAATACTTGAGCCAACCACTATGCCATTTGTGTCCACCATACCTACCTACTACATGGTATTTCTCCGCCATTCCAAAGTAAATTGCTTGAGTGCTACCTTTAAATTTCCATTCTCTACCTTTACAATATATAGCTCATGGGACAAATAGCTTAAAAACTATTGTGGTATTGAATATGTACTTATGCACTTTATCTCTTATTAAGTTGCTCGTTGTGCGATAACCATGTTCACGGGGACGCCATCAACTACTCTTTGTTGAATTTCATGTGAGTTGCTATGCATGTTCGTCTTGTCACGAAGTAAGAGCGATCTACCACCTTATGGTTAGAGCGTGCATATTGTTAGAGAAGAACATTGGGCCGCTAACTAAAGCCATGATCCATGGTGGAAGTTTCAGTTTTGGACAATATCCTCAATCTCATATGAGAAAATTAATTGTTGTTACATGCTTATGCATAAAAGAGGAGTCCATTATCTATTGTCTATGTTGTCCCGGTATGGATGTCTAAGTTGAGAATAATCAATAGCGAGAAATCCGATGCGAGCTTTCTCCTTAGACCTTTGTACAGAGCGGCATAGAGGTACCCCTTTGTGACACTTGGTTAAAACATGTGCATTGCGATAATCCCGGTAGTCCAAGCTAATTAGGACAAGGTGCGGGCACTATTAGTATACTATGCATGAGGCTTGCAACTTGTAAGAAATAATTTACATGATACATATGCTTTATTACTACCGTTGACAAAATTGTTTCTTGTTTTCAAAATCAAAGCTCTAGCACAAATATAGCAATCGATGCTTTCCTCTTTGAAGGTCCATTCTTTTACTTTTATTGTTGAGTCAGTTCACCTATCTCTCTCCACCTCAAGAAGCAAACACCTATATGAACTGTGCATTGATTCCTACATACTTGCATATTGCACTTGTTATATTGCTTTGCATTGACAACTATCCATGAGATATACATGTTACAAGTTGAAAGCAACCGCTGAAACTTAATCTTCCATTGTGTTGCTTCAATGCCTTTACTTTGAATTATTGCTTTATGAGTTAACTCTTATGTAAGACTTATTGATGCTTGTCTTGAAGTACTATTCATGAAAAGTCTTTGCTTTATGATTGAGTTGTTTACTCATGTCATTTACATTGTTTTGATCGCTGCATTCATTACATATGCTTACAATAGTATGATCAAGGTTATGATGGCATGTCACTCCAGAAATTATCTTTTATCGTTTACCTACTCGAGGACGAGTAGGAACTAAGCTTGGGGATGCTGATACGTCTCCGACGTATCGATAATTTCTTATGTTCCATGCCACATTATTGATGATATCTACATGTTTTATATACATTTTATGTCATATTTATGCATTTTCTGGAACTAACCTATTGACAAGATGCCGAAGTGCCAGTTGTTGTTTTCTGCTGTTTTTGGTTTCAGAAATCCTAGTAACGAAATATTCTCGGAATCGGACGAAATCAACGCCCAGGTTCCTATTTTGCCCGGAAGCATCCAGAACACACGAGAACCGCCAGAGAGGGGGCACAGGCCCACCAAACCCTAGGCCGGCGCGGCCAGGGGGGTCCCGCGCCCCCCTATAGTGTCGGCGCCCCTTCGACCTCCTGACGCCGCCTCTTCGCCTATATAAAGCCCCTGGACCTAAAACCTCGATACGAAAAAAGCCACGGTACGAGAAACCTTCCAGAACCGCCGCCATCGCGAAGCCTAGATCTGGGGGACAGGAGTCTCTGTTCCGGCACGTCGCCGGGACGGGGAAGTGCCCCCGGAAGGCTCCTCCATCGACACCACCGCCATCTTCATCAACGCTGCTGTCTCCCATGAGGAGGAGTAGTTCTCCATCGAGGCTCGGGGCTGTACCGGTAGCTATGTGGTTAATCTCTCTCCTATGTACTTCAATACAATGATCTCATGAGCTGCTTTACATGATTGAGATTCATATGAGTTTTGTATCACAATTCATCTATGTGCTAATCTAGTGATGTTATTAAAGTAGTCTATTCCTCCTCCATGATGTAATGTTGGCAGTGTGTGCATCATGAAGTACTTGGTTTATGCTATGATTGTGATGTCTTGTAGATTATGAAGTTAACTATTACTATGATGGTATTGATGCGATCTATTCCTCCTTTCATAGTGCGAAGGTTACGGTGTGCATGCTATGTTAGTACTTGGTTTAGTTGTGTTGATCTATCTTGCACTCTAAGGTTATTTAAATATGAACATTGAATTGTGGAGCTTGTTAACTCCGGCATTGAGGGTTCGTGTAATCCTACGCAATGGTGTCCATCATCCAACAAGAGTGTAGAGTATGCATTTATCTATTCTGTTATGTGATCAACGTTGAGAGTGTCCACTAGTGAAAGTATGATCCCTAGGCCTTGTTCCTAAATACTGCTATTGCTGCTTGTTTACTGTTTTACTGCGTTACTACTGTTGCGTTACTACTGCTTGTTTACTCGTCTCGGGCAAAGCACTTTTCCGGTGCCGTTGCTACTACTTATTTATACCACCTGTATTTCACTATCTCTTCGCCGAACTAGTGCACCTATTAGGTGTGTTGGGGACACAAGAGACTTCTTGCTTTGTGGTTGCGGGGTTGCATGAGAGGGATATCTTTGACCTCTTCCTCCACGAGTTCGATAAACCTTGGGTGATCCACTTAAGGGAAAACTTGCTGCTGTTCTACAAACCTCTGCTCTTGGAGGCCCAACACTGTCTACAGGAAAAGGAGGGGGGCGTAGACATCAATCTCTGAAAAGGATAGCATGAACATGGGCAGACTAGTAAGAACGGTGTTAATAAGAATAAGACGATCCCCATAAGATAACATTTTACTCCGCCAACAGCCTAATTTTGCAGCAAATCTATTCTCTACCGGATTCCATTCAGAATTACGGAGCATTCTATGGTGGATAGGAATACCAAGATACCTAATCGGTAAAGATCCGGATGCACACCCAAAAATATCTTTATAATGGTGTTCCATTTCCGATGCTTTGCCGAAACAGAATAATTCACTCTTATGAAAATTTATTTTCAACCCCGATAGATGCTCAAAGATACAAAGAATGAGCTTCATATTAACCGCTTTTTCTAAATCATGCTCCATAAAAATAATAGTGTCATCGGCGTACTGTAGTACCGACACACCCCCCTCGACCAAATGTGGAATAAGACTCCCTACATGACCAGCATCTTTGGCCCGCCCAATCAAAATAGCTAACATATCAGCTACAATGTTGAAAAGAATCGGAGATAACGGATCCCGTTGCCTCAGCCCCTTTTTAGTCTGAAAATTGTGGCCAATATCATCATTAACTTTTATCCCTACACTACCCCCTTGTACAAAAATTTTAATACGATCACACCAAACTGGATCAAAGCCCTTCATTCGCAAGACTTGTTGAAGAAAAGGCCATTTCACCTTATCATATGCCTTCTCGAAGTCGATTTTAAACAGAACCCCATCCATCTTTTTACGATGTAATTCATGAATTGTTTCATGTAAAATCACCACTCCTTCCAAAATGTGTCTCCCTGGCATGAACGCCGTCTGAGTAGGTTTTACTACCTTATGCGCCACTACCGACACTCGATTAGTAGACACCTTAGTGAATATTTTGAAGCTCACATTAAGCAGACATATAGGCCTATATTGCTGGATCTGTACCGCATTATCTTTTTTCGGTAGCAATGTTATGATACCAAAATTGAGCTTGAATAAAGGAAAACCCCCATCCTGAAAGTGTCCAAACATGGCCATTAGATCTTTTTTAATTACTTCCCAAAACCGCTGATAAAACTCCGCAGGGAATCCATCAGGACCCGGTGATTTGTTGTGTTCCATTTGAACTATGGCTTCAAAGACTTCCTCCTCAGTGAAATTAGCCGGTGATTTATTTATATATGTTGTTCCACAACGTTCATGTTTGATTATAAAGAATGAAACAACATCTGTTGTCCTATATTGGAGTGTTCCTGAAACAACATCTGTTGTCCTATATTGGAGTGTTCCTCCAACCTGAAAGCCCATTCTTTGGTTGATATGTATAGTTGGACCTGATCTCAAATACACGGATTGATACCGCTAAGCACAATCTAGAGCTGAAAAATGCAAGACATGACAAAATAGACACAAAATTGTACCGGTAAGAGCAATCTAGAAATATCAATAGAGCAAAACATCCTTATGCATGAATTAGAATTGGCGGGCGAGTCCAGGCTCTTGTACAGTTACGAACCTCGTCTCACATGTCTCTGTTAGAGAGGTGTAATAAACGAATCCAACAGGACCATGGTAAGTCTTGGACATTTAGCAATCGGTGTATGAATTTTGTGACCAGACAGTTCTGAATCCGAACATTTTTAATCTCCTTCTTCGAGGCCTTCGCAGACCGTGTCTAAAGTGACCCCATGATTAGGAGAAAGATATATATGCGGAGAGCCTGTCAATTTCATCAATCAGACAATCACCAACCTCTTGAAATGAAATCCTGCAATAAATTAATCTACCACTCGATAGCTGAAATATATGAGAGGAGAGCTAACTTTGGTGTGTGGAGCTGCACAGGGAAGCGTTGGTGACGTCCAGTCGATTGTCCGTGCAGCTGGGGGGCATGGGGTAGAAGGATCGTGAGTTTGCGCCACAGGGGGTCTCTGGCGTCGGTTCTAGAGGACAGTGTCGATGGCAAGAGGTTGGAGCGACGACGACGGCGAGCAAATTCAGAAGAAGCGGGTAGGAAGCAAATGACACACCGGGAGTTCCTTCAGTAGTTTGGCGCAGGGAATGCGCCACAAGCGTTCTTGCGGGATAAGCAGATATGACGGAGGAAGAGGCGTCGCATAGCTTTTGAGCGAAGAAACAAATCAATCTGAGCCTGGTTGGGGAACACGGGTCGGCAGCAACGTTGAAACTCTTGCCGAACAGCTAGCATGAAGTGTTCTCCACGCGTCTTCCTCCCTCGTTGTGCACATGGATTGATCGCCTTTTTTCTCTTGGCTGTTGTCCCCGCATGTCGCCGGCGACCCGCCCGTCAACATCACGTCTGGTCGCCGTCCTCGCGCCGTTCTCGCTGCACCATATATGGCCGTCGTCCAGCCAAACCCTAGAGGAGGAGGCTGGTGCTCCTTGTTCTGTTTGCCCATGCCACTCACGGCCTCGACCTCCCCTCATCCGTCCTCTTCACCGGCTCACCGTCACAGAAGATCTCGATGTCAGCCGCTGTGATGCAGTACTCGTCGGCTGGGTCGATCCCCATTGCCGTGGCGCTTGCCTGGTAGTTGTAGCAACCGATCGCGCGGAGAGGCACAGCCAAAGGCTGCGCGGACGACAGGCTCGATCCCAATTGCTGCGGCGCTTGTCTGTTTTTATGGACGTGGATCTGGGGGTTGAACTCGAGTAGCTCACTGACTCTTTAGGCGGTTGACATATGTGGATTAGCCCAGGTACCACAATAAGATACGATGATGGACGGACGCGGTTTCACGACCGGGTACGGACGACGGATGCGATTTTGCGACGTACCAAACCAAATCAGTCTACGGAAACACTTTTCCCTTTATTATTAGACTAGGACAATGCCCGCATGTTGCTGCGGAGGAGAAAAAGAATTTTTTACTTAGAAAAATGCAAATACTCATCAACAACATATATCCTGATGTGGTGATATCAAGGGGCGTTGCTACAGATTCATTTTTGTCCAAATTAAGCTCATATCCGTCATCGGCTAGATCACTATCGTTTAATCCAAACTACCAGCGGGAGATAAAATTCTAAGAAAGTGGGCAAAATGTCTGCCATGATTAACATGATGGGCATAACTCGAGCACGAAAAAAAACTCCAAGAAAATCGGCGGAACGAAGATGAAGATAGGAGCATGGAAGAACATGGGAAGATGGAGCTCCATTATATCGATAGACTGGCTGAGATGGCGCGCATTCACGTCACGTTTGTGTACAAGCAAATTTTGTGTAAAGTGGTCACATGAACATAAAAACACATATAACGAAAGCAGAAAAATTCTAATAAATTAATAAAATAATATAATGGATGAGAAGCTAAGTATTTTCTTCCCGTTTTAAATTATCCTCACTGCACCGCTCTTCCGTCATGAATTCGTAGCAACCCTTCCGTTTTGTTTATATATAATCAGCTCACACCACCCGCAAATCGCTGTCAGCCCACACCCACGCCGAACCTCTGGACTCTGGAGTCTGGAGCCGCGCCTGTCACAGGCCGGTCATGGCGATCCATGCGGCTTTAATTGTGCATCATTCAGGTGGCCCCACAATATCTTCACATCAATTCCCACTGTTAAGCTCACTTCATCACAACGTTGGCTCAGGCAGCATATTAATTTCCTTCTCAATCATCATGTACGTATTTCGGATGAAACAACGACACTGCTGCCTATTGATTCCCAACTTGGCTTGTTGATACTCTACGGAGAACGTATATAAATCGATGCATTTCAACTTAAGGGACCGAGGTGGGATTATGCATCCATGCGTCCTCTCTCTTGCCTGGATCAGCGTTTTAATTTATCCTTGCTTTCTTATACACACGGCTAGGACATGGACCGGTATTCCAATTTTGGCCCAATATGCCATGCAGCAGGCTAGCGGCCCATCAACACATTTTGTGTTGCCGGACACGCAGGAAAACGTACACAGATGTGCGGTGGCATGTGATGTAATTGTAACAAAAAACAGGGGTAATCTTAAAACGGACGAAAAAAATGGGGAGAAACCTTACTGCCTTTATTAGTAGGTAAAGATATAGATATAGATATAGATATAGATATAGATATAGATATAGATACAGATACAGACATAGACATAGATATAGATATATATATTGATATAAATATAGATATATAAGATATAGATACAGATATAGATTTTGATGTAGAGATAGATTTTGTAATATGGATATAAATAAAGATATATAATATATCTATAGATACGGATATAGATATAGATATAGATTTCGAGGCTGGGCTGCCCCATTTTAAAAAATAGATATAGATTTTTGTAATATGTAGTTTGGACATTTCCTGGAAGTTTTCGTGTCCGGTGATCTTGTGTTGCCCTTTTGGTATGAAAAAAACCCGACCCACTAGAGTTTCCCTCTATGGGGGTAGCGGGAGGATTGATTTCCGTAAGCTAGACTAGTTATAATCAAAAACACTTTCTCTGGTAAACAAAAAAGTAATGGATTCAGGCATGTCTTAACTCGAACTTCTAAAACTTTACTCATTGATATTGTTTTACATATTTAGATTTGGATCTTGATATTAGTGCGTAATATTTTTTGAGACGTATTTTTGAGAATATTACAATCCTGTACATAGTATGTTGCTCGTTTTATACGCATTTTTGCAATAAGATCTAGGACTCAAAGTTGTATTTTGAAACCTGTTTTATTGTCAAAAGCAGTCAGGTTTTTCCTCGCGTACTCTATGGAGCATTATATTGTACCTCATTTTCAATGAATCAGGCTTTGTTTTGGAAATTCAAACTATGTAAAGTTTAGCCAGATTTTTAAAATAGATTTATTAATATCTACAATACAAAATAAAATCATGAGATAAATCATAAATATATTTTTCATACGATATCTATATGATACTGCTATATGATACCATTTATTGTAGAGATATTATCATAAATATTATTATTACATGCATGATATATATGATAAAAAAAATGTCTACTTGCACACGCAACCGAACCATAGACATCATACGCACACGCGGCTATAAATAGGTCCAAGTCACAGCTGCAAATCTCCATTCTCCAGCACAGCCCATGTACACTGCCAGCAGCCAATAGGAAGAACAGCAACGACACCAGCCATGGCGTCCTCTCGCGTCCTCCAACAGATCGCACTTCTTCTCCTGGTAGCTGCCGCTGCCACCGACGCGGCCACCATCACCGTCGTGAACAAGTGCTCATACACAGTCTGGCCTGCCGCGCTCCCGGGCGGCGGCGTGCGGCTCGACCCGGGCCAGACGTGGCCTCTCACCATGCCGGCCGGCACCGCGGCCGCCAGGGTGTGGCCGCGCACGGGGTGCACCTTCAACGGCAGCGGCGTTGGCCGCTGCATCACCGGCGACTGCGCCAGCAAGCTGGCCTGCGCCGTCTCCGGCGAGCAGCCGACAACAATTGCAGAGTACACGCTGGGGAAGGACGGGGCCCCGGACTTCTTCGACCTGTCCCTCGTCGACGGGTTCAACGTGCCGATGAGGTTCCAGCCCCTAGACGGCGCTCCGTGCCGTTCCGCCAGCTGCGCCGTGGACATCACGAAGGAGTGCCTGCCGGAGCTGCGGGTCGACGGAGGGTGCGCTAGCGCGTGCGGCAAGTTCGGCGGCGACACCTACTGCTGCAGGGGCCAGTTCACGGACAACTGCCCGCCGACCAAGTACTCGCAGTTCTTCAAGGGGAAGTGCCCCGAAGCATACAGCTACGCCAAGGACGACCAAACCAGCACATTCACCTGCCCGACCGGAACCAACTACCAGATCGTGCTCTGCCCTTAGATAGATGATACCGATAAACAACTTAGCATGTAGTCCTATGCAATGTAGCATCGATCATTTGTATTGTATGTGATGTGCAACATAGCATGCACATGGCTGTATCTCGATCAGTAAACGCAAAGTAGCATCTGTGATTCTCAGGGAAATTCACATTGGACCTCGGGGTACATGCATGGAGCCTTTTATTTTGTCAAAATTTTAAAACTTGATTTTGAAGTTTCAAAAAATATGGGGAAAATATGGACATAGATAATGATGTACTATGTACTAACTAACATATAAAATCTCAACCCGAAACTTTATAGTTTTAGCTTAACAAAGATGACAAAATCGGACTGAATTTGGAGGTTTTAAAATTTGCAATGTTCACTGTTCACTAGTTAAGATTTCAGATTTTGTCATTTTTGTGTAGCCCAAAATGCTGTGTATTTTGATTTGAGATTTTATTTTTTCCTGTTGGTAGATGACAGTATTTCCTAAATCTAGAATTTTTGCTCATATTTTTCAAAACTTTGAAACCCGGTTTTTAAATTGTTCATAAAAGGGGTGATACGTCTCTGACGTATCGATAATTTCTTATGTTCCATACCACATTATTGATGTTATCTACATGTTTTATGCACACTTTATGTCATATTCGTGCATTTTCTGGAACTAACCTATTAACAAGATGCCGAAGTGCCGATTCTTGTTTTCTGCTGTTTTTGGTTTCAGAAATCCTAGTAAGGAAATATTCTCGGAATTGGACGAAATCAACGCCCAGGGTCCTATTTTGCCACGAAGCTTCCAGAAGTCCGAAGAGGAGACGAAGTGGGGCCACGAGGTGGCCACACCATAGGGCGGCGCGGCCCACCCCTTGGCCGCGCGGCCCTGTGGTGTGGGCCCCTCGTGCCGCCTCCTGACCTGCCCTTCCGCCTACTTAAAGCCTCCGTCGCGAAACCCCCAGTACCGAGAGCCACGATACGGAAAACCTTCCCGGAGACGCCACCGCCGCCAATCCCATCTCGGGGGATTCGAGGAGATCGCCTCCGGCACCCTGCCGGAGAGGGGAATCATCTCCCGGAGGACTCTACGCCGCCATGGTCGCCTCCCGGAGTGATGTGTGAGTAGTCTACCCTGGACTATGGGTCCATAGCGGTAGCTAGATGGTTGTCTTCTCCCCATTGTGCTATCATTGTCGGATCTTGTGAGCTGCCTAACATGATCAAGATCATCTATCCGTAATTCTATATGTTGCGTTTGTTGGGATCCGATGAATAGTGAATACTATGTTATGTTGATTATCAAAGTTATGTCATATGTGTTGTTTATGATCTTGCATGCTCTCCGTTACTAGTAGATGCTCGGCCAAGTAGATGCTTGTAACTCCAAGAGGGAGTATTTATGCTCGATAGTGGATTCATGCCTCCATTGATATGCGGGACGATGATGAGAAAGTTCTAAGGTTGTGGATGTCTTGTTGCCACTAGGAATAAAACATTGGTGCTATGTTCAAGGATATATTGTGTTGATTACATTACGCGCAATACTTAATGCAATTGTCCGTTGTTAGCAACTTAATACTCGGAAGGGGTTCGGATGATAACCCGAAGGTGGACTTTTTAGGCATAGATGCATGCTGGATAGCGGTCTATGTACTTTGTCGTAATGCCCAATTAAATCTCACTAGTACTCATCATGATATATGTATGTGCATGGTCATGCCCTCTTTATTTGTCAATTGCCCAACTGTAATTTGTTCACCCAACATCCTGTTTATCTTATGGGAGAGACACCTCTAGTGATCTGTGGACCCCGGTCCAATTCTCTACATCTGAAATACAATCTGCTGCAATTGTTCTTCTACTGTTCTTCGCAAACAATCATCATCTTCCACACAATACGGTTAACCCTTTGTTACAGCAAGCCGGTGAGATTGACAACCTCACTCGTTTCGTTGGGACAAAGTACTTTGGTTGTGTTGTGCAGGTTCCACGTTGGCGCCGGAATCTCTAGTGTTGCGCCGCACTACACTCCGCCGCCAACAACCTTCAACGTGCTTCTTGGCTCCTACTGGTTCGATAACCTTGGTTTCTTTCTGAGGGAAAACTTGCTGCTGTGCGCATCACACCTTCCTCTTGGGGTTCCCAACGAACGTGTCATCTACGCGCATCACTCATGAGGAAGTATGTGGTGTTTTATCTTTCAACCTTGTCATTTACTCTTGACAGACTTTCATAATGGACTAGTGGCTTCATCCGCTTATCCAATAATTTTGCAAAAAGAGCTGGCGCGGGGTTCCAAGCCCCAATTAATTAACTTTTATTAATAATTCTCTTCACATGTTTTGCCCTGATTCATCAGTAAGCAACTTAATTTTGCAAATAGACACTCCTTCATGGTATGTGAATGTTGGAAGGCACCCGAGGATTCGGTTAGCCATGGCTTGTGTAAGCAAAAGGTTGGGAGGAGTGTCAACCATAAATAAAACTAAAATACATGTGTAAACAAAAGAGAAGAGGGATGATCTACCTTGCTCGGTAGAGATAACGTCCTTCATGGGAGCCGCTCTTGGAAGTCTGGTTGATGAGGTAGTTAGAGTGCCCACTACCATTCGTTGACAACAACAAACACCTCTCAAAACTTTACTTTTATGCTCTCTATATGATTTCAAAACTTAAAAAGCTCTAGCACACGATTTAATCTCTGCTTCCCTCTGCGAAGGGCCTTTCTTTTACTTTATGTTGAGTCAGTTTACCTACTTCCTTCCATCTTAGAAGCAAACACTTGTGTCAACTGTGCATTGATTCTTACATACTTGCTTATTTGCACTCATCATATTACTTTGTGTTGACCATTATCCATGAGATATACATGTTGAAAGTTGAAAGCAATTGCTGAAACTTAAATCTTCCTCTGTGTTGCTTCAATGCCTTTACTTTGAATTTATTGCTTTATGAGTTAACTCTTATGCGAGACTTTTGATGCTTGTCTTGAAAGTACTATTCATGAAAAGTTTTGCCATATCTTATCTATTTGTTAGAAACTATAGATCATTGCCTTGAGTCACTTCATTCATCTCATATGCTTTATAATAGTATGATCAAGATTATGTAAGTAGCATGTCACTACAGAAATTATTCTTTTTATCGTTTACCTACTCGAGGGCGAGCAGGAACTAAGCTTAGGGATGCTTGATACGTCTCCAACGTACCTATAATTTCTGATGTTCCATGCTTGTTTTATGACAATACTTACATGTTTTGCTCGCACTTTATGATGTTTTTATGCATTTTCCGGAACTAACCTATTAACGAGATGCCGAAGGGCCAGTTTCTGTTTTCTCGTTGTTTTTGGTTCCAGAAAGGCTGTTCGGGCAATATTCTCGGAAATCGACGAAACGAAGACCCAACATCTTATTTTTCCCGGAACCTTCCAGAAAGTCAGAGGGGGACCAGGGGGTGCCCTGGGGGCCCCACACGTGTGGGCGGCGCGGCCCAAGGGGGGGCGCGCCCCCCTAGTGTGAGGAGGCCCCGTGGCCCCTCCGACTCCGACTCTTCGCCTATTTAAGCCGTCCTGACCTAAAACATCGACACCAATTGACGAAACTCCAGAAAGACTCCAGGGGCGCCGCCACCATCGCGAACTCTGTTTCGGGGGACAGAAGTCTCTGTTCCGGCACCCTGCCGGGACGGGGAAGTGCCCCGGAAGCCATCTCCATCAACGTCATCGCCTCCATCATGCTCCGTGAGTAGTTCCCCCATGGACTACGGGTTCTAGCTGTAGCTAGTTGGTATTCTCTCCCCATGTACTTCAATACAATGATCTCATGAGCTGCCTTACATGATTGAGATTCATCCGATGTAATCGGTGTTGTGTTTGTCGGGATCCGATGGATTGTTACATTATGATTAGTCTATCTATAAAGTTTGTGAAGTTATTGTTGCTGCAATCTTGTTGTGTTTAATGCTTGTCACTAGGGCCCGAGTGGCATGATCTTAGATTTAAGCTCTATACTTATTGCTTAGATTGTATCTACAAGTTGTATGCACATGTCTATGTCCGGAACCAAAGGCCCCAAAGTGACGAAATTGGGACAACTGGAGGGGAAGGCTTAGGTATGAGGATCACATGTTTTCACCAAGTGTTAATGCTTTGCTCCGGTGCTCTATTAAAAGGAGTACCTTAATATCCAGTAGATTCCCTAGAGGCCCGGCTGCCACCAGCTGGTAGGACAAAAGATGTTGTACAAGTTTCTCATTACGAGCACGTATGACTATATATGGAAAACATGCCTACATGATTAATAATCTTGATGTTCTGTCTTAATGCTATTTCAATCCTATCAATTGCCCAACTGTAATTTGTTCACCCAACACTTGTTATTGGAGAGTTACCACTAGTGTAGATAGCTGGGAACCCCGGTCCATCTCTCATCATCATATACTCATTCCTATATGTCATTGGAAGTAGTATCAACTATTTTCTGGTGCCATTGCTCTCATATTACTGCTACTGCTGCTGTGTTACTGTTACTATCGCTCTCATATTACTGCTACTTTCATATCACCCCTGTTACTAGTGCTTTTCCAGGTGCAGCTGAATTGACAACTCAGTTGTTAGGCTTATAAGTATTCTTTACCTCCCCTTGTGTCGAATCAATAAATTTGGGTTTTACTTCCCTCGAAGACTGTTGCGATCCCCTATACTTGTGGGTTATCAGCATGACAAGTGTTGAGGTTGGATTGCGGGTTGACAAAAGAATAAACGTGAGGTTTATTTTGCAAAATGGACCGTCCGCCATTTTTCGGATCGGAGGGAGTAGATGTTTTCAATACAAGAGTATCAAACCACAGAGGATGATATTTTCATCTTCTTATGAGTTTACAAAAGGGGTGTTTACAAGCTATCTTTGATTCTAAGGAAGTGAGTGTTAAAAATGTTTGTGGTGAGAGCAACAATGAAGTGAAATGAGTAAAAGAGCGCATCGGACAATAAATGATGGAAACTACGATATGGCTTAATCCATTCACAAGGAATGTATGATTCACCACTAGCATGCAATAGAGCTGTGTAGGATAGTGACATAGACATCCCAATGGGCCTGCCGAAGATGGTACCCGGGGTTTTACTGAAGGCCCACGACCCGAAGATTGTAAAGCCTGGAAGCCCAGTTAAGGAGAGAGTTTGGAAAGATAGAATTTTATTAGGAATATTGACTTGTAATTACTACGGGACAGACTCAGATTATCTCCCGAACTCTGTAACTTGTGTATCACGAAACCCTCGGCTCCGCCTCCTATATAAGGGGGAGTCGAGGGACGAAGAGAGGATCGATTTCATTGTCAACACAACCCTAGTTTTCTAGCAGTCGAATACTTTTCCGGCTTAAACCCCCGAGATCTACTTGCCCTCTACCTCCAACTAAACCCTAGTCTACAATCCGTAGGCATTGACAAGTTAATCCCTTGTCAATTGGCGTCGTCTGTGGGAATTAGAGGCGACAAGGAGCGGATCTCGATGGCACGTTCAAGATCATCGACTTCTTCGGTAGCAAGCAACGCTAGAGGTAAACGGATCGAAACTGATCTAGTCGATTTTGTTCCTCACCCGCCCCCCCCCCGTTTGGATGCATATGCGTATCTGGAGGAGCCTATGGAGATGTCGTTCGGAAGGTTCCACTTCCGCGTTGAGAAAGAAGGATCGTATCGTCTCGAGGTTCCGACTTCGTCGGGATTGTCGGTGGCCGATTCTGATTTTTCGGACTCGTCGTTCGAGACAGGCGATGAGGAGATTTCACCGCCACGTGATACGTCTCCAACGTATCTATAATTTATGATGTTCCATGCTTGTTTTATGACAATACCTAGATGTTTTGTTCACACTTTATATCGTTTTGATGCGTTTTCCGGAACTAACCTATTGACGAGATGCCGAAGGGCCAGTTGTTGTTTTCTGCTGTTTTTGGTTTCAGAAATCCTACAAAGGAAATATTCTCGGAATCGGACGAAATCAACGCCCGTAACCTTATTTTTCCCGGAAGCTTCCGGAGAGCCGGAGAGGGACCAGAGGGGAGCCCTGGGGGCCCCACACGTGGTGGCGGCGCGGCCCAGGGGGGCGCCCCCTAGTGTGTGGGACCCCCGTGGCCCCTTCGACTCCGCCTCTTCGCCTATTTAAGCCGTCCTGACCTAAATCTTCGAGACGGATTGACGAAACACCAGAAAACCTTCTAGAGGCGCCGCCATCGCGAAACTCCAATTCGGGGGACAGAAGTCTCTGTTCCGGCACCCTGCCGGGACGGGGAAGTGCCCCGGAAGGCATCTCCACCGCCATCTTCACCGCCATCGCTGTCTCCATGATGAGGAGGAGTAATTCTCCCCCGAGGCTGAGGGCTCTACCGTAGCTATGTGGTTCATCTCTCTCTTTGTGATCTAGTTGAATATCATCTATGTGTTACTCTGGTGATGTTATTAAAGTAGTCTATTCCTCCTCCATGATGTAATGTTGACAGTGTGTGCATCATGAAGTACTTGGTATAGGTTATGATTGTGATCTCTTGTAGATTATGAAGTTAACTATTACTATGATAGTATTGATGTGATCTATTCCCCCTTTCATAGCTGATGTTGATAGTGTGCATGCTATGTTAGTACTCGGTATAATTGCGTTGGTCTATCATGCACTCTAAGGTTATTTAAATATGAACATCGAATGTTGTGGAGCTTGTTAACTCCGGCATTGAGGTGCTCTTGTAGCCCTACACAATTAATGGTGTTTGTCATCCAACAAGAGAGTGTAGAGTGGTTTTATTATGTGATCAATGTTGAGGGTGTCGACTAGTGAAAGTATGATCCCTAGGCCTTGTTTCCAAACATCGAATCTCCGTTTATTTACTGTTCTGTTGCATGTTTACTCGCTGCCATATTTTATTCAGATTGCTATTACCACTCATATACATCCATACTACTTGTATTTCACTATCTCTTCGCCGAACTAGTGCACCTATACATCCGACAAGTGTATTAGGTGTGTTGGGGACACAAGAGACTTCTTGTATCGTGATTGCGGGGTTGCTTGAGAGGGATATCTTTGACCTCTTCCTCCCCGAGTTCGATAAACCTTGGGTGATTCACTTAAGGGAAACTTGCTTGCTTGTTCTACAAACCTCCGCTCTTGGAGGCCCAACACTCGTCTACGGGAAAAGAAGTGTGAGCGAGACATCAAGCTATTTTACGGCGTTGTTGCCTGGGAGGTAAGGTAAAAGGTATTCACATCCTCCGACTACTAAGCTATTTCCTAGCACTTGTTGCCGGTGTGTGAGTGCTCGAAGCTATTTCCTTTAGATCCTGCAATTGCATCTTTTTGTTTCTTGTTTTTATTTTTTCACTAGTTAGGCATAATGGAAAACAACAGTGAGCTTTTTAATCTATTTCCTGAGTTAAGATATGAATTGTTTGATGTGAAAATCAAAAAATCTATGGAACCTTATCTGTATGATAGTAGCAATGTTATTAGTATGAATGCAATTACTGCTAATGCTATGGAAAAGTCTAAGCTTGGGGAAGCTAGTTTATATAAAAATAATCTTTTTTGCTCCTCAGCTTTGGAAGAAATATTTTGCTCTGATAATGCTTTATCTCCCATATGCGATAACTCTAATGATGCTTCTTATATTTTAAATCCACCTGCTGAAAGTATTCCATATAAAATACCTATGAAAATTATTGAACATGTTATGGACAACCGCTATGAAGGGGATGGAACTGTCCATCCTGGAGATCATTTAATGTTTTTGCATGAATTATGCGGGTTATTCAAGTGTGCAGGTATCCCTATGGATGAAGTTAGGAAGAAACTATTCTCTATATCGCTATCCGGTAAAGCAGCGCATTGGTATAAATTGCTGAAGAATGGGGATTCTCTTGATTGGAAGGATATTGTGCCTCTATTTTATTCTAAATTCTATCCTCCAAGCGAAATTCACAAAGACCGAAACCGCATATATAATTTCTGGCCTCATGATGGAGAGAGTATTGCCCAAGCATGGGAGAGATTGAAGTCTTTAATGCTCAAATGCCCCATTCATGAGCTTCCCGGTAATATCATCATTGATAATTTCTATGCAAGAGTTTCTTTTCAAGATAAAACCTTGCTGGATACTACTTGTTCTGGATCATTTACACGCAATGAAGAAGAGTTTAAAAGGGACCTTCTTGATCGGATTCAGGAGAATACTCGAAGGATGGGAGAACAACAAAGGTAAAGAGTCATGTATAAATTATGATTATGAATGCATTGAAACTTTTATGGATACTCGATAAAATTCGAAATATGAGTGCTACTTATGGTCTTGACTCTCAAGTTGTTGCAAATCTTTATAAAGCTTTTGCCTCTCATTTTGAATTGCCTAGGAAGAATTTTTATAAGTATCATGAACCTTTTAAAGACACTTGCATGAAGGATGAAACTGTTATTAATGATTGCAATGAACATGCCCAAACTTCTGTTTCTCATAAGCATGTTAATTTTTGTGGAATGCATAGACCTTGTGGAATTAATCAAATCGAAGATGAATATTGTATCCATCATGGAAATGAAAAAACTAGAAAGTGGTCTAGGGCTCTAGATGATCTTGGTAAAAAAGTTTGTGCCCTCTATCCTTTTATTTGTGAACTTTGCCATAGAGTGGGTCATTTTAATTTTCAATGCTCCTCCAATGATAATTCGAACCCCATGAGTGCTGCAAATTTGTATTGTGATGATGAAATTACTCCTAATCAGCATGACGAACTTACTTTATTTTTGTGGTGTGAAGAGTTATGAAGAAAAATCTCTTTGTTACATATGAGTGATCTTGATATTGATGATGTCCTGCATGGGTGTCTTTCTTATTGCATTGATAATTGCCATACAAATACTTACATACAAAATATTTTAGAAGATGACACTTTGCCAAAATATGATAGGACCGCTGTGTGTTTTGAACTTATTAATGAAAAGGAGGAATCCTCCCAAGTTTCTTCTATTGTTTCTGGAAATAAATCAGGTTATGTGGAGGAGCCCCTCATCAAGCCTCTCCCTGCTAAAGAAGGGAACGAGGAGAAGGAAAAGAAGAAGAAGAAGGGAATGAAGAAGAAGAAGAAGAAGAAGAAGAAGAGGGGAAATAAAAAGAAAGAGGTAATGGCATATCCCCGCGTGTATGAGATAACGATAGGTAACCGTAAGTATGTTGCTCCTAATGATTATTATGATAATGAATCTGAGTACAATGATCTTCCTATGCCCTTTACCTATATTAGTGATTATGATTTAGAAGAGCACACTACTTTTGATATTGAAAATCTCTGGGAAACTAATTCCGAAAATGATGATGTTAATAATTGCCATAGTATTAGTATTATTCATGCTTCTTCCCATAATGATATAGAAAGCTCTAAGCTTGGGGATGAGGTGTTTGAAAATCCTTTTGCTACTGATGATTATATGTTTGATACATCTCCTTCTAGTAACAATGATGGCAAGGTTACAGATGAACATACTGTGGAATATAACTATTCTATTTCTTATGATGACACTATGTCTCCAATCTTTGACAATTATTATAAACAATGCTACGACACATGTTATAATTATCCTTATGAAACTTGTCATAGTTATGGTGGGATCGCTAAAAGTCATTCCCTTAGTATGCAACTTGTTTACCATGTTCAAATTCTTGATAATGATCCTGCTCCAATTACTATTAATGAGAAGAGTTTTTCTTATGCCAAAATTAATGATACCTTTATGCATATGAACCATGATAAGAATGTTTTAAGTGATGGTTATATTGTGGATTTCATCAATGATGCTACTGAAAGTTATTATGAGAGAGGGAAACATGGTTATATGCGTCTTAATAATATTAAGTTTCCCCTCTCAATGTTGAGAATCTTGAAGTTACTCGTGTTTTATCTTCCTATGCTTGTCACTTTGCTCCTCATAAATTTATTTGTGCACAAGATTCCTTCCCATAGGAAGTGGGTTAGGCTTAAATTTGTTTCATACTTGCTTTTGATGCTCTCTTTTGCTTCAACTCTTGTTTCTTGCGAGTGCATCATTAAAATTACTGAGCCCATCTTAATGGCTATAAAGAAAGCACTTCTTGGGAGATAACCCATGTCTTTATTTTGCTACTGTTTTGTTGTGTCTTGGAAGTTGTTACTACTGTAGCAACATCTCCTTATCTTTATTTTATTGCATTGTTGTGCCAAGTAAAGTCTTTGATAGTAAGGTTGATACTAGATTTGGATTACTGCGCAAAAAAAGATTTCTTGCTGTCACGAATTTCAATAGGCCTCACTGTAGGTAACTCAGAAAAATCTTCCAATTTACATGTGTGATCCTCAGATACGTACGCAACTTTCATTAAATTTGAGCTTTTTCATCTGAGCAAGTTAAGTGCCCCTGAAAAATTCGTCTTTACGGACTATTCTGTTTTGACAGATTCTGCCTTTTATTTCGCATTGCCTCTTTTGCTTTGTTGAATGGATTTCTTTGTTCCATTAACTTTCAGTAGCTTTGGGTAATGTCCAGAAGTGTTAAGAATGATTGTGTCACCTCTGAATATGTGAATTTTTGATTATGCACTAACCCTCTAATGAGTTTGTTTTGAGTTTGGTGTGGAGGAAGTTTTCAAGGGTCAAGAGAGGAGGATGATACAATGTGATCAAGAAGAGTGAAAAGTCTAAGCTTGGTGATGCCCCCGTGGTTCATCCCTGGATATTTCAAGAAGACTCAAGCATCTAAGCTTGGGGATGCCCAAGGCATCCCCTTCTTCATCGACAACTTATCAGGTCACCTCTAGTGAAACTATATTTTTATTCTGTCACATCTTATGTACTTTACTTGGAGCGTCTGTGTGCTTTTATTTTCGTTTTGTTATTTTCATTCTCTGAATAAATTCATGCTTGTGTGGGAGAGAGACACGCTCCGCTCGTTCATATGAACACTTGTGTTCTTAGCTTTACTTTTAATGTTCATGGCGAAGGTTGAAACTGCTTCGTTCATTGTTATATGGTTGGAAACATAAAATGCTTCATGTGGTAATTGGTATATTGTCTCGAATAATTTGATACTTGGCAATTGTTGTGCTCATATAGATCATGTTTAAGCTCTTGCATCATGTACTTTGCACCTATTAATGAAGAACTACATAGAGCTTGTTAAAATTTGGTTTGCATGATTGGTCTCTCTAGAGTCTAGATATTTTCTGGTTAAGGTGTTTGAACAACAAGGAAGACGATGTAGAGTCTTATAATGCTTGCAATATGTTCATATGTGAGCTTTGCTGCACCGTTTTATACTTGAGTTTGCTTCAAACAACCTTGCTAGCCTAGCCTTGTATTGAGAGGAATTCTTCTCGTGCATCCAAATCCTTGAGCCAAAAACTATGTCATTTGTGTCCACCATACCTACCTACTACATGGTATTTCTCTGCCATTCCAAAGTAAATTACTTGAGTGCTACCTTTAAAATTCTATCCTTTGTCTTTACAATATATAGCTCATGGGAAAATAGCCTTAAAAACTATTGTGGTAAAGAATATGTAGCTATGTATCTTATTTCTTATAAGTTGCTTGTTGAGCGGTAACCATGCTTCTGGGGACGCCATCAACTTTTACACCTTTGTTGAATATCATGTGAGTTGCTATGCATGTTCGTCTTGTCCGAAGTAAGGGCGATTTTCATGATCAAATGGTTTGAGTATGCATATTGTTAGAGAAGAACATTGGGCCGCTAACTAAAGCCATGATCCATGGTAGAAGTTTCGAGTTTGGACAATTAATCCTCAATCTCTTATGAGAATTTTATCTCGTTGTTGAATGCTTATGCATTAAAGAGGAGTCCATTATCTCGTTGTCTATGTTGTCCCGGTATGGATGTCTAAGTTGAGAATAATCAAAAGCGAGAAATCCAATGCGAACTTTCTCCTTAGACCTTTGTACGAGCGGCATAGAGGTACCCCTTTGTGACACTTGGTTGAAACATATGCTATGCAATGATAATCCATGTTAATCCAAGCTAATTAGGACAAGGTGCGAGCACTATTGGTATACTATACATGAGGCTTGCAACTTATAGGATGTCTTATACATAACACATATGATTTATTACTACCGTTGACAAAATTGTTTCTATGTTTTCAAAATGAAAAGCTCTAGCACAAAAATAGTAATCCATGCTTCCCACTGCGAAGGGCCTATCTTCTACTTTATTGTTGAGTCAGTTTACCTATTCTCTCTATCTTAGAAGCAAACACTTGTGTCAACTGTGTGCATTGATTCTTACATGTTTACCTATTGCACTTGTTATATTGCTTTATGATGATAATTATCCATGAGATATACATGTTGAAGTTGAAAGCAACTGCTAAAACTTATATCTTCCTTTGTGTTGCTTCAAAGCTTTACTTTGAATCTATTGCTTTATGAGTTAACTCTTATGCAAGACTTATTGATGCTTGTCTTGAAAGTACTATTCATGAAAAGTCTTTGCTATATGATTCTAATCATTGTCTTTACCATTGCTTTGAATCGCTTCATTCATCTCATATGCTTTAGAATAGTATGATCAAAATTATGTAAGTAGCATGTCACTACAGAAATTATTCTTTTTATCGTTTACCTACTCGAGGACGAGTAGGAACTAAGCTTGGGGATGCTGATACATCTCCAACGTATCTATAATTTCTGATGTTCCATGCTTGTTTTATGACAATACCTACATGTTTTGTTCACACTTTATATCGTTTTGATGCGTTTTCCGGAACTAACCTATTGACGAGATGCCGAAGGGCCGATTCTGTTTTCTCGCTGTTTTTGGTTTCAGAAATCCTACAAAGGAAATATTCTCGGAATCGGACGAAATCAACGCCCAGAACCTTATTTTTCCCGGAAGCTTCCAGAGAGCCAGAGAGGGACCAGAGGGGAGCCCTGGGGGCCCCACACGTGGTGGCGGCGCGGCCCGGGGGGCGCCCCCCTAGTGTGTGGGACCCCCGTGGCCCCTCCGACTCCGCCTCTTCGCCTATTTAAGCCGTCCTGTCCTAAATCTTCGAGACAGATTGACGAAACACCAGAAAACCTTCTAGAGCCGCCGCCATCGCGAAACTCCAATTCGGGGGACAGAAGTCTCTGTTCCGGCACCCTGCCGGGACGGGGAAGTGCCCCCGGAAGGCATCTCCACCGCCATCTTCACCGCCATCGCTGTCTCCATGATGAGGAGGGAGTAATTCTCCCCGAGGCTGAGGGCTCTACCGTAGCTATGTGGTTCATCTCTCTCTTTGTGATCTAGTTGAATATCATCTATGTGTTACTCCGGTGATGTTATTAAAGTAGTCTATTCCTCCTCCATGATGTAATATTGACGGTGTGTGCATCATGAAGTACTTGGTATAGGTTATGATTGTGATCTCTTGTAGATTATGAAGTTAACTATTACTATGATAGTATTGATGTGATCTATTCCCCCTTTCATAGCTGATGTTGACGAGTGTGCATGCTATGTTAGTACTCGGTATAATTGCGTTGGTCTATCATGCACTCTAAGGTTATTTAAATATGAACATCGAATGTTGTGGAGCTTGTTAACTCCGGCATTGAGGTGCTCTTGTATCCCTACACAATTAATGGTGTTTATCATCCAACAAGAGAGTGTAGAGTGGTTTTATTATGTGATCAATGTTGAGAGTGTCCACTAGTGAAAGTATGATCCCTAGGCCTTGTTTCCAAACATCGAATCTCCGTTTATTTATCGTTACTGTTGCATGTTTACTCGCTGCCATATTTTATTCAGAGTGCTATTACCACTCATATACATCCATACTACTTGTATTTCACTATCTCTTCGCCGAACTAGGGCACCTATACATCCGACAAGTGTATTAGGTGTGGTGGGGACACAAGAGACTTCTTGTATCGTGATTGCGAGGGTTGCTTGAGAGGGATATCTTTGACCTCTTCCTCCCTGAGTTCGATAAACCTTGGGTGATTCACTTAAGGGAAACTTGCTGCTGTTCTACAAACCTCTGCTCTTGGAGGCCCAACACTGTCTACAGGAAAAGAAGTGTGAGTAGACATCACCACGCTTCATCAAAACTACGGCAAATGAAAAGCTCGCCAAGATCTTCGGCGACATGTCCTTCGAGTCGTCTGCGGACTCCGATATAAGCAGCGACTCGGACAGCATCGACAGCTTCAACTTCATCGACAGGTCCACTATTGTTGGAGAGATCTTCACCGATCTATATGACGGTGTCACCAATCCCGACAAAGATCAAAGTTCAAAATACCATCAAATCTATGCAATCGGAGATACAAGCCGACCACAGGAGGAGACATCAGAGAACTTCGATAACGCGGGAAATCCGTACGTCGATCCCGCCGATCTTACGCGAGGTTTGGGAATAAAATATGTCGGACCTGGAACACGAGAGATGGTGCAATTTCCGCAGGCAGTGTGGGATAGAGTTGCAAGAGCTATTGACGGCACAGAGCCAATGACTGTAACTGCACATGAAGATGTGCCCAATACCTTGGTCACACATCCAACACAACAACCGCTAGCCCTCCACATAGGTTGAAGCCGGAGTAGATTAAAAATAAAGGGTCACCTTGTGGTTGCGGAGTAAGAACTTGGATCTTGGTTGTTACCTTACTGATTGTCACGAGGAGCACTATTTGGGTAATACTTAGCCTCCCGAACCCTTGCGCATAGACTATTTGGTTTCGCTAGTAGCCGCCAAGCTTGCCGTGCGAGGAGTGCTTGGTTAAACACACGACCGTTTTTGTAACCCAGCCCACCATGAGACCGTGGTTGTGTGATTTTTCCTAGGATACCAGTGCGTTTTCCTTTTCCCCTGCCTTGATCCCCACCAATAGTTCCTAACCATACGGGTCAGATCATCACACACTGCCATTGGTAGTTTAAAGACCCCCATGATATATGTCGCAATGGCCCGTGCAATAGATTTTATCAGTGTCTCCTTACCAGCAGTATAGAAAAATGTTTATTGGAATGAACGTGATATTTTGAAAATCAAACGATCACATCATGTGAGCATTTTAAAAAAACCCATTACGCATGCTCTCAATTTACAGCAGCACATGTTTACAAGAATTGGAGGATATATTAAACCTAGCTAGAGAGCAAGCATTTTTTAGTGAGCATGCTGGTTCCGAGCGCCGGTGAATGAGCTAGTTGTTGCCATATTTAACAAGCACATTAGCACAATAATGCTAATTTCTCTTTTTGCCACAACTTTCTTTAGATAACACACTCTACACTGCCAAGAAAACCTACTGACTCTTTTATCCATGGATTTCCAATGTGCAGCGAGAAAAATTGAATTTTTTATGGCATATTATTTGTTTTTCCATAGGGAAGGAGGTAAGTGCGGAAAGCATGAACCATTTTCCACCTCATTGTTTTTTCCTTTTGTGCGGCATTGATATTTATGAAATGAAACTCTAGTCTATGTTATGGATCTTGTAATACAATACCTTGAATGTGTTTTTTCTTATTAGCCCTATCAATATACACTTCCTAGCTATATATGTGAGTGAAATTAATCAAAAGAATTAATAAAAGAAAAAGAAAAAGGCTAGTATTTTCTTGTTCCCTTTTTCTGAGTGAGAAAGGCTAATTATCATAAAATAAACATTTATATGGAATATACAAAAGAGATAAACAGAAAGTAGAAATGAGAAGCAAGGGTGGGCCTCTTTTACCAGGCTACAGATTCACAAGGCCCCTGCCAAGCCCAAGCCCAATGTAATACTCCTACCCTACGAACTCCAAAGCCCACGAAACGCACACAGAGAGGAGTGAGGAGCGCACCTCGTCCTCCGGCCCCAACCTCCCCTCTCCATCTCCGGTCCTCCCCTCGCCCCCTCTCTCCCCCAGATCTCCACGGCGAGCCCCCCCTACGCCCGCAGAGATGTCAGCTAGCAGCACGCCGGTGGACGCCTCGGGGGAGCCGATCCCGACGTCATCGGTGCTGATGGCGGCGTCCAAGCACATCGCCGTGCGGTGCCGGCCGGAGAACGTGGCCTTCCTCAACTGCAAGAAGAAGGACCCCAACCCCGAGAAGTGCCTCGAGAAGGGCCGCCAGGTCACGCGCTGCGTCTTCAACCTGTGAGTCCCCTGCCCGCCTGGCGCCAGCCCTTTATCTCGTTCCCTTCTGCCTGCTTGGATTGCTGATTCGTCGAATGTTTCGTCAATCGTGCTGCTCGTGGTAGTTCAGTTCGTTCGAGTAGGTGCGCCCCTGTGTGCCCGTCGTGCGTCACAACTTTGTTAGTTCGTGTCCGAATGTTTGCTGTGTTGAGATGTTCAGTCGGTGCTATCTTGAATTTGTGTTTCCCTTTAGAGGTACTAGCTTATGAGCATTTAAGCGAAATTTGTGCCTCCACGATTAACCTATGCGGTGGATCGGTATTTAACACTCTGGCAGCCACTGGCAGTTTGTCACTCAGTCAGCGACGATCATTTTGTTCTTATTGTCAAGGATCTGATTACGCAGCGGATTAAACGGTAATGGTACAGGGATTAGCTGACGGTTATATGGTGTTACTTACATGCCTCAGGTCATCAGTTTGTACTGTGTAGGAGAGTTCTGGGTTCATTGTGGTGCGATCTCGCGCCAAGGTTGAGGATATGTAGTGATGGGCAGGGTTCATAGCTACCTCTACTCTCGTCCCAGCCTTGTAGTAGTGAGTATATCAAATTTTCTGGTCAACGGGAATGCAATTTGTTGCTTGGCCGTTAAATTGCAAAGTTGTTATGGATAAACAGTTTTGCAGTGACCACCTAGTTTCTGATGATGGTATGACTTAGACCACACAGTGTTATCCTTCTGATCAGTTTATACAGAAGGGGATGAACTGGTAATGCCATACTCGGTATATAGCTCATTTTGCTTTAGACATGACTGCGAAAGTGAATCAACTCAGATAGCGTGGTTAATTGTCTCCAAAGTGTGTTTGCTCTCTTATGCAGCCAAAAAAACTCTGAGTTGAGTTTTTTTTTCATTTTAAATTCTTAGATACCTAGGTGGAAGTCTTTTAGTTTGGCTGTTTTCATTGTACTTCTGATATTCATCTGTCACATTGTCATGTGGGACAGATGGACAGTCAAACAAGATATGAATCAATTCTGATATATTCATTTGCTAGTGCAAGTTTGCAGTTGCACTCTGTTGTCTTCTATGTCCCATTTTCAGATGAGTAACTACTAACTACGAAACTATAATGTCCTCAGCGAAAAAATGCCTAAGATAACCAAGAGGGATAGATCGATAGAGTGTGTACAGTGATCAAGTTTATGGTTCTATTCAAGATAGACAATGGACTAGTCTTTCCTTTGCCAGGTGAGACCCGCTAGTGATTGGTATCTTCCAGACTATCTCACATTGTCAGTCCACGTATATTAAGTATTGGCCATATCTGGGAATACAAGTGGAACAACATCCAGTGCCAACTGTGAATATAGACACTAACTAAACATCCTGTGACAATGTTTCGTTAAAAACCACTCTACATTATAAGTTCCATGTAAGCCCAAGCCATGACACTATTTAGTTAGTTGAACTAAGCAGTCAGTGACTCAGTGTTATACTGTTGTTTTCCATGTAAACTCAAGCCATGTCGGTATTTAGTTAGTTGAACTAAGCAGTCAGGACTCAGTGTTATACTGTTGTTTTCAGTTAAGAGAATATTTCCTCCCATTTTAGTAAGCCAAATGATGGATATTTGGCCATGCGGTAGCAAATCTACGGACTGATCAGCTGTCTAAAATGTCTTCTTTTAGAGTACATGGAGGATGCAAACCACATTTGTAAGAAAATTATGCACTTAGTGTTTATTCTCTAAAATAATTATCGGGGTTTTCACAACATAGACGCTAGGCATAATACTAAACATACAACAATATTATGATCACAACATAATGTTTTTCTTCCCATGGATATGCACTGCCAAGATCAGACATAATCACATGAATACTACTACCTCTGGTATTCTTTAATTGACGCAGGTTTACACATGGGATAGGCTAAATTTGGCTCTCCTCCGCGTCGATTTAAACCGACCGGAGGGAGTACTAGCAAGAGAAATCATCATTAATAAATATTACAGCTAAAATAACTGGGTACTGTGACTTTGAGAGTGCACACTGGGTCTCTGGCGATGGTTGCAGCAGGGTCTGGTGCTGTTGTGCACAAAAATAAAGCTGATGCAGTAGGGGTGTATAGAGGAGGCCGAAGACGTGAATTAATGAGAAGTCTATTGGGAGCTCTTTAGAATTCTGATTCACCGCACCCTGTACATGGTCTAGAGCGCAGCAGTTTCAGAGAGGCTGCTCTCTCATGGTAGGTGCATGGCAGCTCAGGACAGAGTAGTCAAGGCAACACATAGACAGAAAAAAGATAGGCAAAATGAGAGATGGATGGAGACGAATAAAATTTGAAATATCACTCTCACGTTTTGCCTCTCATTCTTGTCTTTGTGCCACTTCCACTAATCTGTCCCTACGCCAGCATGCACCGACAGTGGGGGCAACAGTGTCTCCTGATGTCATCTTATAGATCCTGCACTAGTTGGGATGAACTAAGCTTTGGAAGCACCTGCATGACTACCTGTTTCTTGTTTCTTTCTTACTCCCCAACTCGCTGCTGCATTGGTCGCCTTTATCTGTAACAATGCCAGACCTGTCCCTACTGTGTTATTGCCTCGGAGTGCACTCCTGTAAGTCGAGGTACCCATGTTACATTGGTAAGTACTGTATCAGTGATAATATCTCTTGCTTGTAGTATTCCTGTGATCAGGTTGATCTTGGCAGCGCATATACATGGGATTGACAAATATGGTGTGTTTTTTTCCTTTCGTTCACGTGGTGCATAATTTTCTGCCAAGTCATTATATGAGTGTTACTATGGGGCATTGAGCAGTGATTCATATTTGTCTCCCATGATGATTACTGAACATATAGCATTAGTGGACAACTCTTGATATGGAATTCAATAGTCCTTGTTCTTTGACTTCTATTGTTTTCAGTATGTTCTGTTGGTCTAGTAAGTAGTAAGTGACCGTGCGAATAAATGGAGGCAAGATGGTTTACTTATTTTTTGGGGGGTTTGGTGTAGTGCTTGAACCGTTAGCCCTGCCATAGTAAGCTAGGCTGAATTGACATTAGATAATCCGTAGTTTGAGACTTGCGTGTTACTTGTCCTCGTCCGAGACTTCGAATGGCATAATGGTGGATTGCTGGTTAGGTTGGTGAGGTAGTGCCCCATGTTAAGTTGTTTTCCTTCTTGTGTACTGAATTCTGTAGGTGCTGTATAGGACAATGGCAAGGAGAATAGTACGGCAACATGATGGTTTATGCATCTGCTTGCGTTTATGTGATTATTTCTAATTAGTTATCAGCACATCGTGCACTTTTCCTGCACCCTAATTCAGGCATGTCAAAAGGTTGATAGGGGCATCCATTTCGAGTAGCTGACTAGCGGTAGTAAAAGCTCCTGTTTCCAGTGTTAATTCTGCAAATTAGACATTCCTCCTTACCTTTGTGAACTCCGGTGATTTCACACCTTTTGATCATGCTTATGTTTGTAGACTGTAGAACACTCTCCTTTTCTTGATTTACCTGCTTAGCTGAACGATGCTGGTTCCATTAAGCCAGTCACTTTGTGACTTGTTCCTCTGCCTGCTCTACTTTGTCACTGATCACATTTCTGATGTTGGCAGCTTGAAAGAACTTCACCAAAAGTGCCCCAAGGAGATGGACGCCTACGCCGGCTGCATGTACTACTACACAAACGAGTTCGACTTCTGCCGCAAGGAGCAGGAGGCCTTTGAGGGCGCGTGCCCCATATCCGAGTAGCCAGCCCCCTTGAGATTAATACCGCAAGTGATCATCTTCTTCAGAAATAAGGAGAAAAGCCGGCAAAACAAGTTCATGATCTCCCATCTTTATTGTACTCACAGGATTTCTATGGGTGAATGTTATTGAGCTGCTCATCCCCATTTACCTGTCTTTCTTGCCCAATCAACATCAGTGTTTTGAGTTGGATGCCAAAGTTGACTCAGTTGTAGTCCTAAGATGATGAATTGATGATGGTTCTTGTTTCTTTGGTTTTGGTTCATACCATAACGCTGATTTGTCGCTGCCCTGTTTCTGCCCTGTTTCAACCAAAGCGCTCTTGTACCGTGTGGAGCGCGTGCCTGAATACCCCTTTGTCAAAATCCTGGTAGCAAGGGCATCTGAAGCGGATTGACCCATTTCGGATACAAAAAGTGTCCGTTTTGGTCTGTTTGTTTGGGTCGGGAGGCTTTAACGGCATCTCCAACCGGGCGACCCAAACGGACGCGCTGGGCCGTCCGTTTTGGGCCGTTTGGGTGGCCGAACGGACACCCGGACAGCGCCCCGCGTCCGCGTGTCCGTTTGGGTCGCACGCAGCGGCCACCCAATTTGGCCATTTGGCCTACTTCTTTGGGAAATAGGCCATCTGGCCACAGATACTTTATAAAACAATGTCTAAACCTAGAATAATATCTCATAAACATGGAATAATATATAACAAACATAAAATATAGCAAATAGCATAAAATAGTATCAAATGTAACATGATAAATCAATTAAAATGTGCCATAGTTTGAGAAAAATATAAAAATTACAATTGAGATTGTCTAACTCAATTTGGGCGCTCGAGGATCTCCTTCTGCCTCTTCTCGAACCAAGCTCTCTTGGCCTCACTCATGTTGGTCAAGTCGGCGTTCATGATGAGGTTGTCCTCGGCTTGGCGTTTGAGCTCAACTTCCTGCGCCTTCACCTCCATCTCTTTGGCCCTTGCCATTGCTTTGAGCTCAATTTCCTTCGCCTTCATCTCCACCTCTTTGGCCCTTGCCACTGCTATGAGCTCAAGTTCTCTCTCTTTGAGCTCAAGTTCTTTAGCTTTGGCCTGGGCCTTGACCTCTTCAATCTCAAGCTTCTTCCGCTGGACATCAAAGAATTTCTTCCCTGTCCTCTTCTTTCTTCCGGCGCCTCCTCTCATCCCTCTTGTCCGTGGACACCTCTCCGTCCGCATGCATCTCCTTCAAAGTGCCATACAATAGCATGGACGAAGCATCACGCTTCATGTCGGCTTTGGTTGACTTGTGGCCGCGTGGACGACTTGCACGAGAAGCGGAGCTACCGCAAGGCTGCCCACCATCAAGGTCTATGACCGTGGCATCTTTGGCGGGGTTGTTGCCGATCAAGGTCGCCATGTACCCCTCGTACCCCTCCCGGAACTTGGGGGTGCCCCGGAGTTCCTTCCAACAATGAGGGAAGGCAAAGGGCTTGTCTCCATTGCTGACTTTGTAGAATTCCAAAGCTCGCCACACCTAGAGCAAAGCGAGACAACAACGATAAACATATGTGCGAATATCGGATGATTAAGTTGAGGTTAAGGATCATACCAAGTCCTTCACACCCAAGCCACTAACGGGGAGCCGCTTGGCGTGCTCATACGCCGCCTGGAACTTGTTGCATTCAGTTTGAATTGTTCCCCACCTCTTTTGGAGCGATATCTCGCTGCGGTCGCTCTCAAATGGCTCCTGTCCATATTTGCGATGTTCATGGAAGTATTCATAGATCCGGCGCCAGAATGCGGTCCCCTTCGCTCGGCACCTGTCAACGCATCTTGCCCGATGGTCAACCATCCTTGGACGATCACCTTGTCCTCCTTCTCCGTGTAGTTGGCGGTTCGTTTGCTTACCCGGCGAGCTCTAGCTTGTGCAGCTGCGGCTTGTGTGAGGCCCTCAACGAACAACGGCTCCTCCTCGATGTTTATGCTGCCGGGACAGGCAGTTGTGCCCTCCTGTGTGTCAATGGGAGGTGGCTAGGGAGCCTGCTGTGTCGAAGGATATGCCAGGGTGGCCGGCATCGTCTGCGCGTAAGACGGAGGGGCCTGCACGGTCGACGGTGACTACGCGCGCGCGGCCGACAAATCGTCGAACAGGTTGCGTGCACCGGCCATGGCAGCTGCTGCCAGGTTCTTGGGGCCTTTGGAGTTCGCCGGCGCACGGTTGAGGTCAATGGACGAAGGTGACGGCCCCGACATGGACTCTCCCACCTCCGGTGACCCATCCCGTGACTGGTACGCGTGCCGCCCAGAATGCGCCCCCAATTCGTGCCCAAACGGGGCATACAGTGGGCCAGTTGATCTTGGAGGAAGGGGCAGGGTCACGGATGAGGCCGAGCTCCCCCCCGAGGCCGTGCCGTTGCCGGGGATGAGCATGTGCTGGCCGAGCGCTGAGTGGCCGTAAAACAGCATGGCCTGCGCCTGCTGCTCTTGCATGACACTGTTCTTCGCCTATGTTTGGAGTTGGAGGAGGTGCTCCGCCGCCCGCACCCGCTCCTCCGCGGCGGCGGCCTCCTTCTTCCGTTGATCAGACGCCATGCGCCGGTCCGCCCGCTTCTTGGACTCCATCGCCCTCTGCTCCGCGGTGAGCTCGGGCTTCGCCTTCTTCGTCGGCGGCCCGGGCTCCACGACCACCAGAGCGTCCAGTTCAGGAGCCGCCTCCACGGCAGGAGCGGCAACGGCCGCGACCGCGTGCCTCCTCTCCGATGGTGGCGGTGGTGGCGGTGGCGGCGGCGATCGCTTCGTCGGCCATCTCTAGGTTTTGGGAGTGGAGTGGAGTGTTTCGTTGTGGGAGGCAGACAGGCGGGCCGAGGGCGGACAAGGGGAGGACGCGAGCGACCAGCCTTTCGCGTCCGCGGCCACGCAAACTCGTCCAAGATTTGGGCCGGGTTTGGGTCGTCCCGGACGCCCCGGCCATCCGTTTTAGGGATGGGTCCGCGCGCTGGGCCGCGATTTTGTCCGTTTCGACCCATCCGGACGCGCGGGCGCGGGATGGGTCGCCCGGTTGGAGATGCCCTAAGGACTTGAAACCCTTGCCCACTACTCATCATCGTCAGGAAGCTAGGTCAGGTCGATGAGCAAGCCGGTCCTGAGTTTCCTCCTCCTTGGCCACCTCGGCCATGTAGGCAAAGTAGTCTAGGAAGTCGTCTTTGTCATCCTGGATTTTCTCGCCCGGGATTTCCTCGCCGAAGAACCCCCTCCCGGGCTTTGGCGGCTCCTCCGAGTCACATGGACGCGGCTCGACACGCGGTTGCCTGACTTCTCTGGCTTCGCCGAGGAGGCTCCGGCCTCGTCATCGTTCTTCTTCTGCTTCCTTCATGGAAACACCCTTTTGTCCATGGTGTCTTATGGCAGTTGCCGACGAACGGGGAAGGCTTGGTTAAATGTGGCAATGCGGTGATGACAGGGGGCGTTGCCGATGATCTTAGAAAGAATGGCCGAGTGTGTTATAAAAGCGACAAGCAAATAACGAAGAACGATAAAGGAATACGCAGCGGAGACACAAGATTTAACGTGGAAAACCCCTTCCAACACAGAAGGGGAAAAAACCACGGACGCCGACCAACAGAAACTTCACTATATCGGGGAGTGTTTACAAACGCCGTGGGTTATCTTATAATCTGATAAACCCTAGCCGGCGGCTTACAAGATGTATATATAGGCGGTGCCAACGATCCGTACCGTACCAAGCCTCCGGTGACGGGCCTCGCTCCGCTCGTCAGAAGTTAGCCTCCCTTTAGTATATGAATTTGGATCACAATACAACAGAGTGGGCCCTTCAATTTCCGATGCGAGTCTCCAAACGCGTGTCTTGATGGCGGTGAAGAAGACCAACCGCCGCCTGCTAGTCCTAGTGTGGTGCCTGGAGGTGAAGTCGAAGCGCGCCATCGCAGGCACTCATAGGAGAGGACACGATTCAGGAAAGGTTCCACCACTAAGGCAGTCCCGAGGCTGGAGGGAGAGAACATGCTTTTCATGATTTTGGTCGGAAATGCGCTAACAAAACAAACCCAAATCGTATGGCAAAAGAAAGAACGATCAGGTTGCATGATTTTTGTGGAGACAAATCCGAACCTACGTTCAGATACCGCGTCCGTCCATGCATCCGTGCGGTTGGCCCCGCGTGCTCTCCATCTCCATGGATCTGCTTCTGCAAGCCTATCTGTAGGCTGTAGCTGCTACGGCATTGTTTCAGATCCACGGCCTGTACCATCCTGCCATTGCCATTCATTCATCCGTCCATCCATTCATCCCTTCATTCATGGCGCGTTGATGAACGCGTTCGCGGCTGCTGCTGCCGATCGCACGGGAGGCATCACTCATCAGGCACGGCACGCGTGCCAAGGACCGAACGAGAGACGTAGGCGTAGTAAATGAGGTTCAGCGAGAGCTGCGTGACAGCGTCGAGGATCCGATGGCTGCAGAGACAGTTCATGACACGAACGGACGAAGGCGCTGCGTCGTGCCGTGCGTGCGTGTGTGCACGCCTCGATCGTGGCCGGACGCGTCACGGTCTGCAGCCTTCAATTGTCTCTGTGACGGACGGTTCTGCAGCAGTAACGCTGTAACCCTAATCGCTTCTTCTGTCCTGCGCCCTTGCCAGTCGGCATTAATCCCTCCGTAGCTCACAACGTGAGTGCTGCATTGCTGCCTGTGTTGTGCGTGCCCAACTGCCCATGCCTCGGCTCAGTGATTTTCTTTTTCTTTAACGATCTAGTAGTACGTTCATAGGCGCACACTACTTGTACTCATAATCATAATAATACATTGTTGGTACGTATACAAACAATAAAAGGAGGATACTAACGGTCAAAATGCTATTGCCGCAACTATCAACCACACACGTCCTTCGCTGCTATCATAGAAGAAAAGCACTAGCAGTTGGTTCACTCTTTGGCGCAGAAGAAACCCCCTAGCCAAGAGACATGAACTAGCCGCGATAGCTGGATCTCGCCTGGTAAGGAACATCAGTTGGAGGAGCCCTCCGAGCTTCTTCAGCGCTGGATCCGGGGCAGCACTAGCCCGCCCTTTAGGCGGAACATGTAACGGTCGAGACCGCCGCACTTCAAGAGCAATTCATCCATGCCACCACACCACGACAACACACAAGATTGAATCCACTCCAATAACCTTGACTCCGCAAGCCTCTTGTCGACGCCAGCAACACCTCTGACTAGCAGGACATGGATTAGAAGACCATTTTTCCTAAAAGCAGTATGAGCATCTAGTCCACCATAATGCCGACAAAGAAAGCATGAAACATAGAACTAAAACACACACACACACACACGAGAACTAGACATCCCGTCCCCTCGCGATGCCATGACAAAGATTGGAGGGGAAGGGAGCAAAGGAATCGCAGGCTAGAAACCTGTGGAACTTTAAACCGCTTCGTGCAGTTACTAGAGAGAGAGACGATGCGTTCCTGCGAGGATGGCCGGTTTAGTGGAATCTTGGTTCAGCGCGTACTGCTCCATTTAAGGTTACGATCCATTCCGAAATAGTAGACTGCTTTCTTCTTTCGCGACGTGAATGAACTCATCGGATGCTCCCGTCCTGCGCCGATCCCGGGGGTTGCCCGTGCGCGAAGCCAGCCACAGTGTCGTTCACCCACTCCACGTGAGCAATGCGCCGCTCTCTGCGAGCCGTGTCGGGGCAGATGGGATCGATGGATGGTGTACGTGCGCGGGCGGGCGGGAACATGGGAACAGGATGAACAACCAAAAGCACAGTGGTCATCTTGCGAGGAGCAACTCAGTATTGAGTTTCAAACAAGTCACGCGTTCAGCGACTACCGCTTCTACCTTTTTTTTGACAATCAATACCACATATATTCATAGCAACAAATAGTACATGGTAGAGATACATGAACTGACTACAACGATTACAAAATAATGTCTAAAAGGTAGTAACAAATCTTCGAGGTCTTCAATTTCTTTCTTCTTCCAGAACACAATCTTGTACTCTTTTGAAGGCAGCCAACGATAGATAACGAACCATAGACCTGTAGATACCGACGAAAGTTCTCCCATAATTTTTTGAGCCGCAATGCCAAGACTGCGTGCACGCACGCAACCATTAAAGCAATCATACAACATCGGCAAGAGTACCAACACCAGTATATCAGGGAATAATAACCGACTAACTTTGTCGTCATCGATGGAGAGCCGAGAGTACGAATCACCATTGTCGAGGACATAGCAGCCGGGACAAAAACTGCGAGAATAATCCTCCTCGCGGCAACAACGACAAAAGATCCAAAATCGATCTGACGAAGCAAGATCCGAAGGTCCATACCTAGAAAATTGTGATTGTTCAACACCACCATTGACGCCGGGAAGAAGATCTCGTCGCCGAACGAAAGGCCGAAGATCACTTATTGCAGATGATGCCATCTCCATTGAGGGAAAACCAACAAGAAGACGGCTACCAAAATCCTAACATAGTCTAATAAAAACTATATTTTTATTCGAAACTCCACGCATAGATCGGGTTCCCCACTCCTCCCGACGCCGGCGAAGCCGACCGAAAGAGGGGGAACCAATCTATGAAGGAGGATGAACTGGAGGCTAGGGTTGAGGCCGGCGGCTGAGAGGAGAGACCGGGAGGAAAAACTATGTATTGACTACCGCTTCTACCTTTGTCAACCGTGCTTAGTTTTGAAAAAGCAGACAGATGAGTAAACCGGTCAACCGTCTGGCCCTCTGCGTCACTGATTCGCCGTCTCAACTGGTTCGAAAGTTGTGAGCAGCAGGCTGAGACTGAGTTGGGGCAGATGGAGAAGGAGGGGAACCTTCTCAAATAGGAGAAGAAGAAATAGGATGAGGAAAGAAAAAAACTAAAGGAGAAGAAAAATAGACTATTGCGACCCGTCGTTTGATCTTTTAAGAGCTATAATGTGAAAGAAAACCACGACGATGATCAAACAAACTTATGAAAAATACCTTATTGAGCATTAGTGGCTAAAAAACCAAGCATCTATCAAAATTTAGATGATCATTTGAATTGTTGTATGAAACTATGTAAGATAAAATGAAACATGATTTTTTTAAAGTGAACAAAAATATTAATATGCTTGGTCATATTACGGCCGACGTTCTGCAGATGGCCCCAATATACTAGCACATCGTGCCGGCGAAATTGCATGGGTGAACCTGGGAGCAAGCGCACCCTATATGAAAAAAAATATAATAATTCAGAAAAAGGTCAAAAAAATTCAAATGTTTTTGGGAATCAAAGATGATCATGTATTGTACTCGTATACGAAAGATTCACCGTGGAATAACTTCTCTTGTTTCCTGGGTGAAAAAAACAGACTTGAAGGTCCTATATTAAAGTACTATTCACGCTATATTCGTCATAGATTTGTTATTTTTTTGCCTGAAGTCAATGTGAAACATTTTTTGGCCAAACAAATTTATACGAGTACAATACTTGATTATCTTTGATTCCCAAAAGGATTCGAATTTTTTTGACTTTATTTGAAATTACTACATTTTTTAGAGTATATAGGGTGCGCCTGCACCCGAGAGCCAAAAGTCCGGGTCAATCGTGCCAGCGTCTCTAATAAAGATTGTCCGATGCAGGTTGCGGGACGACCTATTGGAGATGCCGTGGAAATGTGGAATGTTGAGCTACTTCAGCATGCTACTATATCAAGGCGCACAACCTTTTTCTATTTTTTTTTCTCGATAAAGGCCGCTTTATTATGTAAAAGTTTTAAGCATTACACCGACCTCTGCATAACTAAGATGCACACAACCGTACTAACATTCGACGTCGAACAAGACAAAAGGTAAACTAAAAAAGGCGCAATACACGTGATCAATTCAAAATCAGTATGAACGCCTAGGGTGGCGGAGGTCCCATCCGCATAGTTTGCTGCCAGCCATGTTGCGAAAAATCCATCGTAGTGTTCTCCAACCCTTTTGACGCCTCCATAAATAGGTTGCGATTATCAGAGACGACCAGTGCACCAATAGATATTTGCAAGAGAGAGCAATTTTTATCATTAAAAATTTTATCATTTCTACATAGCAGGAGCCACCAAAGAATGGAAAGCGCTCCCACCATAATAAGTATTTTAAACATATGATCTACCCCATACGTCCAGTTGCCAAATATATAAGCAACATTACATGATGGGTATAAGATAGAACCTATTTGGATATTTGACCATATAGATCTAGCAAGCTCGCACATGAAGAATAAGTATTTGATAGTCTCATCACGATGACAAAAGACACAATTTTTACGTCCGTGCCACTTACGTTTTGCAAGGTTATCCTTAGTGAGAATTACACCTCTACGAACATACCACACAAAAATCTTAATTTTCAGCGGTATCTTTATTTTTCAATTTTTTTTAATTATTATTATCAACTGGCATGTCATGTTGGATCAAATCACTATACATGGATTCCGCGGAGAATTTGCCACTCTCTTGTAGAATCCAGCGGGGGTGGGAATAGGTTCTACAAATTTTTCCTTATCTTGTTGTTTGCAATTTTAAGCTATGTGGATAAATGTAAACTAAGTGGAGCACCCTATATGACAGAAAAAATATATATATCAAGAACTTCAAACTTGATAGATATAACAATTTAAATAAGTGGAAACAAATAACCGAAGCACCCGGATCTCGATGTTCACTTCCTTGAGAGGAAGCTAGTCACCGTTGGAGAGGTGCGGTTACCACGAAGGACCCCAAACGCCACGAAGGCACACCTTCTTCTCCGTCAGCTTCTTCCATGAAGTAGGAGCCCTTTCCACTACGTGAAGACCTTGGGGGAGGCCTTCGATCCTGTAGAAACTTTCGGTTCGATCACAACTTGATCGCTCCCGGCGATAGCTACCGTCTAGGAGTTCTCAATCTCCAAGAGTAACAAGATTGGAGATGGAAACTTGACGCAATGGCTCAGATTCAAAACTGTATGGTTGAGAGAGAGCGAGAAGATGATGAGATATTCAAGATGCACGGATCAACTCTCGAATTCGTTGGTTGAATCTCTAGATATCAAGGATTTGGGGTGGGAAAAGCAATGAAATTCTTGAGACCTTTTGAATGAGATCTGAATCAAATGAATGCCAAAAGGTAAATCTTCCATGAATTGGGATTGCCTTATATAGAGGAACTAGCAGTTTTTTGTGCAGAAATGTGCATGGCCAGTCATACTGGCTCTAGCCCCGGTATAACTGACCAAAATTGCTGGTTGGGGGCGTGTACATCCGATCATACCGGCCAAACACCTGGTATGACCAGCCATACAAAAACACTCAGTACGAAAAATGCCAATTTTTTTTGCATCCAGACTCCGATTTTGATGATATTGAGTTCGTTGGAATGACAACAACGAGATCTACAACTTTATGCATAGAAACATCATAGTTCAACTACGGAGTAAGAACATTAAGATGAAATATTTGACCTATCTAAAAACACAAATCGATAAAAAAACTCCAAACTCGAAAACCGCAATAGAAGATACATATGGATTCCGTTTTTTATGAACTTGGGCTTGTTAAAAAGGTAGCAAAAAGGTTAAGAATCTCACAAAAAGAAACACCAAGATGATGTGGCAAAAATTGATGGAAAAAAGATGCCAAATTTTGATTGAGGTAGAGAGGAAATGATTTGAGCCAAAGAACCAAGTGACGACTCTGACCCCCTCTTAATATTGCGGGGTCCTATACTAAAAAAACCCAAAAAGGGAAGACTACTTCCAAACTCCGTCTTCGAGTTCCCTTGGCGCGCTCTTCTTCTCCCTTTTCCCGCGTGACCCGACACCATAAGAGGGTGAGATAATTAAACCGCATCCGGCTTGATCTTGGTGATAACGCTCACTATTCATTCAAGACGGAATACCTCAATTGATTGCATGCCCTAAGTCTTGGTCACCAATAGCTCAACTCACGAGGCTTGTGACACCGACTTAGAGCCAAAGATTAAGTTCTTCTCTCTTGAAAACAACAATCTTGATGCCAAACTCAAGGTGTATGTTTATCTTTTGTGGCATCAAAACCCGAATCCAACATATGGTCTTCAAGAAAAACCTATGGAATATTCGTTCAAAGAAAATTCAATGAAAATATTAGTCCATAGGAATTGTTATCAACTACCAGCAACAATTGTAAGGGCAAAGTACCCTTACAATAGAAGTAAAGCATTCCAGGATGCTAGCCTTGGACCAACAAGATCACGTCCGAACTTCACATTCGGAGGTGAAGTTGCGCACACTATTGTATATTGCAGGATATTGTTCGCGGAGACTGGCATAATCAAACCACTTATCTCCCCAAAACCTTATCTGAGATACATCCTTGATAGAGAAAGACCCATATGGAAACAAGAACTTATTTGTCGCCATTAGGCCAGCCCAGAAGTGTGAGTCCCAAGGTTTTCAATATACCTGGGACAAAGCTTTTGAGCCGAGATACTTTCTCTTTCAGATGGTTTGCCAAATCCCATCTTCAGTCAGAAGCTTGCATAACCATTTCCCAAGGAGTGCTCGGTTTTTGACCTCAAGGTCATGAATACCAAGTCCTCCTTGAACTTTTTGATGGCAAACAATATTCCATTGATCTAGTCGATATTTCTTTTTCATACTATATATCTCCTTGACAAAAGAATATTGATTAGAAAAGTCCAATCTTTGCAAGACTCCTGTAGGCAACTGGAAAAAAGAAATCTTATACAATTCCATATCGCTGAGTGCTGAGTTAATGAGGACCAACCATCCACCTAGAGATAGTAATTTGCCTTTCCAGCTACTTAACCACTTTTCGAGTCTTTTCTCGACATGTTTCCATTCAACATTTATAAGAATCCTATAATGAATCGGAATATCCAAATACCTAATAGGGAAATGGACTACCCCACATCCAAAAGATCAGCATACTGGGTGGCCTCGTCTTGCGTCTCATCACAGCAGGAATAATTCACTTTTATGTAAGTTAATTTTATGACCTGATAGCTTCTCGAAGGCTAATAAAATAAGCTTAAGTTTTTTTTGCTTTCTCAAGGTTGTGTTCCATAAATAGAATTGTATCATTGGCGTACCGAAAAATAGATAGATAACCATCCACTAGATGTGGAACTAGCCCTTTAATATGGCCCTCAACTTTTGTACGCTCAATAATTATGGCTAGCATATCAGCCACTATATTAAATAGCATGGGTGATAATGGGTCGCCTTTTCTTAATCCTTTCTTGTTTAGAAGTATCTACCAACGTCATCATCTACTATGACTGCAACACTTCCTCCGAAAATAAAATTATAAACTAGAGCACGCCACTTATTAGAAAAACCTTTCATTCTGAGTGTTGGTTGAAGTAAATACCATTTGACCTTTTCATACGCTTTTTAAAAGTCGACTTTTAGAATGACCCCATTCATATTTTTTTGATGTAACTCATGAACGTTTCATGCATGATTACTACCCCATCAAGGATGTTTCTCCCCTGCATGAACGCATTCTCAGAGGGTTGCGCTAAATAATGATCAACCACCAAATTTAGCCTAATAGTTACGGTTTTTGTGAAAATCTTGAAGCTAACGTTAAGGAGACAGATATATCGGTATTGTTGGATCCTTTCTGCTTTGTTAACCTTAGGCAAAAAAATTATCTCACTGAAATTAAGACGAAATAGCTTGAGGTGTCCTTCATGCAGAGCACTAAACAACGCCATCAAGTCTGATTTAGTTATCTCCCAGAAGTTTTGATCAATGGCGGACCCAAGAAAAGTTCAAGCGTGGACACATTGTAAATTTAAACGCTTATGGTGCTATTTTTAGTTTAATTGTCATGAAATTAGCCTGAACGTCCTGTCGGACGCCTGGGCAAGTGCCCGGGCATAGGGGCAATTGGACCTGCCCTGGTTTTGGTAGAACTCTGTTGGGAAACATCCAGTTCTAGGACTTTGTTGTGCTACATTTGGAAAAAAACCTTTCTTACCTCATCCTCTGAATAAGGTGCGGTAAGAAATGTATTTTCCACATCGGAAACTTGAGGAATGTTATCTATTCGGGACTCATCCATTGAGAAGCCTCTTTCTTCGAGTTCTCTAAACAAATTTTTATAGTAATTTGTAATGTATGATTTAAGTTGCTCATGGTCCCCTATTGCACCCTCATCATGTACCAAAGAACCCTTTTCTATACCGTCACCACTCTTTTTCCACTGATAGCTTCCCCGTACTAAAAGTCCGGATAATATGATGGGCTCTCCTAACATGAATCCAGGCGCAGAAAAACCGTTTGTTGCTGTCACCTTTGCCCGACGAAGATCTACACGTCTGGACTCCTGCATTCGACCGGCTGTCCAAAGACGGAGCAAGCAGAATAATTTAGTCGTGGAGACACCGTCGTACCATTATTGTTTCATGGCAACCAAATCACATTCGGTTCATCTAATCAGTTTGGGCCCCCGGATCGATTGAGACCATACTCAGGAATTGAAAAGAAGAAGATGAAGAAGGCGTCATTATCTGCTCCAGCTTACTAGAAGAATGACAAAGTCGTAGGTGTGCACTGTTCCTTGGAAAACAGACGCTAAAGAAGACCATGGACCACGGAGGAACAACAGCTGCACATGGTCGGGCACTCAACAAACAAATCAATCCATGGCCTCCCTCCCTCGTTCTCATTGGTGATTTGGTGTGGTGTGGAAAGGAAGGGCTGTTTCCTCATCAGTTTGGACCAGTCGCAATATTCTTGAGCGAGTCAAACAAAGGATTTACTATAACAGATCTTGACCTCCCCGGTGAGTAGATCCCTCAAGCATTGTTTACAGCCGGCCGGCAACCTGCCTCCAAGCGTGCCAAATCAAGCATGGCATTTGCATTGGATCAGATTAGATTGCTAGTTTAATGTGGACTCTACAGTTTAGTTTGTTGTACTAGAGGATAGGGGCAAGCAAAAACAACTGTCCTCTGTCCTACAGATCCTCCTATTAAAACCCCTTGATGATGCTCTCTGATTTTTCATGCCACTCATATGAGTATGTGGACCTACTGGAGCACCAAGATAAGCAGATATTTTGGGCAAGAAAATGCAACAATATATCAAGCCTTTGCACATATATTATGCTTTCTTTTCTCATATTCTGACAGCCAAGCATTACAGATACTACTCACTATATGGCATAACGGTAACAAGAAAAATAAAACTATCTGATGCTCTGCTTTTGCAGGATGGAGATGATCTCCGAGAACTGAGGGCGCTTCAGAGGGCTGTTGTCCCAGCACCGGGTCATCAGCGACCGAAGGAGGTGAGGACAGTCCCGAGGTATCTCCGGCCTCAGCCCGCAAGCCGCGATCCCCACCGCCGCTTGCACCGGCGAGTATGTGGAGTAGGCCTCCTCTCCGGTGACCATCTCCCACAGGACCATGCCGTAGCTGTAGACGTTGCTCATGCAGGTCTCCGACACGCTCTCTGGATCCCCCGCGATGATCTGTGTACATACACAGCATGGTGGTAAGTTGGTAAGGACAGGTTCTGTATGGCATAAGCTAGGAATGCAACTGACTTGACTGTCAATGAAGGATTGAGGAAAACAATTGCAGCACAAAATTAGTTACTCAATTTTATGTTCTGCTAATTAAAACCAAGACAAAGCAGTATTCTACACAGATTGTCCTGGAGTTCTATGTATTCCTACATGTTAAAGTAATACACATGTTTCATCCTTCATGTTATTGTTATCATAGATGCTGGGTCATTTAAAAATCTCAGGTATAATGTCTACAATTAAATTAGCTTAAGGAACTTGTAGCATGCTGGAACTGAACTCACTTTCAGAAAGAGCAATTCTAGAAGAATTTGCAGAAAACCAAGTCAAGAAAACTAACCTCTGGAGCTAGCCAGCGATACCCGGATGTCTCATATTCAGTAACCTCACCAGCATTGTTGCAAGGGGTAACAATGCCCATATCCCCAAGGCAGGCATTTCCTTGTCTGTCTAGTAGGATCCGTCGTGTGTTAAGATCGCGGTAGGCAATGCCGTAGCTGTTCATAAACGCCAAGCCATCAGCAACATCCAGAGCAATCTTAATCGTGTCCCGGAGTGACAGTCTCTTGTTCCTCTGCATAATAATGTCATGAACTGAGCCTCCTTCCATCATCCTAGTTACTATGCAGAGCCCATGGCTCTCGTTGAAGCAAATGCCATGGAACTGGAGGATGTTCTTCTGGCCACAGCTCATCAGTTGCAACAAGTCCTGACGGATCTCAACATCGTAAGCACTTCCCATGTCACAGCCCCTCAATTTGTTAACCCAAACCTTCCTTCCTCTATGAACTCCCTTGAATGAATTTTGGCCAACCCAATCGACAAACTCAATCTCCTCGGAGCTCACGATCCAGCGTCCGACTTCCTCACCGCCATATCGGACGGTTTGCCACTCATCCACTGAAACAAACACTGATGACTGAGGCAGAGGGGTGGGAAGCTGTGGTCGGCTAGCAGGCTCATTGTCAAGAACCTGACCATCCTCTGGATCAAACATAGACTCCTCATCGAAGTTGCGTGATCCTTCTTCCTGACAGCCACAAAGCCCGAAGGGAAGCTTCACACCACCACCACCACTGTTCTTCCGCTGCTTCTTCGTCGCCAATTTTAGCGCAGCCTCGACCCGGCTCTTGAAGAGCTCCTCATTCCCGGATTGAACAATTATCATGACAACACCAAGTGTGAGTCCTCTCTTCTCGAAGATCTGGATCTTCTTGCAAGTGATTGAAGGGCTGTCAAGTGAGCCTGACATTGACTGCCATGAAAGTGGGGCGTTGCAGGCAAATGTGAGCTGGAAACCGGTGCCTTCACCGCCAGTTTCTCTGCCATGAACTTCCTCTATGTTGACTGCAAGCTGATCCTCGCCGGCCGCCTGCTCTACAAGACGGGCGTGCAAGAGGACATCTTTCATGTCAAATCCTGCCTGTCCATAGCTGCAAAATCGAAGGAGATTTATGTTTATCAGCGATCAATTAGCACATCCAAAGGAATCAAATGTGCTTGATTTATCATTTCAGATTTTATGGACCAGTAAAAAAAACTTAGATACAGTAGAATTCAGAAAACGTTAGCTAAAAACCAATATGTCTCGCATTGTTGCAGAACTTGGTTGCTCACCTGTTGGGGAGAGCATCGAAGTGGCGGCGGAGGTCGGAGACGAGCTTCTCCGGAAGCTGCTGCGCGGCAGCGCCGCGGGAGTAGAGCTGCGCGAGGCCGCGGAGAAGGAGCGGCGGCTTGTCGCCGACGGCGCGCGGCGAGGGGTCACGGGGGAGGCCGCCGTTGTTGTCCAGGTTGAGGGTGTTCTTGAACGCCGCGATGGCGCCGGCGAAGTTGCGGCCGAGCCGCTGCCACTTCTTGGGCGCCGCTGGGCCCGAGGCCGGGTCGCCGGCGGCGGCGGAGTCGGCGCAGGTGGGGAGGGAGCCGTCGGAGCGGGCGTGGGGCTTCATGAGGACCTGCTCCACCATGGACTCCTCGTCCGTGCTCGGCCGGCCCGACCAGCACTCCAGCGCCGCCGCCATCGCTGGAGAAACTGGCTTCTTCTAAATCTTAACTCCCGGGGCCAGCCAGATTGGTGCCGGAACTGGCGCTAGAGCGGATGCCAAGATCTCGGTCGAGGCGTTCTTGGCTCTGCTGGGCGGATTGGACAGGATGGACGAAAAAGAATGGCTCTTTCCCTTTTCGCTAGATTCTTGATGTGCTAGACTGCTAGCAGTGGGATGACACTGAAAAAGAGAGAGTTTCTCGAACAGAAAGCAGAAAGCAGAGAAGCAATGTTTCTGCTGGATTTGTGAGGGCATGGAAGAAGTTTTTCCCTGAGATTTCTTGGCTCCAGCTTGCGAGCTCGAACGGGGCTGGAGAAGAAATGAGCAGGGGAGGGTCGCAAAAACTGATGCCATCTTTTGTAGTACTCCTCCACCAGAGCAGAGAGGCAGGCTCTGGTCCATGACGGGGAGGAACATGCATCATGGGGAGAGGGTGGGGCTGGTGTACTGTGATTAGTTTATGGAAGGGATTTGGTGCGCTCATGTGATTTCGCTGCAATTGACAGGCGCAGAAAACGAATTAAGGATTCCTCGCAGATGCTAATCTTTCTCCTCCAGCGGCTATGCATATGGCGCACCCCCTTGTATTGTAATCTGGATGTTTTCTTTTGCCCAAGTGTGACAGCAACAGACTGTACGCGAGTGATTAGCACTAGCTAGACACTTGGATAGAAGCACATTCTTCAGAGAATACAGCACAGTGACAGGCTTGATTGATGGATGGCAGTAAATCTTGATTTCTGCGATAGGGATGGAAATCTCGGACAAGACATGCGTAAAAATCCCCTTCGTCTTCCGAACCTTGATGGTATCACGAGAAAGGAAAGCTTCTCTGCCACACCACCGCCATCCGGCCTTTTGCTGCAGCAGTCGCTGCCGCTGCTCCTTCTGCCTTGTCCATTTCGATCATCAGATCAGACACTCGGGAGCGCAGCTTTACCCTTCTTCTCCATCCATTTCACTCACACAGGCGCGCGCACGGTGAAAAATAACATGACGTTTCAGTCAGGATCGATCATAGTATCCTTCTCTCCCTGTAGAGAATATGAGCGTGCACAGCGACAAGTGTCGCGTTGCTTGAGGTTGACGACTGATTTGTGCGTGCTGCCACTGTAGAGCCGAATGGAATCATGTCGCAAATAGCATTATCTATGTAATCTTGCTGCTTATGGAAAGCTATAGCTGACAACCCTAGTGAGCTACACCACCACAAATATCTTAATTATGGGACGCGTCGAGGCGACTGGCGAGGATACACTGAGGTAGGAAGGTGGGGCTTGCCACACCCTTGCCCGTCGTACAGTACTAGGAAAGAAGGTGCGGTCTGCAACGAGCAAGCAGATATGAATAACTAGAAATAAGCAAGCACTTAGAAATACGGGTCACCCTGCCAAACAACTGGCAATTTGAAATAAAGATATTTAGCAAAACAATCTAGGAGAGATACTATAGAAATGTCACTCATGGTGATCTTTACAATACATAAATGATACTATACCAAATACTAAAGTGTATTGGTAACTACCCATCAACATCTTAAACATATAGATGGTGGAAACACTGAAGATGCTCTTGTGGAGAACCAATCTCAGGTTGAGTGGTTGTACCCAGTTCATCAGAGTTCAAATCCCAGGTTTGACATCTGTGTGTCTTATAAAGACGGAATATTCATTTAGTGGGAGGCAACATTCCCGTCGACAGTGAGGCGCCTGTGGTGACTTCGTCAATTTCAAGATTCAATCCGCAGGCACAGTCTTCCGAAGGTGCTCATAGACGTAGGGTGTGCATGTGTGTGCATGTGCGTTCATAGGGGCGAGTGTATAGTGTCTACGTTTGTACTGTGTTTCTTTAAAAAAAATGGACACTGATCTTAGCAGGTACATAAGAACTCTCTATGGGCTATAGCTTTAAGAGAAATCTGACGGCGAGCAACCTATACATGTTTGACCGTGTTAATTACGGTATTGCACAGACAATGAGTGCAGACAATGAGTGCAATTGTATCTACATATGCACCGTGTTAATTACGGTATCGTATGGGATGCGTCGAGGCGAGGATATAATATAGGCATGGTTCCATTTGCTCACCTGCAATCTAAAGAAAACATTCTAGTGCCCTATGAGCTCCATCCAGCCCTCTTGAATCGTGGTCGTCCTGACGACGTGGCGCGCTAGCAGCCGTCCATTTTCCGATCCTGTGATCCTGACTGTCTGATGGGGAACTGGAAACTTCTCACATGGTCCCATCCATCCATTCGCTAGCGTCTTCTTTTCACCGTCCGTTCTATACCCGTCTAGCCACTGACATGTGGACCTGCTTTTTTAGAGGACCCGCTCGTCAGCGACACAGTCTACGGGGGCATGTGTGTGTTTCCAAATAAAGCGGTGGCTGCCCCCTGGTTTTGCATGCCCACATGGGAAAATTCGTCAATCCACGTCTCATTTCGTCCTTCGTTCACCCGGCCTCACGAACGTGGCGATGGCGAGGCGACGCCGTACCACAAGCACATGCACGTCGGCTACCCTCGTCCAGGCTCTTCCCATCCACGCCTTGCTCGAGCTCTCCACTTGCCCCATCTCCGTAGATCTTTTAGGATTTCTCTCATGCACATCCTCCACTCCAGATCGACTCAAGATATTTTAGGGTTTGGTGTTGTGATAGCGAGAGAAGGTGCTCGACAGCTCGAGGTGGATGCCAGCGACCAAGAGCAGCTGGCGACGACCACAACGGCTTCCTCTCTGCTTCGGCGACCATGGACGAAGGGAGCCAAACGGGGTGGCCAACGCAGATCAGACGACCGAGCGTGGGGGGAGGCCAACAGGCGGCGCGGGACCTGCCCATCCTCCCACCGTCGAGTGTCACTGCTGTGGTGGCGTTCTCCTCCGGGGAGGAGCTGCGCTGGAGGACATTGGCCCGACGCCACTATCGTGGGCTCGCCCCGCCGGCACGACGATGGTTGATAACGCGTGAAGCACACGTCCGTTGGGAACCCCAAGTGGAAGGTGTGATGCGTACAGCAACAAGTTTCCCTCAGTACGAAACCAAGGTTTATCGAACCAGTAGGAGATGAAGGCCACGTGAAGGTTGTTGGTGAAGGAGTGTAGTGCGGCGCAACACTAGGGATTCCGGCGCCAACGTGGAACCTGCACAACACAACCAAAATACTTTGCCCAAACTTAAAAGTGAGGTTGTCAATCTCACCGGCTTGCTTTAAACAAATGATTAAACGTATGGTGTGGAGAATGATGTTTGCTTGTGAAGAACAACAGAGAACAGAGATTGCAGTTGATTGTATTTCAGATGTAAAATAATGGACCGGGGTCCACAGTTCACTAGTGGTGTCTCTCCAATAAGAAATAGCATGTTGAGTGAACAAATTACAGTTGGGCAATTGACAAATAGAGAGGGCATAACAATGCACATACATATCATGATGACTACTATGAGATTTACTTAGGGTATTACGACAAAGTACATAGACCGCTATCCAGCATGCATCTATGCCTAAAAAGTCCACATTCGGGTTAGCATTCGCACCCCTTCCAGTATTAAGTTGCAAACAACAGACAATTACATTAAGTATGGTGCGTAATGTAATCAACACAAATATCCTTAGACAAATCATTGATGTTTTATCCCTAGTGGCAACAGCACATCCACAACCTTAGAACTTTCTCGTCACCGTCCCGCATTCAATGGAGGCATGAACCCACTATCGAGCATAAATACTCCCTCTTGGAGTCACAAGTATCAACTTGGCCGAGCCTCTACTAGCAACGGAGAGCATGCAAGATCATAAACAACACATATATGATAGATCAATAATCAACTTGACATAGTATTCCATATTCATCGGATCCCAACAAACACAACATGTAGCATTACAAATAAACGATCTTGATCATGATAGGCATCTCACAAGATCTAAACATGATAGCACAAGAGGAGAAGACAACCATCTAGCTACTGCTATGGACGCATTGTCCAAGGATGAACTACTCACGCATCAGTCCGGAGGCGATCATGGTGATGTAGAATCCTCCGGGTGATGATTTCCCTCTACGGCAGGGTGCCGGAGGCGATCTCCTGAATCCCCCGAGATGGGATTGGCGGCGGCGGCGTCTCTGGAACTTTTTCCGTATCGTGGCTCTCGGTAATAGGGTTTTCGCGACGGAGAGTTTAAGTAGGCGGAAGGGCAGAGTCGGAGGAGGCACGGGGGCCCCACACCATAGGCCGGCGCAGGCCCCATGCTGGCCGCGCCGCCCTATGGTTAGGGCGCCTCGTGGCCCCACTTCGTATCCTCTTCGGTCTTCTGGAAGCTTCGTGGAAAAATAAGACCCTAGGCGTTCGTTTCGTCCAATTCCGAGAATATTTCCTGTGTAGGATTTCTGAAACCAAAAATAGCACAAAACAGGAACTGGCGCTTCGACATCTCGTTAATAGGTTAGTGCCATAAAATGCATATAAATGATATAAAGTGTGTATAAAACATGTGAGTATTGTCATAAAAGTAGCATGGAACATAAGAAATTATAGATACGGTTGAGACGTATCAATGGTCTTCGTTGCCAACAAGACAGGTCTCTCTCTCTCTCTATCGTTGGTATACTAGTAAAGTCGACTAGATCTTGATTCCTGTCCCAAGGCGTGGTAGAACCTCTCTCTCTCCCTCTCTCTCCCTCTCTCTCTCTCTCTCTCTCTCTCTCTCTCATGGGCATGCTAGCAACCTGACCAGATCTTGATTATTGGCAGGTTGTGGCATAGTTTAAAATAGTTATCAAAGTCCTTAAATACCCGGCTATAGCTGTTTTGGGAGGCTGCGGCTATATCCTGTAGCCGGCTATTTTCAACATTGGGTTGTGGTGATAAATCCTTCCCATGGGGGACTCATTCAGAGTGCTTAGTTGGCAGTGGGTGAGAGCCAGGAGAAAATAAGGTAGAGAGATCCATGACGGTGTGTGTACAGTAGCTTAATTCCTACTCTTTACATACATTTTGTTAGATTAGATCCACCTTCTTTGGCATGTATTACTGAAGGAGATATGCCCTAGAGGAAATAATAAAGTGGTTATTATTTATATCTTTATGTTTATGATAAATGTTTATATATCATGCTATAATTGTATTAACCGAAACATTAGTACATGTGTGATATGTAGACAAACAAGAAGTCCCTAGTATGCCTCTTAAACTAGCTTGTTGATTAATGGATGATTAGTTTCATAATCATGAACATTGGATGTTATTAATAACAAGGTTATATCATTATATGAATGATGTAATGGACACACCCAATTAAGCGTAGCATAAGATCTCGTCATTAAGTTATTTGCTATAAGCTTTCGATACATAGTTACCTAGTCCTTATAACCATGAGATCATATAAATCACTTGTACCGGAAAGGTACTTTGATTACACCAAACACCACTGCGTAAATGGGTGGTTATAAAGGTGGGATTAAGTATCCGGAAAGTATGAGTTGAGGCATATAGATCAACAGTGGGATTTGTCCATCCCGATGACGGATAGATATACTCTGGGCCCTCTCGGTGGAATGTCGTCTAATGTCTTGCAAGCATATGAATAAGTTCATAAGAGACCACATACCAAGGTACGAGTAAAGAGTACTTGTCGGGAGACGAGGTTGAACAAGGTATAGAGTGATACCGAAGATCAAACCTCGGACAAGTAAAATATCGCGTGACAAAGGGAATTGGTATCGTATGTGAATGGTTCATTCGATCACTAAAGTCATCGTTGAATATGTGGGAGCCATTATGGATCTCCGAGATCCCGCTATTGGTTATTGGTCGGAGTGAGTACTCAACCATGTCCACATAGTTCACGAACCGTAGGGTGACACACTTAAAGTTGGATGTTGAAATGGTAGAACTTGAATATGGAATGGAGTTCGAATATTTGTTCGGAGTCCCGGATGAGATCCCGGACATCACGAGGAGTTCCGGAATGGTCCGGAGAATAAGATTCATATATAGGAAGTCATATTCCAAGTTTGGAAATGATCCGGTGCATTTATGGTAGGTTCTAGAAGGTTCTAGAAAAGTCCGGAAGAAACGCACTATGGAAGGTGGAGTCCCGGAAGGACTCCACAAGCTTGGCCAGCCAAACCCTAAAGGAGGAGTCCCGGGTGGGCTCCACCTAGAGGTGGCCGGCCACCCCACCTAAGGAAAAGGTGGGAGTCCCACCTTGGGTAGGACTCCCTCCTTGAGTAGGTTTCCCACCTTTGGGAAGTTTTGGTGTTGGGGTCTTATTCGAAGACTTGGACTACAACTCTTGGGGATTCCACCTATATAATGAGGGGCATAGGAGAGGGGGCTGACCACCACAAGCCCATAGCTTGGCCGCACCCATAGGTGGCCGGCCACCCCCTCTCCCAACCCTAGCCGCCCCTCTCTCCTCCTCTTCTCCCGCACGCTTAGCGAAGCTCCGCCGGAGATCTCCATCGCCACCGCCACCACGCCGTCGTGCTGCCGGATTCAAGGAGGAGCTACTACTTCCGCTGCCCGCTGGAACGGGGAGAAGGACGTCGTCTTCATCAACAACCGAACGTGTGACCGAGTACGGAGGTGCTGCCCGTTCGTGGCGCCGGAACCGATCGTGATCAAGATCTTCTACGCGCTTTTGCAAGCGGCAAGTGATCGTCTACCGCAGCAATAAGAGCCTACTCTTATAGGCTTTGGAATCTCTTCAAGGGTTAGTCTTGATCATCCCCTCGTTGCTACCGTCTTCTAGATTGCATCTTGGCTTGGATTGCGTGTTCGCGGTAGGAAAATTTTTGTTTTCTATGCAACGTTATCCTTCAGTGGTATCAGAGCCGTGTCTATGCATAGATGGTTGCACGAGTAGAACACAATGGTTTTGTGGGCGTTGATGCTCTTGTTATCTTTAGTTGAGTACTTTGCATCTTTATGGCATAGTGGGATGAAGCGGCTCGGACTAACTTTACATGACCGCGTTCATGAGACTTGTTCCTCGTTCGACATGCAACTTGTATTGCATAAGAGGCTTTGCGGGTGTCTGTCTCTCCTACTATAGTAAAGATTCAATTTACTCTTCTATTGACAACATTAGTATCAACGTTGTGGTTCATGTTCGTAGGTAGATTAGATCTATATCGAAAACCCGAAACCACGTAAAATATGCAAACCAAATTAGAGAGCGTCTAACTTGTTTTTGCGGGGTTTGGTGATGTGATATGGCCATAATGTGATGATGAATATGTATGAGATGATCATTATTGTATTGTGGCAACCGGCGAGAGCCTTATGGTTGTCTTTAAATTTCATGTTGAGAGGTATTTCAAAGTAGTTGTAATAGTTGCTACATGGAGGACAATCATGAAGACGGCGCCATGAACCTTGACGCTACTGCCGACGATGATGGAGATCATGCCCGTTGATGATGGAGATCATGTCCGTGCTTTGGAGATGAAGATCGAAGGCGCAAAGACTAAAGGGCCATATCATATCACATATGAATTGCATGTGATGTTAATCCTTTATGCATCTTATTTTGCTTAGATCGCGACGGTAGCATTATAAGATGATCCCTCACATTAATATCAAGATAATAAAGTGTTCTCCCCTCGTATGCACCGTTGTACAGTTCGTCGTTTCGAAGCATCTCGTGATGATCGGATGTGGTAGATTCAACGTTCACATACAACGGGTGTAAGACATGTTGCACACGCGGAATACTTGGGTTTGCTTGACGAGCCTAGCATGTACGGACATGGCCTCGGGACAATGGAAACCGAAAGGTTGAACACGAGTCATATGGATGATATGATCAACATGTTGATGTTCACCATTGAAACTACATCATCTCACGTGATGATCGGTTTTGGTGTAGTGGATTTGGATCGTGTACCACTTTACAACTATGAGGGATGTTGTATTAAGTGGGAGTTCATTAGTAATTAGATTAAAACATGAACTAATTATCATAAACATAGTCTGAGTAGTATTTTGAATTAATTTTGTAGTATTGGCATCCGTTTAATACTATGCGCTAGTCTTATAATTGAGATAGAAATACTGTTAAAATCTGATTAGAAACTTTACGGATTAGTACCGTATTGTTAATGAATCAAGAAATGATTAAGTCCTATTGCAAACATTTAGTAAAACTCACTTTGTTGATTCAGAGAGCTATGGTTTCAATTAGTACCTAAAGTTATCTTGTCTCCGTGAAACTTGAAGTTCAAATCTGTTTGAAAAGTAAGGAGCTGAAAATTTAGTTTTCAGAAATAATCAAGGTACGAGATATACATGATATCTAAGACCTTATTGCAAGATGATAGAATATAAATTTGGTGAGACTACATAAACTTATAAGTTTTATGGGAATGTACGAAGGTTGAAGACGCAAGGCGTCCCAATCCTCCAACTATTGGGGCACTAACAATATTCGCATATCCATGAAGTGATTGTCCTTAGTATGCACCGTTGCTAAGACTCGTCGTTTCGAAGCATCACGTGATGATCGGGTGTTATAGATTCTACGTGTGCTTCCAACGGGTGCAAGCCAGTTTTGCATATGCGAATACTAAGGTTTAAACTTTATGAGCCTAGCATGTACAGACATGGTCTCAGAAAGTTATCATGAATTGATGGATAAAATTATGAGTGAAATTGTTCATCGTATTACAAATTTACTAATAGTGAAATCTGAAACACTTGTCATATGATGATCAACTTCAAAGTAAGAACCTCAAGGTTATTGGTATTTGACCAACAAACCTAGAAGTTATTGATGTTGAAATGTTTTTCCGAATAATGAGGAAAGCTAAAAGAGAAACCGCAAAAGATATTTTGGCAAAAGAAAAGAAAAGACTAGAAAGTCTAGCTCGGGTGTATATAAATGATATACATGTTATGGTTGTATTCCTAGTTAAGTCACACAATGAAATTCTTGGGTATTAATACCATATTGGTTGGTATGAAGTGTCATACAAAACAACGCAATACAAGAATACAATGGCCTAAGTAACTGACAAGGAATATGATAGGAATGCACGTCTGGAACAAAATAAAGTGTTATTATGTTCGTCGTTGGCATTCTATCTAGCCATTAGAATTTATAATAAAGAACTTAATAAATTTTATTTTGCTCTGGTCAAATAAAAATAATGAGTTGTTCAAATTATGACATTACTCCATGTATGATGGATAAGTTATTATAAATCTTAATGGTGAAACACACATACATAACACTGACGCTAAAAATGCCATAAGGCAAATGATTTGAATTCCACTTATTTGTGGAACCGCAATTTAGGTCATGTTAGAAAGGATCGCATGAAGGAACTCCATGCAAATGGATTTTTGGAGTCATTCGATTTGTTGAATCGTTTGGCACTTGCAAAATCTTTTCTAAAAGGTAATGACTGAAATACCGTTCATAGGCCGAAGAGTTGAACGGGCAACTAACTTAGTGAAAACATACATAATGATATATGTGGTTCACTAGGCATAGTTGTGTGCGGAAGATTCTTATACTTCATGAAAACTTTCAAACAATGAATTGAGTATATATGTGGATATATTCAATAAGGAAAAGTTTGAAACATTTGAATAGGATTCAAATAAATTTCAGCATGAAGTGGAAATCATCGTAATAGAAATCAAATATCTATGATTGGATCATGGTGGAAATATTTGAATTACGAGTTTTAGCGAACATCTAAGAGAGTTATGAAATTGTTCTACAACTTACGTTTCTTGGAGTATCATAGTGATGATGAAGTATCCAAGAGATATATCCAAACTTTGTTGGATCAATGATGAGATAAAATATTGATGCCATTATATTTTTGTGGATTATGCTTTAGTGACTACCGCTTTTACACTCGAATAGAGCATCATCATGATCCGTTGAAATGACACCATACAAGTTATGGCATGGGTATAAACCCTAATAGTCAACCAAAATCGGATGAATGTCTTTGTTGGTTATCCCAGAGATTTAATTGGGAATTCTTCCCACGAGACAAAGACAAAAGTGTTTGTCAATGTTTCTTATTTCCGAGAAATTTTTTCAAGTGAAGTATTTGAGTGGGAGGACAATATAATTTGATAAGGTTTATGAACCTGAGCATAATGATCGAGTAGCGCAAGCATCGGAATTGGTTTCGGAAGCGGCCACGACGATCATGGCTCTCATGACTACAAAGTGTTTTAGCCATGGAGATCGAAGTACATATTGAACCTTGTAGGTATGGTTTACTTTGTGATCAAATAAATGATTTGTGGACAAAGGATTGATTTTGAACAATGATAAACCAACTACAAAACAAAAAAGTTATGATGGGCCGTGACTCCATTAAAATGGCCATGCGCCATGAAATCCAAGATAGATGAATACTTTATGAAAGTAAATGGATCTATGAAATTGATAGACTTGGATGAAATATCCTTGAAGAAAGCTTGACTTATCGAAAAATTGTTTACGACAAAGTTCAAAGAGTTGAATACGATAAGATTAGATCTTCCGTAGCAATGCTTATAGTCTATGTGGATTATTCTAGTAATCACTACATATTTCTTTTATGAGATATGCTAGTAGGATGGCAAAATACACTACTTAACGAAGTATGTATACAAGATACAACCAAGAGTTTTGCTGGTCCGTGGAATACTAGATAGGTATACAAGCTTCAATTGGATGAAGTAAGTATCACGGAGTTGGAATCTTCACCGAGATGAAATAGTCAAAGAGTTTTTGATTTCATCAGAGACGATGAAGAAGCTTGCATTTGCAAGAAATTAAGTGGGAGCGCTAAGACACATTTATAAAACTTTATGTAGGTGACATATAGTTGGTTATAAATGATGTAATTATATACTTGATTAAAAAGGTTTCATTGAGAATTAACTTCAATGAAAGGATATGGACTGAAACAAATTTAGTGTCAAGATCTATGAAGATAGATTGAAACACATAAATAAGTTTAAATCAAAGTACATATGATGGATATTGAAGTAGTTCAATATAGAAATATTAAGAAAATGTTCTTGTCATGTGAAGGTTTAACAAGACTTGAGTGTATCTGACACTCAATGAGTAAAAACACATGAGTGATTATAGATCACGAATAATATGTACACAATCGGATATCATGTGCTATAAAGTGTTATGAGCATATACCGGAATGATTCATATGATGATCATTGGACGACAAGTAAGAATATCCTTGAGTACTTTAGAAGAACTAAGGATATATATATATATATATATTTGTATGAAGAAATGACAAACAAATCGCCGTAAGGTGTTACACCGATATTGGTTTTGTCACATATAATATATAATTTCAATCTCAAATTAGACTAAGTGTTGTTTAAAAGGTAGCACAATGAGCTAGAAGTTGTCTATGCTAGATTTAGAAGAGTTCTAAATATTGTGACGGATTCTACAAAAGAAGGCAGAGTATGTCATTATTTTGACAATGACAAAGGATGTTAAGTCAAGAGGTTCTTTGAGAACTTGGTGTAGTTCCGACAGAGTCGTAACTTTGAAGCTATATTGTGTGTGACAATATTAGTGACATATTTCGAGCATGACAGAATTAAGGTTCCACCGGAAGATCAAACATATTTAAATGCCAACTCATTTGGAAATGAGTGATGCGTTGAGACGCAAATGAATTACAAAATACATACGTTTCGAGCGTGTCGGATCCGATGACTAAAAACCTCTCCCGTGAGCAATACATGATAAAGCACCGGAAGGCCAAGGTGTTATATCTTTACAAATGTAAACTAGATTATTGACTCTAGTGCAAGTGGGAGACTCGAAGGAGATATGCCCTAGAGGAAATAATAAAGTGGTTATTATTTATATCTTTATGTTTATGATAAATGTTTATATATCATGCTATAATTGTATTAACCGAAACATTAGTACATGTGTGATATGTAGACAAACACGAAGTCCCTAGTATGCCTCTTAAACTAGCTTGTTGATTAATGGATGATTAGTTTCATAATCATGAACATTGGATGTTATTAATAACAAGGTTATATCATTATATGAATGATGTAATGGACACACCCAATTAAGCGTAGCATAAGATCTCGTCATTAAGTTATTTGCTATAAGCTTTCGATACATAGTTACCTAGTCCTTATAACCATGAGATCATATAAATCACTTGTACCGAAAGGTACTTTGATTACACCAAACACCACTGCGTAAATGGGTGGTTATAAAGGTGGGATTAAGTATCCGGAAAGTATGAGTTGAGGCATATAGATCAACAGTGGGATTTGTCCATCCCGATGACGGATAGATATACTCCGGGCCCTCTCGGTGGAATGTCGTCTAATGTCTTGCAAGCATATGAATAAGTTCATAAGAGACCACATACCACGGTACGAGTAAAGAGTACTTGTCGGAGACGAGGTTGAACAAGGTATAGAGTGATACCGAAGATCAAACCTCGGACAAGTAAAATATCGCGTGACAAAGGGAATTGGTATCGTATGTGAATGGTTCATTCGATCACTAAAGTCATCGTTGAATATGTGGGAGCCATTATGGATCTCCAGATCCCGCTATTGGTTATTGGTCGGAGTGAGTACTCAACCATGTCCATATAGTTCACGAACCGTAGGGTGACACACTTAAAGTTGGATGTTGAAATGGTAGAACTTGAATATGGAATGGAGTTCGAATATTTGTTCGGAGTCCCGGATGAGATCCCGGACATCACGAGGAGTTCCGGAATGGTCCGGAGAATAAGATTCATATATAGGAAGTCATATTCCAAGTTTGGAAATGATCCGGTGCATTTATGGCAGGTTCTAGAAGGTTCTAGAAAAGTCCGGAAGAAACGCACTATGGAAGGTGGAGTCCCGGAAGGACTCCACAAGCTTGGCCAGCCAAACCCTAAAGGAGGAGTCCCGGGTGGGCTCCACCTAGAGGTGGCCGGCCACCCCACCTAAGGAAAAGGTGGGAGTCCCACCTTGGGTAGGACTCCCTCCTTGAGTAGGTTTCCCACCTTTGGGAAGTTTTGGTGTTGGGGTCTTATTCGAAGACTTGGACTACAACTCTTGGGGATTCCACCTATATAATGAGGGGCATAGGAGAGGGGCTGACCACCACAAGCCCATAGCTTGGCCGCACCCATAGGTGGCCGGCCACCCCCTCTCCCAACCCTAGCCGCCCCTCTCTCCTCCTCTTCTCCCGCACGCTTAGCGAAGCTCCGCCGGAGATCTCCATCGCCACCGCCACCACGCCGTCGTGCTGCCGGATTCAAGGAGGAGCTACTACTTCCGCTGCCCGCTGGAACGGGGAGAAGGACGTCGTCTTCATCAACAACCGAACGTGTGACCGAGTACGGAGGTGCTGCCCGTTCGTGGCGCCGGAACCGATCGTGATCAAGATCTTCTACGCGCTTTTGCAAGTGGCAAGTGATCGTCTACCGCAGCAATAAGAGCCTACTCTTATAGGCTTTGGAATCTCTTCAAGGGTTAGTCTTGATCATCCCCTCGTTGCTACCGTCTTCTAGATTGCATCTTGGCTTGGATTGCGTGTTCGCGGTAGGAAATTTTTTGTTTTCTATGCAACGTTATCCTTCAATTACTTCCTATTATTCAGATTGATTTTTATTAGATTAGTTTTAATGTCTTTTCCATGATTAGCTCCTCTAAAATTAGCTTGAGAAGAGCAGTTTACATCAGATTTTTTCGGTTCAGAACCATCAAGGACATGGAGGGTTCAGTTTCTGGCCGTGAGGTAGAGGCCGTCGACCCCTTTGTTTGCTTCAAAGAGAAAAAGAACTTTATCTTCTTTGTATATTAATACATATTATCTTCTTTGCATATTAAATGTATTCGAGTTGAAAAGAGTTGCTTACATAAGATAGATAGTTACCACGATTACTTTCGGTTGAGTATCGGTAAGGATGCGAAACATTTGATCTACACCGCTTCGTTGTTTCTCAGGATTTTTTCAGCTTCAGGTTGTTACGCGAAAGACCAAAGCTTTCCACCTTTATACCATTTCGAGCATGTACGCTTGCGGTTAAAATGCTTTTCTAATATAATCGCAAGGAAATCTTGCTTTGAGTATATGATCGGTAGAAGGAAAAAAGACCCCTCCTTCCCTTGTGCCCCTCCCGCCCCTCCATCACCTACGGTGAGTGCCATCTGGACGCAGCAGCAGTGTCGATTGGGCCTAGGTCAGGCCCAGATCAGATCCGACCAAGCCAAAACTAGGCCCGGTCAAGCCCATATCATGCCTAGATCGGGCCCCATCAGCCCTGCCGCCGCGCTGCTGCAGCCAGTTAGCCGTTGTGGCCATCCACCTGCACCCCGAGCTTCCCTTAGCGCCGACGCGTCCGCACTAGTTGCGCCTCCATGTCTGCCCCCGGAGTTTGGGACTCCCGTCGCCCTCGGAGGGGGCGGGAAGAGCACGATCGAAGGAGGGATTTTTTTTCTTCTACCAATCATACACTCAAAGCAGGATTTACTTGCGGTTATATTAGAAAAGAATTTTAAGCGCGAGCGACATGCTCGAATTGGTAGATCCGAATTGATGAGTCTAACCTTTGCCATGCAGGCTTTGCACCTGGTTTCGTTACATGCATACTCCATGGCCTACCTTTTCATTATTGGTTCCAGACATTTTTTCGATAAGGAGTATATATTAATATCAAGAAGATACCAATTATATTCAGCCTCTGCAACAACGCAATACTCTAATAGCATTACGGATGCACCCAACCAAAAAAGAAAGAAGAATTACATAAAAGAAAAGTCACGCTACGGTATTCCAGCCCTAGCAACAACGGTACATCCACCACCAAGACAACACCTGAACTCCAGGCTCCCCAAAAGTGATGCCTCCAAGAAGGTAACAGTGCACAAACACTATCGTCGCCCGATCAGAAGATCTTAGGTTTTCACCCTGAAGATAGTCCCCGCTTTCAAAACAATGCCTCCAACAAGGTCATTGCCGGGCACAACCAGTTAAGGCTAGACCTTAGATTTTCATCATGAAAGGTAAGACTCTGAACTTCACCTGTATTGCTCCCCTCTTGCATACTGCTGCTGCGAAACCCAGAATACCAAGCAAGCCCCTCAACAGCGCTAAAAAACTTGAACCTCCATAGCAAGTCCTCCAATCCGGCCATCATGGTATTCTCCGCCTCTAACTTTGCCATGGAGCATGTTTCCATATGGCAAGAAAGAAGAGAGCTTCACGATGCTCCCTCCAGAACCAATGTCAATGTCGACCACTGCCAAGTGAAGCATAGTGAACTCGTCTATGTCGTACCTATGTCAATGTATTTTCCTACACTTGTGAAACCATGCGTGTTGACTTTGTTGAAATTGGACATTTCATTTTATTTTAAGTTTATATTATACATTTTAGTTTATGATTAATTATACATAAATCAAACCAATCTTTTTTTCTTCATATTTTCTAGATTTAGCTATTGGTGACAAGTGCATATAATATGAGATGAAACATTCAAGCTCCTATATACTTTGTACTAAGATCAAGATATATGTTGCACCTTTTTTTGAGAGAATATATGTTGCACCTTGACAACACAATTTATCACTACAAAATTCATGAAAAGAAAACCCAATGATCGTCATTTCATCCTAAAAGAAATTAAGACAAGCTAAGTATAGCCAATGGTAACCTGTATATATATCATAGGTTGCTAATCCTTCTCTAGTGTGAGCAATAATTACATCGGAGCTTGATTGTTGTAATATGTACTTGTCACCATATATAGCTGCCGACCTACCCGAGGATCAAGGTTGTAACCAAGTGATTCTTAGGTATCGACCAACCGAAGGACGAATGACTTCATGTCGCTGCCTAGTGCCTACTATTTAAGTCTTTTATAAAAAGCACGTAAGTAAAAGATGCATAGCTTATTTCTCATTGCACTTCCATATCTTGGAACTGAGCATCGCATCCCATGCATTATTTGTTATGTCTTTGCACACTAGAAATATGAGTTGGATATGCATGCATAGGCATAGAAGGCACCAGGAACTAGCAATGGATCACTAGAGTTACAACATGCACTTCAGCGCCTGCTCAAAGGCATGGCTTGATATTTCTTGGTTAGATGGAATGGAGGGGACCGAAGGTTTTTGGTGGCCGCGGTACCTGACATCAGATGCGCATTTGCGGAGCTATTGCTTGTTGGATAATTAGGCACAATTTTCATGATTAATTCCATAATATAAAACATGAAGACATCAACTACTAACATGTGAAACTCAAACATACTAGATGCATTAATCAACATGAGTAGCAGCAGCACAAACGGTAAAGCATCCATCGCTAAACAGATTAAGATATGTCGCACGTACCGATCTGGTGGAGGTGGCGGTGGAGGTGTAGTAGATGATGTCGCAGCAGTAACGTTGTTGATGACAGGGACGACGGGTTAAAGTAGACGGCGTTGAAGACGACGGTAGGCAGCACCGCCCGACTTGGACGGAAAGCGACCCGTGATGAAGAGCTTGAGCAGTCGCGCAGAGCGCTTCCCAAAAACCTAATTCGCCCTCTCCCGTACAGGATCGCAAGGACGAGCGGTTCCGGAGACCTGCTCTCCCGTTCGCCGATGCACGTAGGCGCGCGGGATGGAGTAGGCTACGATGGCGGCGCAAGCAGAGAGAGGTGGAAACCCTAACTCGTGTATTAGATGTGATTCTGCGGTTGCCGGGCAGGAGATTATATAGGCTCAGTAAACCCTAGGCAACGTGGGCCACGCCACGTCGCACGCACGTTTCGAGTCTATTACAGATAGCCCACGGTCCGAGAGCGACCCGAACCGACTAACTGCGACGCGTCCGTCTAGGACTCTGTTCGTTTTCCTGAGCTGCAAAAAGTAAGGAAAGTCTCGGCTCGAGGCTCAATCCACTCACCACGAGCGCGGCGCGCGCATCGCGTCGCGTCGCGTCGAGGCGAGCGAGGAGGAGGAGGAGCGCGCGCGTGTAGCACTCCTATTCTCACTCACTTACTAGTGGTGGAACAACCCACCTTATAAGGTGGTCTAACTTCCTCCCAACTTTCCATGTGGGACTAAACTTCCCACCTGTTGCCACTCCCTAGTGAGCTGCCACCAACTTGGCCTCAAACTCACAAGGCTGCCACTAAGTGGGCTTTGAGATTTATAGGGAAAATCTGAAATCTAGTATGGGCCACCAAATGTGGGCCCAATATTTCAACAATCCCCCACCAGATCTCAAATACCCATTTAGAGATTTACCAATACTCACTGCTTGTTTATATACCAGTGTTTCAGCGGAGACCGTTAAGTTGAACTTCCGCCTAGAACCTTAAGCTACATCCATTCACACTTGAACAATGGACTAAGCCTTGAATTGCAAGTTTTGCGTGAACAGTGGTTTCACTCAAAGTCATGACCAGCACATGGCTGCCGCAGCCTACCCCGCGGGTGAAGCATATGCGCCATACTTCGTGGTCTCTTCATGAGTTTACTAGAGATCACCCAAATCTCATAGATTGCGACGTTTAACAATCGAACTCATATATGTGTGTTATTTCAAGAATGCTCTGTAGGACAGCATCTTTGCTAAAATACCCAACATAAACACATTAAGGCTTTTGCCAACCTGCCTTACAGCAATTGAGAATTGTCCATCTTCACATAGAGAGGGTCACATAATACTCTCCTCAATTAAACCACTAGTTTGTTCTTCCCAGGTCCTAATTCACGGGATCTCCGATCACAAAGGTTGGGTTACCACTATGGTGTAACATCAACGGGTCTCAAACCCATCTCCTCGATGCACTTTCTATCACATTACGTGATAGTCTTTTTGTAAAGGGATCTCGCCGAGTTTTTGTCTCGTTTGAATATATGTAACAGCTTATTACTCCGGAGTTTCGCAATTTCCTGACAGACTTCAAACGTCTCTTGACGTGTCTTGATGACTTCGCGTTATGCTTAGAATTGTTCACTTTGACAATTACAGTTTGATTGTCACAATTCAAAAGGATTGCCGGAACAGGTTTTTCAACCACAGGCAAGTTCATCAAGAGCTCACGCAACCATTCTGATTCAACAGTGGTTGTATCTAAAGTAGTAAGTTCTGCTTCCATTGTTGACCTCGTCAATATGGTTTGCTTGCAAGATCTCGATGACACTGCGCCACCTCCAAAGGTAAATACATACCCACTTGTGGCGTACGGATCAGCTACATCCGAGATCCAATTCGAATCACTATATCCTTCAAGCACGAGCTGGATGCCCCGAATAGTGAATCCCATAATTCATTGTACCACATAGGTAGCGCATGACCCTATCAAGTGCATGCCAATGATCGCACTCCGGATTTGACATGAACCTACTCAACTTGCTAACAAGCAAAAGAGATGTCCGATCTAGTCGCGCTCGCTAAGTACATGAGTGAGCCAACAATCCGAGAGTATCTCGCTTGATCTACGGCAATCCTCCGGTTCTTGCGTAATGTCACACTCGGGATCATAAGGTGTTGGAGAAGACTTGCTATCAATATAGCCGAACCGGCTCAAAATCTTCTCAACATAATGGGATTGTGTTAGAGTAATCCCACTCTCGTTCTTAATAAGCTTGATGTTCGTAATCACATCAGCCTTCTCCCGGATCTTTCATATCAAAGCACTTTGACAAGAAAGACTTGACTTCGTGTATTACTTTCATGTTTGTACCAAATATCGAATATCATCTACATACAAACACAAGTATAACACCTTCGCCCCCACCATGGCGATAGTAAACGCACTTGTCGACCTCATTGACAACAAAGCCTACGAAGTCAAAGTTCCGTCAAACTTCTCATGCCATTGCTTAGGTGCTTGTTTCAGGCCATATAAAGATTTCAGCAACTTGCACACCTTTCTTTCTTCACCTTTTACTACGAACCCATCAGGCTGATCCATATAGATTTCCTCTTCCAACTCTCCATTAAGAAAAGCTATCTTTACGTCCATTTGATGAACGATAAGACCATAGGAGGCAGCCATGGACAGTAGTACTCGAATGGTGGTGAGTCTAGCGACTAGTGTGAATAGGTGTCGAAGTAATCTTCGCCTTCTCTCTCGTGTGTAGCCTTTAGCTACAAGCCGCGCCTTGTACTTCTCAATAGTACCATCAGGTCTTAGCTTCTTCTTGAACACCCATTTGCAGTCCACGAGCTTGCATCCATGGGGTCGTTTCGATAGCTCCCAAGTTCCATTAGAAAGAATCGAGTCCATCTCGTTATGGACAACTTCTTTCCAGTCATCTGCATCTGGAGATGCATATGCCACTGCAATGGACGTGGGAGTATCATCCACAAGGTACACAATGGAATCATCACCAAAGGAATTTTCAATCCTTCGTCTCTTGCTCCGTTTAGGAGCTTCATTGTCATCCTTCTCAGTAAAATTCTCATGTGATTGTTCAAAATACTCATTAGATGTACTAGACTCAGGAATTATCTCAGTAGAGATTCTAGCAATGCTATGCATATCTTTCATAGGAAACATATTCTCAAAAAATGTTGCATCACGAGATTCCATAATAGTATCAACATGCATATCAGGTACCTCGGATTGAACTACTAAAAATTTGTATCCTACACTCAGCGGAGCATAACCTAGAAAGATACAATCCACTGTCTTTGGTCCAAGTTTGCGCTTTTTAATAATTGGAATATTAACTTTCGCCAAACATCCCCATGTGCGCAAATACGAAAGTGATGGTTTTCTCCCAGCCCACTCCTCGTAAGGGGTTTTATCTTTATTCTTGTTAGGAACTCTATTCAGGACATGACATGAATTCAACAAAGCCTCCCCCCACCATGCCTTTGATAAACCAGCAATGGCTAACATGGAATTCACCAAGTCAGTCAGCGTGCGGTTTTTCCTCTCGGCAACCCCGTTTGATTGGGGTGAATAGGGAGGCGTCCTCTCATGAATAATGCCATGTTCCTCACGTAATTCATCAAAGATTTTAGGAAAATATTCGCCACCACGATCTGACCTAAGACGCTTGATCTTTCTCTCTAGTTGATTTTCAACTTTGGCCTTATAAATTTTAAAGTAGTCTAAAGCTTCATCTTTAGTTTGCAACAAATAAACATAGCAAAATCTAGTCGCATCATCAATCAATGTCATGAAATATCTCTTTCCACCTTTTGTCAACACACCATTCATCTCGCATAGATCGAATGTATGAGTTCTAGAGGTGCCAAGTTTCTCTCCTCGGCCGCCTTGTGAGGCTTCCGAGGTTGCTTTGATTGCACACAACTATGGCACTTAGAACCTTTGGCAATGGTGAAATTCGGAATTAAATTTAAACTCGGATAGCCGAGACATTAAACCAAAATTAATGTGACATAAACGAGAATGCCAAACACCGGTATCATCACTAACATTGCCACAAATATGGTTCACGGACTTATTACTAAAATCGAAAGCGAAAAGCGGAACAAGCCTCCGCACTCATAGCCTTTACCAATAAATTGTCCAAACTTGGAAACAACTACTTTATTCGACTCTAAAACAACCTTAAACCCATCTCTCGCATAGAAGGGAGCCGCTAACGAGATTCTTGTTCATAGTAGGGACATGCTGCACGTTCTCAGCTCGCACGATCTTCCCCGAAGTGAACTTCGGATCTACCGTGCCAACACCATGAACGAAGCATGTGACCCATTCCCCATCAAGACGGAAGAATCCCGGCGACTCGGTAAGAAGTGAACATGGAAATGTCGACACACACATGAACATTAGCACCCGTATCAATCCACCAACATGGAGATTGAAAAACCGAAAGAACAAGAAAGAGATTACCGTACCCATCAAGCATTGCTAGCGGTCACCGTGTTGACTTGCCTCGCCTTTTTCTTGCGGTCTGCCCTCTCCGGCGCAGTCCTTAGAAAAGTGGCCAGTCTCTCCACAGGTAAAGCAGCTCAGATCTGCTTTGTTTATCATCATCTTCTTCTTGAAGGTTGTAGTCTTCATAGGCTTATTGAAGGAGGGCTTGTTATTCCCTTTGTTCTTGCTGTAGGGTTTCTTCAGCACCATGTTGGCGCTAGACTGACCCTCTCCTTTCTCGCATTATCCTTAGCCCGAGCTTTCTCCTCAACATCAAGAGACGCTATCAGATTTTCAACCGATATCTCCCGTCTCTTGTGTTTGAGAGTTGTGGCAAAGTTCTCCATGAAGGAGGCAACTTAGCGATGATGCATCCAGCCACAAACTTGTCGTGTAAGGCACACTTAAGGAGTTCAAGCTCTTTCGCAATGCACCGTATCTCATGAGCTTGTTCGACTACGTAACGGTTGTTTACCATCCCGATGTCATGGAAGCTCTCCATGATGTACAGCTTCATCGCTCGCATTGGTTGCACCGAATTTAGCATTCGAGTGCATCCCGTAGCTCTTTACCGTCCGTTATGTGCATGTACACATCACACGTACGATCAGCAAGAATACTCGTAACGCATCCGATGAAGAGAGTATTGTTTTCCTTGAACTTGTTCCGATCTTGGTCGATATAGTTCCTTCGGGTAAACCATCACTAACTTCGAACACTTTCAGATGAGTAAGCCAGAGCGTGGCCTTAACCCGCCACCTCTTAAAGTGCACACCGGTAAACTTATCCGGCCTCAGTGCATCAGCAAAACCAGCCATTGTTAACTCAGGAAATTGCCTACAATTAGGTTTTTGGATTGTTGGATAATTAGGCACAATTTCCATGATTAATTCAAGAATATAAAACATGAAGACATCAACTACTAACATGTGAAACTCAAACATACTAGATGCATTAATCAACATGAGTAGCAGCAGCACAAACGGTAAAGCATCCATCGCTAAACAGATCAAGATATGTCGCACGTACCGATCCGGTGGAGGTGGCGGTGGAGGTGTAGCAGACGATGTCGCAGCAGTAAAGCAGTAACGTTGTTGATGACAACGTTGTTGACGACAGGGACGACGGGTCGAAGTAGACGGCGTTGAAGACGACGGTAGGCAGCACCGCCCGACTTGGACGGAAGGCGACCCGTGATGGAGAGCTTGAGCAGTCGCGCGAGCGCTTCCGAAAACCTACTCGCCCTCTCCCGTACAGGATCGCAAGGACGAGCGGTTCTGGAGACCTTCTCCCCCGTTCGCCGATGCACGTAGGCGCGCGGGATGGAGTAGGCTACGATGGCGGTGCAAGCAGAGAGAGGTGGAAACCCTAACTCGTGTATTAGATGTGATTCTGCGGTAGCCGGGCAGGAGATTATATAGGCTCAGTAAACCCTAGGCAACGTGGGCCACGCCACGTCGCACACACGTTTCGAGTCGGTTACAGATAGCCCACGGTCCGGGAGCGACCTGAACCGACTAACTGCGACGCGTCCGTCTAGGACTCTGTTCGTTTTCCTGAGCTGCAAAAAGTAAGGAAAGTCTCGGCTCGAGGCTCAATCCACTCACCACGAGCGCGGCGCGCGCGTCGTGTCGAGTCAAGTCGAGACGAGACGAGCGAGCGAGGAGGAGGAGGAGCGTGCGCGTGTAGCACTCCTATTCTCACTCACTTACTAGTGGTGGAACAACCCACCTTATAAGGTGGTCTAACTTCCTCCCAACTTTCCATGTGGGACTAAACTTCCCACCTCTTGCCACTCCCTAGTGAGCTGCCACCAACTTGGGCTCAAACTCACAAGGATGCCACTAAGTGGGCTTTGAGATTTATAGGGAAAATCTGAAATCTAGTATGGGCCACCAAATGTGGGCCCAATATTTCAACAATCCGCCACCAGATCTCAAATACCCATTTAGAGATTTACCAAGACTCACTTATTGTTTATATACCAGTGTTTCAGCGGAGACTGTTAAGTTGAACTTCCGCCTAGAACCTTAAGCTACATCCATTCACACTTGAACAATGGACTAAGCCTTGAATTGCAAGTTTTGCGTGAACAGGGTTTCACTCAAAGTCATGACCAGTACATGGCTGCCAGTAGCCTACCCCGCGGGTGAAGCATATGCGTCATACTTCGTGGTTTCTTCATGAGTTTACTAGAGATCACCCAAATCTCATAGATTGCGACGTTTAACAATCGAACTCATATAGGTGTGTTCTTTCAAGAATGCTCTGTAGGACAGCATCTTTGCTAAAATACCCAACATAAACACATTAAGGCTTTTGCCAACCTGGCCTTACGACAATTGAGAGTTGTGCATCTTCACATAGAGAGGGTCACATAATACTCTCCTCAATTAAACCACTAGTTTGTTCTTCCCAAGTCCTAATTCACGGGATCTCCGATCACAAAGGTTGGGTTACCACTATGGTGTAACATCAACGGGTCTCAAACCCATCTCCCTCGGTGCACTTTCGATCACATTACGTGATAGTCTTTTTGTAAAGGGATCTGCCAGGTTTTTGTCTGTTTGAATATATGTAACAGTTATTACTCCGGAGTTTCGCAATTTCCTGACAGACTTCAAACATCTCTTGACGTGTCTTGATGACTTCGCGTTATGCTTAGAATTGTTCACTTTGACAATTACAGTTTGATTGTCACAATTCAAAAGGATTGCCGGAACAGGTTTTTCAACCACAGGCAAGTCCATCAAGAGCTCACGCAACCATTCTGATTCAACAATGGTTGTATCTAAAGTAGTAAGTTCTGCTTCCATTGTTGACCTCGTCAATATGGTTTGCTTGCAAGATCTCGATGACACTGCGCCACCTCCAAAGGTAAATACATACCCACTTGTGGCGTACAGATCAGCTACATCTGAGATCCAATTCGAATCACTATATCCTTCAAGCACAGCTGGATGCCCTGAATAGTGAATCCCATAACTCATTGTACCACATAGGTAGCGCATGACCCTATCAAGTGCATGCCAATGATCAGTACCCGGATTTGACATGAACCTGCTCAACTTGCTAACAGCAAAAGAGATGTCCGGTCTAGTCGCGCTCGCTAAGTACATGAGTGAGCCAACAATCTGAGAGTATCTCGGCTGATCTACGGCAATCCTCCGGTTCTTGCGTAATGTCACACCGGGATCATAAGGTGTTGGAGAAGACTTGCTATCAATATAGCCGAACCGGCTCAAGATCTTCTCAACATAATGGGATTGTGTTAGAGTAATCCCATCTCGTTCTTAATAAGCTTGATGTTCGTAATCACATCAGCTTCTCCCGCATCTTTCATATCAAAGCACTTTGACAAGAAAGACTTGACTTCGTGTATTACTTTCATGTTTGTACCAAATATCAGAATATCATCTACATACAAACACAGTATAACATCTTCGCCCCCACCATGGCGATAGTAAACGCACTTGTCAGCCTCATTGACAACAAAGCCTACAGAAGTCAAAGTTCTGTCAAACTTCTCATGCCATTGCTTAGGTGCTTATTTCAGGCCATATAAAGATTTCAGCAACTTGCACACCTTTCTTTCTTCACCTTTTACTACGAACCCATCAGGCTGATCCATATAGATTTCCTCTTCCAACTCTCCATTAGAAAAGCTGTCTTTACGTCCATTTGATGAACGATAAGACCATAGGAGGCAGCCATGGACAGTAGTACTCGAATGGTGGTGAGTCTAGCGACAGGTGAATAGGTTTCGAAGTAATCTTCGCCTTCTCTCTGTGTGTAGCCTTTAGCTACAAGCCGCGCCTTGTACTTCTCAATAGTACCATCAGGTCTTAGCTTCTTCTTGAACACCCATTTGCAGTCCACAGGCTTGCATCCATGGGGTCGTTCTGATAGCTCCCAAGTTCCATTAGAAAGAATCGAGTCCATCTCGTTATGGACAACTTCTTTCCAGTCATCTGCATCTGGAGATGCATATGCCACTGCAATGGATGTGGGAGTATCATCCACAAGGTACACAATGAAATCATCACCAAAGGATTTTTCAATCCTTCGTCTCTTGCTCCGTTTAGGAGCTTCATTGTCATCCTTCTCAGTAACATTCTCATGTGATTGTTCAAAATACTCATTAGATGTACTGGACTCAGGAATTATCTCAGTAGAGATTCTAGCAATGCTATGCAATGCTATCGCCCCCACCATGGCGATAGTAAACGCACTTGTCAGCCTCATTGACAACAAAGCCTACAGAAGTCAAAGTTCTGTCAAACTTCTCATGCCATTGCTTAGGTGCTTTTTTCAGGCCATATAAAGATTTCAGCAACTTGCACACCTTTCTTTCTTCACCTTTTACTACGAACCCATCGAGCTGATCCATATAGATTTCCTCTTCCAACTCTCCATTAAGAAAAGCTGTCTTTACGTCCATTTGATGAACGATAAGACCATAGGAGGCAGCCATGGACAGTAGTACTCGAATGGTGGTGAGTCTAGCGACAGGTGAATAGGTGTCGAAGTAATCTTCGCCTTCTCTCTGTGTGTAGCCTTTAGCTACAAGCCGCGCCTTGTACTTCTCAATAGTACCATCAGGTCTTAGCTTCTTCTTGAACACCCATTTGCAGTCCGCATGCTTGCATCCATGGGGTCGTTCTGATAGCTCCCAAGTTCCATTAGAAAGAATCGAGTCCATCTCGTTATGGACAACTTCTTTCCAGTCATCTGCATCTGGAGATGCATATGCCACTGCAATGGACGTGGGAGTATCATCCACAAGGTACACAATGAAATCATCACCAAGGATTTTTCAATCCTTCGTCTCTTGCTCCGTTTAGGAGCTTCATTGTCATCCTTCTCAGTAACATTCTCATGTGATTGTTCAAAATACTCATTAGATGTACTCGGACTCGGGAATTATCTCAAGAGAGATTCTAGCAATGCTATGCATATCTCTCATAGGAAACATATTCTCAAAAAATGTTGCATCACAAGATTCCATAATAGTATCAACATGCATATCAGGTACCTCGGATTGAACTACTAAAAATCTATATCCTACACTCTGCGGAGCATAACCTAGAAAGATACAATCCACTGTCTTTGGTCCAAGTTTGCGCTTCTTAATAATTGGAATATTGACTTTCGCCAAACATCCCCATGTGCGCAAATACGAAAGTGATGGTTTTCTCCCCAATCCCACTCCTCGTAAGGGGTTTTATCTTTATTCTTGTTAGGAACTCTATTCAGGACAGGACATGAAGTCAACAAAGCCTCCCCCCCACCATGCCTTTGATAAACCAGCAGTGGCTAACATGGTATTCACCAAGTCAGTCAGCGTGCGTTTTTTCCTCTCGGCAATCCCGTTTGATTGGGGTGAATAGGGAGGCGTCCTCTCATGAATAATGCCATGTTCCTCAAAGAATTCATCAAAGATTTTAGGAAAATATTCGCCACCACGATCTGACCTAAGACGCTTGATCTTTCTCTCTAGTTGATTTTCAACTGGTTTTGGATGCTCATTGCCACTCGAAAATGATTTTGTAGGAAATGAGATTTTTTATTTTTACTACAAATTTTTAAGCTGTTTTGTTTCACTCGGCCTTATAAATTTTAAAGTAGTCTAAAGCTTCATCTTTAGTTTGCAACAAATAAACATAGCAAAATCTAGTCGCATCATCAATCAATGTCATGAAATATCTCTTTCCACCTTTTGTCAACACACCATTCATTTCGCATAGATCAGAATGTATGAGTTCTAGAGGTGCCAAGTTTCTCTCCTCGGCCGCCTTGTGAGGCTTCCGAGGTTGCTTTGATTGCACACAACTGTGGCACTTAGAACCTTTGGCAATGGTGAAATTCAGAATTAAATTTAAACTGGATAGCCGAGACATTAAAACAAAATTAATGTGACATAAACGAGAATGCCAAACAATGGTATCATCACTAACATTGCCACAAATATGGTTCACAGACTTATTACTGAAATCTGTTATCACCAGAATTTAACCGAGTCAGAGGTGGGCCGCAATCAAGATGGGCTTAAAGAGATATATATGGAGGATTACGTAAATCGGCCTGTTATGCTAAGTTGGGCTTCATCGCCCTTGTATCTGTAAAATATTAGATTGCATCTTAGTTTAGAAAGTAGAATCTTACCCGTGCACGGTTTGGTGCACGCCCACATTAGAAAGTCCCCCGGACTATAAATATGTACCTAGGGTTTATGGAATAAACAACAACTCACGTTCAACCCCAAAACAAACCAATCTCGGCGCATCGCCAACTCCTTCGTCTCGAGGGTTTCTATCGGTAAGCGACATGCTGCCTAGATCGCATCTTGCGATCTAGGCAGCACAAGCCCCACGTTGTTCATGCGTTGCTCGTACCGAAGCGCTTTTGATGGCGAGCAACGTAGTTATCATAGATGTGTTAGGGTTAGCATTGTTCTTCGTTTAAGCATGCTTACGTAGTGCAACCCTTGCATATCTAGCCGCCCTCACACCTATCTCGGGTGTGGGGGCGGCACCCGGCTTGATCATTGTTTAGTAGATCTGATCCGTTACGATTGCTCCTTGTTCTACAAGGATTAGTTTAATATCTGCAATAGTTAGGCCTTACAAAGGGGGGAGGATCCAAGTGGCACGTAGAGTGGCGTTCGCAAGTCCTAAACCGGATGTTCCGAGGATCAACTTCATGTTGGTTTTTAGGCCTTGTTTAGGATCGGCTTACGAGCACCGTGCGTGGCCGCGAGGCCCAACCTCGGAGTAGGATGATCCGATTATGCGGTGAAAACCCTAAATCGTCGTAGATCTCATTAGCTTTATCTTGATCAAGCAGGACCACCAAGTATTCGTGCACCCCGCACGAATCATGGGTGGATCGGCTCTTTGAGCCGATTCACAGGATAACCTGAGAGCCGATCGAGGCTCGTATTTAACGTTTACATGTATGCCCTGCAGGAACTAAGCGAGGCATCCTCATCACCTTCCCGACCGGGTATAGGTCGGGTGGCACGCCCTTGCACTTCGCATCGCCGCGTGTGACCGGAAGAGCATTGCGGGCCGTCGCTCGGAGGGGTCTCAGCCCAGCCGCATCTCTAGGCTCTTCCCGGCTCTACGGTGTTGACAAGGCCGCCGCCCGCCGGTGGGTTTTGGCAGTCAACACATTCTCGGCACGCCCGGTGGGACAATCGTCTACATCAACCACATCGCCATCTACGGCTGAGATGGCGGACGGCACGCCGCTCACCTACGAGGATCCGCCCGACGACCTCAAGAAGCAATACAACGAGATCAAGGCCACCCTCGAAGCCGACCTCATCGGCTCTTTTCAGAGAACCCGTTCCCATGGCATCAGATGGAAGGGGTTCTCACCGCAAGGTGCGCTCGATGGGATAGACCTCTCTACCCCGTCGGAGGAACGCACCAGGGGTCTGCGGCAGGAGATCAACTACCTGGTGGCTCACTCGCTACACCGCCACTCTGAGAACTTGGTCAACGTGTTGGAGCGTGTCGCTCCGCGCGTGATCCAGGAGATCATGAGCCACCGTACTCGCCGTCGGGACCAGCTCTCGGGACTCATCAAGGAGAGTTGCCACTCCGGGCCCCGTCCACCGCTGCCATATGCGTTGGCAGCACCTCGCCGAAGTGCCGACTACGCCGGCATTCCTCGTCTACGGGATTGGTGGCGACCCTAGTGACTACCAGCTCTTAATGGAGGCGCCTAAGGAGATCCCTCAAGGATACGCGTGCATGTATGTGCCGGATTGTGGTGACCGGGCACTCACAAACCAGGCCACAACATCGGGGACTCCGGCGAAGACAGGAGGAACGTCGGCGACGCAGCTTGAGAAGCGTACGTGGCTAACTAAATACGCCACACCGACGAAACTCCCGAGCCCAGCTCCTGCAGCTTGGCTCGTAGCCGGAAAAGCAAACATGGCTGGCCAAGTACGCCACCCCGGCGAATCTTCGAGTGCAACTCCTACGGCCAACACAAGCGGATCGGATCGGCACCATACCGAGGGACCAGTTCGGCATGATGCCGAAAAGAAGGACAGTCGGCTATTCCAAGCCGTACCCCGACGATTACGAGATGATCCCGCTGCCACCTAAATATCGGCTCCCCGACTTCTCCAAATTCGGTGGATCGGATGGCTCCAGCTCCATCGAGCACGTCGGCCGATATTTGGCTCAACTAGGACCGGCTTCGGTGTCGGATCAGCTACGCGTGAGGCTCTTTCACAGTCCCTCACGGGATCGGCTTTTGGATGGTACACCTCTTTGCCAGCAAACTCCATCCGAGCCTTGGAAGCAATTGGAAGAACAATTCCATATGCAATACCATTCGAAGCTTCCGAGTCCGGCATTGCCGATCTAGCACAACTACGTCGAAGCGCGGGGAAACGGTGACGTAATACATCCAGCCGCTTCAGGAATCTTAGGAACCGATGTTATTCGGTTCGTATAACCGAAAAGGAAGCGAGTCGAGTTGGCGTAGCAGTGCCTTGCAACACAGCTCAAGGACATGGCCTCCCAAGCAGATTATCCTCGCCGGCGCACATGGTTCGAAACTATCGGCATATGAACAGCGCCACCCCGACCCGTACCAAGACAAGTTCAAGCATGCAGTAGTTATGGTCGATACGAGAGGAAGATGAAGTGCTCGCGGGAGACCAAGAAATAGCAAGTGGCTGAGTGGACTCGGGGAGGAACCCCCGTGGCCCGCAAATGGGTAAAGCCACCGGGGCCGCCCGTGGGATTTGATTTTGACGTAACCAAGACCGAACAAATCTTCGACCTCCTCGCTCAAGGAGAAACAGTTGACGATTCCTGAAAGTCTCAAGTTCCCCACGGCGAAAGAGCTAAACGGAAAGCCGTACTGCAAATTCCACAACTCGCTTTCCCATGCCACCAACGACTGCCGGGTGTGGTGTCAGCACATCCAAGCGGCGATAGAGAAGGGGCAGCTAATTTTCAACCAGTACGCCATGAAGGTCGACACCCAACCCTTCCCCGCCGTTAACATGGTAGAAATTACCTACCCTGAAGGTTGCCAGCCGGGTCCCTCGTTCAGCATCAACATGGTAGGACCTGGAAACCACTCTGGCAAAGATGGAGATGAGGGCAGCTGCTCTCATAGCAAGGATACAGAGGAGGCCGCTCCACGCGATCGGCTCCGTCATGATGGCAAGCGCTACGTCACGGAGGGAGAGGTGAAGAACATAAGATATCAACGGCCTCTCTCTGATCACCTCCTCAACAAATATGTGAGTCAGTATGACCAACGCCGACGGTCCAATTATGATGATAGAGGAGATCGTCTGGCTAGAGAAGCCGGAAGACATCATCGGCAGGATCGCGATGAGGAGGAGCACGAGCGCTGTGCCACGGAAACGTCAAGGGAGCAAGATGACAACGCCAGACACTGGGACTGCCCCTTCTTCGTACACTCGCCGGGATTCAGGAATGAGCCGATTGCCCACAATCGGCAATTGCCCGTAATGCAACAAGAAGAAGAAGGAGGCAGCCAACGTGTCCGTGTTCGAGCGCCTAGGGCCTCTCCCGCCACAAAGCAAACGCGCCGAGTCACCTCGTTGGGCAGATCTTGAGGATTCGAAGACGAGGGAGATGTAGAAGAAGACAGTACCACCGGCCAAGGTGGTGCCCCGACGGACTCAGCCGTTCCCAAAAGCGCAGGGTTCAGCGATTGCGCGGCCCGGAGGAAGCCGAAAGGTTATACCTACATACGCTAAGGAAGGCACGACTCCGATCCGGCTGCAAAGGTGCAGCGAACCCTGGATGAAGAGGGTCATCCACGGAAAATGGAGTGGCGCCCCAAACAAAGGAAAGCCGATGATGAAACATCGGCTGGCACAAACATGGTACTCGTCTTGCCGACAGAGCTTAGTGCTCCACGACTCTACGGTGCACTCAAGGTGGACGACAGCAAGCGCATCAAGTCAGAGGTTGGGTTGGTTTTATCCAGCCTAACCGAATAGCAAGATCAAACCAATGAGCAAACCGGGCAAGGCTGATCCTTGTGATCGGCCCCAAAAATTATGAAGGAACGCTACGGAACCTTCAGACAGCGCTCAAATGGATATGGAGGCCGATTCCGGCAATCGGCCAAAATTACCTTCATCACATGTTTCTGCTTGCGTTCAGCACCGATCTACTGAGCAGTGGCCACGTCGGCAGACGAGAGTCAGCATGGATTTTTGTGAAGCCGACGTGCAAATGCAGTGCCCTGGCTATCCATACCAGCCGATATCTGCAGTCATCCAGCAGGTATCGGCTCGGGGGGCATATAATCAGATGAACATGTGCAGATAAACATGTACGAACATGCGTGCAGATAAACATGTGTGAACATGCGAGCAGAGAAACATTGGGGGCCGATTAAGAAAAATCGGCCAAATAAATAAAAAAAAACAAACAAATTTTTTTACAACCGATGCAAGGGCATCGACTTTAGAATTGAGAGGCAGCCGATGCGCAGCCATCGACTTTAGTGGAATTATGCAATCTTTATCGAGTCTCCACCAAATCCAGGATCGAGCCTTCTGTTGCCTCGAGGGAGTAAAACAATGGAAACTTCTTCAGCTGCTTCGAGCCGATCCGGAAGCTTATCGGCTGTCGGAGGAAGAAAGAGGATCGGCTGTGGCGCATTCTCTCTGACATTCTCGCCTCGAGTGAGACTCGGGGGGCAGCAGGTTCGAGTAAGGCCCGGGGGGCAGCAGACCAGTGGATACTCTGTTTAAAGAGCCGATGGGGATACCATCGGCTGATCCTTCATTGCAACCTTCTTCACAATGATGGGTACTGAAGAGGATTATTGGGTTTGGTTGGAAAAGTTCAAAGGTTTTCCTGAGGATCCTGCATTTTCCACCAGATTTAGAAAATCATCAGCTGAAGAAGAGAAGGGTGAATTTCAAAGGACCGATGCGGTGCGATCGGCTCATTACGCATTGGCAAAGGGGACGAATCGGCGAGGTCAGTAGAAGAGGGAATCGGCTCAATTAAACTCAGAAGGAATCGGCAAAATCAAAATTGGGGAAAAAGTTCTTCATTGATTAGATGAGATTTCTTACATAAAGAGCTAATTGCTCTCAAAAGGGAAATACTAGGGGATCCATTGCCCCATCTACTACTACTGGCCCTATTCTAGAGGTCCTATCTATGGGCCATCACTGCCCGCGTCGTCGCCGTCGTCGCCACTATCGGCGTTGCTCCCGGCGGGCTCGTCGTCGCTCCAATGGCCGCCGACCGGGCCCTCGTTGTCTTCATCTTCTTCGTCAGCGTCGTCCTCGTCGCTGTCGAAGTCGCTAAGATTGCCCGGCCAAGGGCAGAACCGCTTGGCCGGCGGCTCGTCGGAGGAGCTCTCGTCGTCGTCCTCCTCCTCCTCTTCCTGCTCCTCCTCCTCCCCGGAAGAGGTGAAGTCGCAGGAGAAGCTGTCGTCGTCACTCTCCTCCTCCGTTTCCCCAACGGCGAGGAAGCGGAGGTCGCTCTCCCCGTCCGTCGAGGACTGGTCGTCCTCGGACCAGATGGAGAAGTTGTGGTCTGGCTCCTCCCCGGCCGCAATGGCGCGGCGGGTGTTGGCCGCGTGGACCGCCGCCGCGTCGTACTCCGGCGTCGGCTCACGGGACGTGGAGGACTGGCTGGCAAGATCCGATGGGGCAGAGGAGGAAGAAGACATGGTGGCTGGGAGGGCTTTTGGAGTGCTAATGCGAAGGAGATGCAAAGGAGAACTGTTCAGAGCGGTTAAATCGAAGGAGGATATAGTGGAAATTCAATGCCACAGCAGTTTCCGAGGAAGTGATGCCTAAAAAAAAAAAGAGAAAAAACTGCCAGGTCATGCGGAGAAGTTGAGAGGGCAAGGCATCATCATGAGGGATACTGCGACGGTTCTGCCACGACATGACCCGACGAAGGAAAGCAGAGTGATTTTGGAATTACCAATTCCAAAACCAGGGGGGCATGTGTTATCACCAGAATTTAACCGAGTCAGAGGTGGGCCGCAATCAAGATGGGCTTAAAGAGATATATATGGAGGATTACGTAAATCGGCCTGTTATGCTAAGTTGGGCTTCATCGCCCTTGTATCTGTAAAATATTAGATTGCATCTTAGTTTAGAAAGTAGAATCTTACCCGTGCACGGTTTGATGCACGCCCACATTAGAAAGTCCCCTGGACTATAAATATGTACCTAGGGTTTATGGAATAAACAACAACTCACGTTCAACCCCAAAACAAACCAATCTCGGCGCATCGCCAACTCCTTCGTCTCGAGGGTTTCTATCGGGTAAGCGACATGCTGCCTAGATCGCATCTTGCGATCTAGGCAGCACAAGCCCCACGTTGTTCATGCGTTGCTCGTACCGAAGCGCTTTTGATGGCGAGCAACGTAGTTATCATAGATGTGTTAGGGTTAGCATTGTTCTTCGTTTAAGCATGCTTACGTAGTGCAACCCTTGCATATCTAGCCGCCCTCACACCTATCTCGGTGTGGGGGCGGCACCCGGCTTGATCATTGTTTAGTAGATCTGATCCGTTACGATTGCTCCTTGTTCTACAAGGATTAGTTTAATATCCGCAATAGTTAGGCCTTACAAAGGGGGAGGATCCGATGGCACGTAGGGTGGCGTTCGCAAGTCCTAAACCGGATGTTCCGAGGATCAACTTCATGTTGGTTTTTAGGCCTTGTTTAGGATCGGCTTACGAGCACCGTGCGTGGCCGCGAGGCCCAACCTCGGAGTAGGATGATCCGATTATGCGGTGAAAACCCTAAATCGTCGTAGATCTCATTAGCTTTATCTTGATCAAGCAGGACCACCAAGTATTCGTGCACCCCGCACGAATCATGGGTGGATCGGCTCTTTGAGCCGATTCACAGGATAACCTGAGAGCCGATCGAGGCTCGTATTTAACGTTTACATGTATGCCCCGCAGAAACTAAGCGAGGCATCCTCATCACCTTCCCGACCGGGTATAGGTCAGGTGGCACGCCCTTACACTTCGCATCGCCGCGTGTGACCAGAAGAGCATTGCGGGCCGTCGCTCGGAGGGGTCTCAGCCAGCCGCAGCTCTAGGCTCTTCCCGGCTCTACGGTGTTGACAAGGCCGCTGCCCGCCGGTGGGTTTTGGCAGTCAACAAAATCAGAAAGCGAAAAGCGGAACAAGCCTCCGCACTCATAGCCTTTACCAATAAATTGTCCAAACTTGGAAACAACTACTTTATTCGAATCTAAAACAACCTTAAACCCATCTCTGCATAAAATTGAGCCGCTAACAAGATTCTTGTTCATAGTAGGGACATGCTGCACGTTCCTCAGCTGCACGATCTTCCCCGAAGTGAACTTCAGATCTACCGTGCCAACACCACGAACAGAAGCATGTGACCCATTCCCCATCAAGACGGAAGAATCCCGGGCGACCTGGTAAGAAGTGAACATGGAGATGTCAGCACACACATGAACATTAGCACCTGTATCAATCCACCAACATGGAGATTGAAAAACCGAAAGAACAGTAAAGAGATTACCGTACCCATCAGCATTGCTAGCGGTCACCGTGTTGACTTGCCTCGCCTTTTTCTTGCGGTCTGCCCTCTCTGGATAGTCCTTAGAAAAGTGGCAAGTCTCTCCACAGGTAAAACAGCTCAGATCTGCTTTGTTTATCATCTTCTTCTTCTTGAAGGTTGTAGTCTTCATAGGCTTATTGAAGGAGGGCTTGTTATTCCCTTTGTTCTTGCTGTAGGGTTTCTTCTGCACCATGTTGGCGCTAGACTGACCCTCTCCTTTCTCAGTATTATCCTTAGCCCGAGCTTTCTCCTCAACATCAAGAGACGCTATCAGATTTTCAACTGATATCTCATGTCTCTTGTGTTTGAGAGTTGTGGCAAAGTTCCTCCATGAAGGGGGCAACTTAGCGATGATGCATCCAGCCACAAACTTGTCAGGTAAGGCACACTTAAGGAGTTCAAGCTCTTTCGCAATGCACTGTATCTCATGAGCTTGTTCGACTACAGAACGGTTGTTTACCATCCTGATGTCATGGAAGCTCTCCATGATGTACACAGTAAAAACCTGTCGGGTCGATGCTGAAACAGATGATCCTCCTTTATGCAATCAACGGCACAATAGTTTAGCCGTGTGAACGATCCTATGTAGTGGCATGTCCAAACACCTACCTACAAATTCCATCTTGTAGAAAAGTGTGCAGTAGTATACAATACGTGAGCTCCATTTCAGTTTCAGGTCGGGTTACTTTTCGCTCGACACGCGCTCGACACGTTCGACTCATTTGGCGCGCATCGCCGCAACGACAAATAATGCTTGCGACTTGGCGCCCTGATTGTCAACACGATTGTCAACACGTTGTCCCCGTTACGCAAGGATGGCGACACATGTCAGTGTGAGAGCATCAATTGTTCCACGAAGTGCTAATAACCAGCATCCCGAATCTGTCCCTGCTCCACATGCCTCCCTGTGGGAGCGCAAAAGTGGTGTGGCAAGTGGCGAACCCTCTTATCATTGGCAGAAACAAGCGCGATCAACTTTTCATAACAGCGATGATAATTTCCTTGGCGAAGGCAGGTGAGAAGTCTTGTCCTGCTACGTCTTCTCCACGCGTTGATGTCGTGGGCCTTCCCCACGCAACGGCGTTAATACCACACCGGCCCTTTACGCTCTTTCTCCACCGCTTCCCGCCTCCGTTTCTTGCATCGCCAACACATATAAGAGACCGACACTTCCTTTCTCTCACCTCCACGCTCACTGCCTTCGCACTTCACCCCCTCCACGTCTAAACCAACCATAGACGCAAAAATGCCATGTCGTCACTCCACGATGTACTCCATGTTGAGCCGCAATGGCCGTGCGTTGGCACCACCACCATCGTCTTCACCTCCACCCCCATCTTCGGCCGAACCTACGTCACCGCAGCCCGATCTCAAGCTCAACGAGGCTGACATGGTGGAGTTCGTGGATCTCAACGCGCAATTCCTAGTCGACGCTAGACGGAAAGCGACAAAGTTAATCATGGTGTAGGAGGAGGATGACTGGAGCGAGGAGGGCTGAAGAAAGGAAGAGAAGGGAGGTGGAAGGATTGAATGACGTGCCAGAGGCGGCAAACCTGTTGAGGGCGGCCATCCACGCGTCATACCAAACATTTTAGCAACTTCAGGCTCCCGTAACCGCGAGGAGATCAACATGGCCATCCTCCGCCGTATCACCAAGATCTTTGTCGGGCGGGCACCACTGGAGGATGCTTGATGCCTCCTCATGGCGGTCGAGCAGCAGAGCCTCCTTGAGCTCAACGGTCGGTGCCGCAGTGATGCCGCCGCTCGCGAAGCAGCGTGAATCTCCTGGAACGAGGACTAGCGGGCGATGCCGAGGGGCCAGCTTTGCAGGGAAGCTCCGGAGACATTTGCGATGATACTGCACCACCAGATACGCAAAGCTAGGTCAGAGAGGCAGGGATGTGAGCGATAGCAACATGTCAAGGGGGGAAACGAAAACGCGGCTGACCCGTCGCGCCCGATAACTAGTAGGCTATGTTTTAGTTTAAATTTAGTCGGTTTTCACGTAAATGGTGTAATTAATATGTAATGAAATTTGAGAATTAATCTGAGGATGGGTGGTTAGGAGGATGGTTGTACCCCTAGCCCACTAGAGTTCAAACCCCAGGTTTGATATTTGTGTGTCTCATAAAGACAGAATATTTATTCAGTGGGAGGCGATTTTCCCGTCGACAGCAAGGCGCCTGTGTTGACTTGATCAATTTCAAGATTCAATCTGCCGGCTCAGTCTTTTGAAGGTGCTCATAGGGGTAGGGTGTGCGTGTGTGCGTTCATATGGGTGAGTGTTTGCGCCTGTATGTGAGCGTTTGCGTTTGTACTGTGTTTCTCAAACAAAAAAATATATAATAAAATTTGAATAAAATATTTAATTTCCTTAAAAAAAGATTAATATTTTTTTAGGATGCGGCCGAAACGCGACACCATGTGACGGCTTCCTCCAATCAACCGATCAAACGGTTTTGTCGAATATCGTTTAGGAACACGGATGGAGATGGTGTGAGTTGCCCGCCGAGCACACCGATCAGGTGGCGTTTCTTCAGCTTGGTGTGTACATTACTCAACGGACTAATCAAGCACGACTTGATCCGCTCGACCCAGTCACCAATTGAATTAATCAAGCGGTGTCGTCCGTACGGTCCCGCATAATTACGATCAATCTAGGGCCACATGCGTATGCCGACGCGGTGGTTGGCGAAGATCGTATGCCATGTGTGGTACTCTGGAGCGATGCTCGCGATTCATGAGTAGTAGTAGTAGCACAACTTCGGCGACGATCGAATCGGATGCAACTCCCAAAGTTGGAATCGGCGTGGAATTTCGTAGTGTTCTCATCGCAATGTCGCCGTCGTACAAAAACAAGTACTTAGCAATATAGTGTAGAGAATGTCAGCCCAACTTAATCTTCAGGAAAGTGACAGGCTTGATGGATGGATGACAGTCGTGTCCTCATTGGAGGCGCCGTCTTGGGACGGTGGGAGGTGGACGGCGGTTTGTGGGCACATGGTGGCGGCGTTTTGAGGTGGCGGTGTTCTACCATGGTCGGCTGCAGCCTATATAGGTGGTTCTGGTGCCATAATTTTTGCGTGTCTTCTTTTGGCGGCTTCACCCTAAAGCTTGCTTCTTGATAGGTGTTCGGTGCTACGGATGACGATGTGCGAGTGGATAGCTCGTGTGCAGTTTTGGTCCTGCTTGATGTTCTTCTCCTGGCAGCCTTTTTGGTTTGTTCTTCTTGCGTGCTCTAGGGTGAGCGACTCTGTCTTTCGATGGTTCGACGCTTTTCGACCCAAAGCGGAGAGGCAGGGGCCTTCTTTTGGAGGCAGAGGTGGATTTCACGGCCACCATGATGTTGTCGAGATTTGACGAAGATGTGGCCTTTCTCTAGCGTGCCTACTCCACGACTTCTTCATGGCTATATCGCGAGGATGGATGAAGGCTTCATCTCAGGTGGTATTTCTTGATGTATTTTCTTGCTTTGTGTGCATTATCTGTTAGCTGAACTGTCAGCATCTTGTATCTGTCATTCGTGACTTTATTAATTTAAATCTGAGCTAAGGCTTCGTGTTAAAAAAAATGGATGAGTAAACCTTCTGCGGTGAGGATGGCAACCTCGGACTCCTGAACCTTGATGGCACTCGCAAGAACCCTGCAGTGGCGCCTCCTTCGACCTTTTGCTGCAGCTGGATGTCGCTGCTCACAAGCTCAGTCAGGATCCTGTACGTACTATACTTCTCTCTCTAGAGAATGAGCGTGTAAAGATAGTGACAATTGTCGCGTTGCTTGAAGGATGACGATGAATGATATGTGCGTGCTGCCACCGTAGATCGGAATGGAATCATGTCGCCAATAGCATTAAGAGTGGACTTTGAGAGCACGTGCTTGGTGAGCATCCATGTCTAGACCGTCTATACTGCACCAAGATCCGTGCAAGTTTTTTTTTCCTCTCATTTTTGTATCTCTCACACCACACATTGTTTGAACTAAAAAAATTGCAGATCACTTAAACATAACAATTGGAATGTGTAAAAATATTATGGATTTTTATGTCATTATCTATATATGAATTTCAAGAATTTATTTTGAATTTAAATAATTTAAAATGTAAATTTACACAAAAAATTCCGAACTATTTTTCATCTATTCTATTTGTTATTTTTGAGTGACTTGCAAAAAATCTAATCAAAATATTATATAATTTGAGAGATAAAAAAAGAAAAAGACAAAAAATGACAAGGCGCACCTGCTCCACCACACTTTTCCCAATAGTGTTGTCTATGTAAACTTGCTGTTTGTGGAAAGATATAGATGGCAACCCTGGTGAGATATAGCCCCAGAAATATCTTATGAGGGTGAGGATACAGTACCGGTATGGTAGCATTTGCTCGCCGGCAAGGGAACAGTTGGCAAGATTCCACCATATCCTTGCAACTCCTCATCCTTTTGAAGTAGCCTGAGCCCCGATTTCTGGCTCACTGGCGCGCAGTGGTGTAAGCACACCTGCGCGTCTATAAAGAGCCACGAGCCGAAATTGGCCTATTGTTTGGTAGGTTGGGCTGCATCGACTGGGCCGAAAAGGCCTTTTTGTTTGTTTGCCTGCAGTCAACCCGAAATCTCGATGGAGATGAGATTAGGCTTGTTTGGTACCATCCAGGCATGTCTAAGGTTACCTCTTCTCTACAACGGGTAGCCTTACCATGCTCTCACCTCCCATCACACATAAATCACAGTTCATGATAGTTGCAAACTTAGAAGCATAGCAGTTCACGAAATCAGCCCTAGCTACTACGAATGGTAGTTCATAACACGGTGCTCCCTAGCTACTACGAATCGCAGTTTATCATAACGGGATCGTTCAACATACGAGGATCGAAAAGGGGTTCGAGAAACAGGGGATCATGGGGGGGGGGGGGTCTTCTTCTTCTTCACTTTTTCACTTCTTCTCCGATGGTGGTGTTGCCTCTAGCTTCCCACATTGCGTCTGCCCACTCGTGCATCTTCACCTTTCAAACATCATTGTCGCATGCCTCCACGCCATGGCCGGTCTCTACTTCATCAAAAGCGACAACCTCTTCGAAGAACTCATCCTCGTGTTGGAGATATGCCCAAGAGGCAATAATAAATTGGTTATTGTTATACCTTTGTGTTCATCATAAATGTTTACATCCCATGCTATAATTGTATTAACCGAAATATTGATACATGTGTGTTATGTAAACAATAAGGAGTCCCTAGTAAGCCTCTTGTTTAACTAGCTTGTTGATTAATAGATGATCATGGTTTCGTGATCATGAACATTGGATGTTGTTAATAACAAGGTTATGTCATTGGACGAATGATATAATGGACATACACCCAAATAAGCGTAGCATGAGATCAAGTCATTAAGTTCAACTTGCTATAAGCTTTCGATACATAGTTACCTAGTCCTTCGACCATGAGATCATGTAAATCACTTACACAGGAAGGGTACTTTGATTACATCAAACGCCATTGCGTAAATGGGTGGTTATAAAGATGGAATTAAGTGTTCGGAAAGTGTGAGTTGAGGCATATGGATCAACAGTGGGATTTGTCCATCCCGATGACGGATAGATATACTCTGGGCCCTCTCGGTGGAACATCGTCTGATTAGCTTGCAAGCATGTGATTAGATCAAAAGATATGATATAACACGGTACGAGTAAAGATTAATTGTTGGTAACGAGGTTGAACAAGGTATGGAGATACCGATGATCGAACCTCGGACAAGTAAAGTATCGTGTGACAAAGGGAATCGGTATCGTATGTAAATGGTTCAATCGATCACTAAGTTATCTTTGAATATGTGGGAGCCATTATGGATCTCCAGATCCCGCTATTGGTTATTGCTCGGAGAGGAGTCTCGACCATGTCTGCATAGTTCACGAACCATAGGGTGACGCGCTTAAGGTTCGATGTCGCATAAGTAGATTCGGAATATGAGATGGAGACCGAAGTTTGCGGAGTCTCGGATGGAATCCAGGACATCACGAGGAGGTCCGGAATGGTCCGGAGAATAAGATTCATATAAGGGAAGTTAATTCTAGGTTTCGGAAAAGTTTGGGATTTTTCCGGTGAAAGACCGGGAAGGTTCTAGAAGGTTCCGGGGGTCCCACCAGTGGGCCCACGACCCTAGGAGGCCTAGCATGGGCCGAGGGGATGCTCCCTAGCCTAATGGGCCAGGGGCACATGCCCCCAAAGGCCCAGCCGGCTAAACCGCTAGGGTTTCCCCAAAACCCTAGGGGGGATCAACTTGGGGGGGAAGAAAACTCCCCCTCCCCCTTTTGGCCGCCGGCGAAGCCCTAGATGGGCTTGGGGGGCCACCCCAACCGACCTCCCCCCCTATATAAAGAGGGGAGGGGGCAGGGTGCCGACCCCAACCCTTGCCACCTCTTCTGGCCGCCCCTCTCCTCCTCCATACGCTGCTCCGGCTTAGGCGAAGCCCTGCAGTTCTTCCTCCTCCTCCACCACCACCACGCTTTCGTGCTGCTGGGATTTGGAGGAGATCTACCACACCTCTGCTGCCGAGAGGACGGGCTTCATCGACACCGTACGCACGACCGAGTACGGAAGTGCTGCCGGATTGCAGCACTTGATGATCGACTACATCAACAACGAGATCTAATCTCGTAGGCTTTGGAATCTTCGAGGGTTAGTCTTATACTCATCTCGTTGCTTCGATCTTCATAGATTAGATCTTGGCTTTTCCTAGATTGGATCTTGGTTTTTTTCTTGTTCACGGTAGAAATTTTTTGTTTTCTATGCAACGAACCCTTCACCTCGCCCCACCTAGGATCCAGTTGTGAAAAATGCAACAAGCAAGGACCAACTTTACTTGAGTGTCAAACGTGTGGAACGGTTTTTGGTCAAGGACCTTGAACCTGTTCTTCAATGCAACAAAGGCCCTCTCAATGGCGACCCTAAGGCTTGAGTGTCTCAGATTGAACAACTCTCTCGTATTCATAAGTCGTTGCTTCACAAAGAACTCGTTGAGGTGGTCCCTTGTTTCCCTGAAGGGAGATAGAATTCCAGGTTGGCATGCATATCCAGCATCTCCAAGGTAGAACTTACCCTCATGAATTTGCAACCCATCAGACCTTGACAAGCTGTCGGCCAGGATGCTCGCATCATGAGCTAAACCCTCCCACCGAGTAAGCACGTAGGTGAACCTCATATCGAAATCCACAACTGCTAGCACGTTCTGGCAGGTGTAGTGCTTCCTCCCGCTGAATGCTGCAAATATTGATCTCGGTACCTTTGCAGTGACATGAGTACCATCAATAGTCCCAATGCAATCCTGTAAAAAATTAGCACACAGTCATGTTTCTGACAGTACCACACATCTGATAGGTAGAAGGAACATGATTTTGTACTCACCCTGAAATAAGGGAACCACCTGTAGATGTTCTTGATCTTGGGTGGTGTGTTCATTGATGCTAGCTTGATCATTTCACCTCTGAGCTCCTCAATTGCGTACAACACCTGCTAGAAGTATTGAGAGATAGTCTCCGTGGATCGTTTGAATGTGCTATGGATGACTATGAACCTCTGGTTATGACCCACGACATGAAGAAACATTGCGACTTATTCTTCAACAGAGGTGTGGATGCTATCAGTTCAGCAGTCCTCTACCCTGAACATTTTCATAAGTGCATAGAAAGGGGCTCTTTTCATCCGTAGCATCTAGATAGCATCTACGTCATTGCAGTTGTAGATGTGGTTTAGGTTGGCAATCCTCTCCTGATCTCGTTGTACAATAGGACCGTATGTCACACGAGGAAAAGTAGCATGCCTAACTGCTCTCTTGTGTACCATTTGGATCCAGGCTTCTATGCAAATGATGAGTGTTGCGCCGTGATGCACAAGCTGGAGCTGGTCACTCTACTCAAACAAGATCTATGCATTACGAACGGTCGTATCAAACCCAACTTGTTCTATCAACATGAATCTAACACTACAGTAGAGAAGAGGAGTTTTCCCTTACCTCCGTCATGGCGACGAAGGACACGGCCGAAAACCGCCGAGATGTGCGCAGGCTCCGCCACGACTGGAAAAGAGGACACTGGTCTGGCGCCGGAGACCGAAGGGAGATGTGCGCTGCCAGATCTGGGTCGCCGCCGGTGCCGCCGGTGCGAAAATTGGCGGAAGGGAAAATTTGGGAGGGGGCTAATGGAGAGGGTAACCGAAGAGGGAGGTTACCCCTATCTTTGTCGTGCAATGCCGCTGGGATTTCGGCTTCTCCCGCCATGCCGAGGCGGAGCTCCCGCGCGAACGGGCGTTGTCGATTTTCGTCTCACCAGGCCTGGCCCTGGAGAAACTGTTAAACTAGGCGTTTCTCCGGGGCCTGTCCCAGGGGTGGTTTAAGACCCGTGCTATGCAAGAACGCGACTGAGCCCAGGGAACCAAACGACCCGAAAAATGCTGGGTCGTTGCGAGCCAAGAGACGCCCAGGCGTTTCCCCAAATTGCCATCCCAAATAACACAAGACTTGCCATTGTATTTGGATTACGCCAAGGACTACGTGTACCGGTACAAAATTTCTTATGCTTTTGTAATGTGTGTTACCATTGAATTTCGATTATGTTAACGGCTAAGTGTTAGGGGTCTCAGGAAGCCCGATCCAATTTTTTTGAAAGAGACAAGTTTTATTCCATTACACAGACATGATGACTAAATCGTCAGCTACAGCGTTCATTACAAAGTCGGGGAAATGGCCTAGCCAAGTTTCATAAATACCATTCCCCATGGAGGCTCCATGTGCAGCTAGTGTGCGCTGCACTGTTACATGACCTTGAACATCCACTAATTTTTACATCAGTAAAGGCAACATTTAGCTGTAATTTCATATCCTGGAACAGAGCCCCTAATGGTGCCAGTTTATACTCATCACTTGAAATGGCTTGCTTCAATATCCTGGAGTCCATCTCGAAGAAAACTAAGATAACTCGCGTGTGATGACCCACAAGTATAGGGGGTGTATCGTAGTACTTTCGATAAATAAGAGTGTCGAACCCAACGAGGAGCAGAAGGTGTTGACAAGTAGTTTCGATGAAGGATTCACTGTAAATGCTCACAAACAAGTATTCAGGGGGTTTTAGTATAGCAGATGAATAAAGTACAAGTAAGTAAAATGCGAGAGTAATAATTGCAGCGAGTGGCCCAATCCTTTTTAGCACAAAGGACAAGCCGGTTTGTTTACTTATAATGACCAAACGTTCTTGAGGACACACGGGAATTTAGTCTAGTGCTTTCGCTTCATATAGCTGATTAATCTTCATTGTTTTGATAAGTGTTGTGTGGGTGAACCTATGCTAATGCACCGCCCTTCCTAGGACTAATACATACTTGTGATTATACCCCTTGCAAGCATCCGCAAATACAAGAAAGTAATTAAGATAAATCTAACCACGACCTTAAACTCTGAGATCCTGCTATCCCTCCTGCATCGATATACCAACGGGGGTTTAGGTTTCTGTCACTCCGGCAACCCCGCAATTAGCAAACGAATACAAGATGCATTTCCCTAGGCCCATAAATGGTGAAGTATCATGTAGTCGACGTTCACATGACACCACTAGAAGAATAACACCACAACTTAAATATCATAACATTGAATACTAACCAACATAATTCACTACTAACATTTAGACTTCACCCATGTCCTCAAGAACTAAACGAACTACTCACGAGACATCATATGGAACATGATCAGAGGTGATATGATGATGAATAACAATCTGAACATAAACCTTGGTTCAATAGTTTCACTCAATAGCATCAATAACAAGTAGAAATCAACACCGAGAGAGTTTCCCCTATCAAACAATCAAGATCAAACCCTAATTGTTACAGCGGTGACGAGGTGCAGCGGTGGAGATGGCGGTGATGATGATGGAGATGATGGTGATGATGATGGAGATGATGTCCAGCTCGATGACAATGACGATGGCGTCGATTTCCCCCTCAGGGAGGGAATTTCCCCGGCGGATTTCAGCCTGCCGGAGAGCTCTTTTCTCTCTTGTGTTTTCCGCCCCGCAGAGGCGGCTGTGACTCTTCGCGACTATCCCCCGGAGCTTAGGTTTTTGGGAAGAAGATGTACGCGAAGGAGAGGAGGCCAGAGGGGGCTGTGGGCCCCCTCCTCACAAGGCGGCGTGGCCAGGCCTTGGCCCGCGCCGGCCTATGAGGTGGGCCCATGGCGGCCCTCCTCGGCCCCCCTCCGGCTCCCTTCGTCTTCGGAAAAATAGGATTTTTCATATAATTTCCGTCAATTGTTGATCTTCCGAAATATTGCATTCGGCGGCGCTTTTCCAGCGAGAATCCCGACTCGGTGCGCGATCCTCCAATAATCATGAAACATGCAAAATAGATAAAATAACATAAGTATCATCTCCAAATATGAAATATATCAATGAATAACAGCAAATTATGATATAAAATAGTGATGCAAAATGGACGTATCAACTCCCCCAAACTTAGACTTCGCTTGTCCCCAAGCGAAACTGAACTCGGTAAACAAGACCACATGTTTATGGAGTGAAGTGTCGATAAATAAAATACGGACAAGAAGCATCATATTCATTCACACAAGACATTCTAGTGAACAACTTCCTCATATAATTCAACTTGAAACAAGTAGAAGGAAATCACAAATAAAGGTGCATAGGAAATCATAATTGGTGATGGCAAACTTTGTTCTTGGTCAGAGAACAGTTAACAGATTATACCTATCTATTGAACAACGCTCTCATATTAAAGCTTATAATAAACTTGCATACTCAATCATAGTAATCTCCTCATAATCATTGATAACTTTCAAAGCTATATTCATTCGGATAAAACTGTACTAAACAAGGAAGAATAAAAGACATGATGAAATAGATCACAATATAAATGGTTTGATCACAACAACTCAAATGCTTGCTTGAGATGGAGGGAAATAGGTTTATTGACTCAACATAAAGTAAAAGACAGGCCCTTCGCAGAGGGAAGCAGGGATCAAATCATGTGCTAGAGCTTTTTAAGTTTTGAAATCATATAGAGAGCATAAAAGTAAAGTTTTGAGAGGTGTTTGTTGTTGTCAACGAATGGTAGTGGGTACTCTAACCCCCTTGCCAAACAGACCTCCAAAGAGCGGCTCCCATGAAGGACGTTATCTCTACCAGCAAGGTAGATCACCCCCCTCCTCTTTTGTTTACACATGTACTTTAGTTTATTTAAGGATGACACTCCTCCCAACCTTTGCTTTCTCAAGCCATGGCTAACCGAATTCTCGGGTGCCTTCCAACATTTCACATACCATGGAGGAGTATCTATTGCAAAATTAAGTTGCTTACTGATGAATCAGGGCAAAACATGTGAAGAGAATCATTAATGAAAGTTGATTAATTGGGGCTGGGAACCCCGTTGCCGACTCTTTTTGCAAAATTATAGGATAAGTGGATGAAGCCACTAGTCCATTAGTGGAAGTTGCCTAACAAGACTGAAAGATAAAACACCACATACTTCCTCATGAGCTATAAAACATTGACACAAATAAGAGGTAATAATTTTTGAATTGTTTAAAGGTAGCACATGAAGTATTTACTTGGAATGGCAGGGAAATACCACATAATAGGGAGTTATGGTGGACACTGGTGGCATAGGTTTGGTTTAAGGGTTTGGATGCACGAGAAGTATTCCCTCTCGGTACAGGTCTTTGGCTAGCAAGGTTAATTAGCAAGCATAAGAGTTGAGGAAAACAAACAAATATACATGTGATAGAAACAATCATGCATCTCCTTGTAAGCACAAACAATTTTAACTTCAGAATACTAAGCTAGGAACTAACAAGAAAGATAATAACATATCTACATGTGTTTTTTTTACTTAAACTCAAGGTGTTGTTGCTATTGACCAATGCTAAGTTTGCCAAAACCAAATAGATATACTCAATGCTCCCAAAGTGATACCAATACTAACAACAAGATCAATCATATAATAGAGATTGCAAACTAAAATAAGATGTGCAATATGTAAATGATAGAACTTCTCATTAATATTCCATAACGATAACTCACACCAAGGGATACATAGATAACCAACTAAAGAGAGATACTCCCATACCGCAACACATCTTATATGATAACTTCCCTACTCATGATATGACACTACTTGATAGTAAAAAGGTAAAAAGGTAGTGATGTGGTGATACCGCGGCACTCCCCCAAGCTTGGAACAAACCAAGGGGATGCCAATACCGATGATGAATTACTCCTTCGGCGGTGGTGATGATGAATTCCTGATAAGCTTCTCAACAAGCTCCTTTAGCTCGTCAATCCTGTACGTGAGGTTGCGAATCATCTCCGAATTATGCTCGACGCGGTTAAGAAGTATGTCCGACGGCGAGTCCCAACTCTTAGAGTTGTTTCCCCACTCTTCGACTTCGAGGCTTCGTCCTTCCTGAAGTGTTAGAAAGATCTATGTCCCAGTTGCTGGGCAATACTGCCTTGGGCACCCTTTCAGTTTGACTATTATGAATTAGAATGTGGAAGGGGTTGTAGCCTTGTAGGTGCCTGGAGGAGATGTCTTTGGAGCTAGGTAATGACGTGGAACTCTTCCTCCGGTGCTAATCCGTGCGCTTTTCTTGGCGTTGAACGGATTTGACACCACTCCGATGCTTGCGACGGTGGCACGCGGGTATACTCGCGGAACTTCCTCAACTTCTTCTTCATCCTCCTTGAATTCTTCTTTCAACTCGGGATCTTGAATATCTTCCTCCGAAGGCTCCTTGTCCTTGTTGTTGGAGACCATGGTGCTTCTAGATCAAAGACAGATCCTGGCAGAAACAGCTCGAAACAAAACACTACGAGAAAACGATATCTGGACCTCCACGGGTCCGGGGGATTATATAGCAAAAATTTTCACAACGAAAGGAAAGTACCAGGTCGAACCAGAGTCGGAGACGGGCAACGAGGTGGCCTCCTCATAGGGCGGCGCGGCCAGGCTGGGGCCCGCGCCGGCCTATGGGGGCACCTCCTCGTGTGTCTCCTCCACTCCATTTCGATCTCGTAATTTTTCATATTTTCTAAAAGTTGCAAAAACATTGTTCGGAAAGTTAAACGCGGACTTTTTCTTACCAGAACTGTTACCTATTCAAAGTCGAACTCTGCAGGACTGTCAACTTGGCCTTTGATGAAGGCCTCCGGAGTTACCACTTGAATAACATCAACATCTTTATTATAAGAATCACCAGAGATATAATGCTTGAGTCTTTGTCCATTCACCACTTGTGTGGCGTTACCTTGCAGAGAGCTAATTTTAATTGCCCCTTATCGATACACCTCATCAATGACATATGGTCCTTCCCATTTTGAGAGTAATTTCCTGCAAAAAATGCGAGACAGAGACCGATACAATAGGACTTTATCTCCAACATTAAATTCTCTTTTGATAATTATTCTATCATGCCATTTCTTAACTTTCTCTTTAAAGAGTTTAGCATTTTCATAAGCTTCACTTCTACATTCATCTAGAGAACTCAATTGTAGCAATCTTTTCTTACCGACAAGTTTAGGATCTTTATTTAGTTCTCGTACAGCCTAGTAAGCTTTGTGCTCTAGTTCTAAAGGTAAATGACAAGCTTTCCCATAAACCATTTTATACGGTGACATACCCATGGGATTTTTATAAGCAGTTCTATAAGCCCATAGTGCTTCTTTCAATTTAATAGCCCAGTTCTTTCTAGATTTATTAACAGTCTTTTGCAAGATAGATTTAATTTCTCTATTTGATAATTCTACTTGCCCACTAGTTTGAGGATGATAAGCGGAAGCAATTATATGATTAATACCATATTTAGCAAGAGTTTTTCTAAAACCACCATGAATAAAATGAGAACCTCCATCAGTCATAATATATCTAGGAACTCCAAATCTAGGAAAAATAATATCTAAAAGCATTTTTAATGAGGTCTCACCATCAACACTCTTTGTAGGTATGGCTTCCACCCATTTAGTAACATAATCAACAACGACAAGTATATGAGTGTTACCTTCTGAAGAAGGGAAAGGACCCATGACGTCAAATCCCCAACAATCGAATGGTTCAATAACAAGAGTATAATTCATAGGCATTTCATTGCGTCTGGAGATATTACCAACCCTTTGACATTCATCACAAGATAAGATAAACTTTCTTGCATCTTTGAAGAGAGTTGGCCAATAAAAACCTGATTGTAGAACCTTTTGCGCGGTTCTATCTCCGGCATGATGTCCTCCATAAACACTACCATGACACTTACTCAATATCTCTTGTTGTTCATATTCGGGAACACATCTTCGCAGAATACCATCCACTCCTTCTTTATATAAGTGTGGGTCATCCCAAAAATAATGCCTCAAGTCATAAAAGAATTTTCTCCTTTGCTGAGCTAAAAAGGTTGGAGGCAAGTACTTGGATACAATAAAGTTAGCATAATCAGCGTACCAAGGACTATCTCGCGAGCTCACCTTTATTACAGCCAATTATTCATTTGGAAAACTATCATTAACAGGAACAGGATCATATGTAATATTTTCCAATCTAGACAAATTATCAGCAACAGGATTATCGGCACCTTTCCTATCTATAATATGTAAATCAAATTCTTGCAAAAGAAGTACCCATCTAATAAGCCTTGGCTTAGCATCTTTCTTTGTCATAAGGTATCTAATTGCAGCATGATCAGTATGAATTGTAACATTTTAATCAACAATATAAGATCTAAACTTGTCACAAGCAAAAACTACAGCTAATAATTCTTTTTCAGTTGTAGCATAATTTCTTTGAGCAGCATCAAGAGTTTTGCTAGCATAATGAATAACATTTAATTTCTTATCTACTCGTTGTCCAAGAACAGCACCTATAGCAAAATCACTAGCATCACAGATAATTTCAAAAGGTAAATTCCAATCAGGAGGTTCAACTACAGGAGCAGTTGTTAAGGCTTTCTTTAGAGTTTCAAAAGCTTCCTTACAATCATCATCAAAAACAAAAGGTACATCTTTTTGAAGAAGATTAGTAAGAGGCTTTGAAATCTTAGAAAAGTCTTTAATAAATCTCCTATAAAACCCATCATGACCAAGAACACTACGAATACCTTTAACATCCCTAGGATAGGGCATCTTCTCAATTGCTTCAACTTTAGCTCTATCAAATTCAATACCTCTCTCGGAAATTTTATGTCCCAATACAATTCCTTCATTAACCATAAAGTGGCACTTCTCCCAATTAAGAACAAGGTTAGTTTCTTCACATCACTGCAATACTTTATCAAGGTTTCGTAAGCAATTATCAAAAGAATTCACATAGACAGAAAAATCATCCATGAATACCTCTACAATACTCTCACAAAAGCCATGAAAAATAGCAGACATGCATCTTTGAAAAGTAGCGGGAGCATTACATAAACCAAAAGGCATACGCCTATAAGCATAAGTTCCATAGGGACAAGTGAAAGTGGTTTTCTCTTGATCCTTAGTTTTAACGACAATTTGCGAAAACCCGAATAACCATCAAGAAAGCAAAAATGAGTATTTTTAGACAACCTTTCTAACATTTGATCAATAAAAGGTAAAGGGTAATGATCTTTCTTAGTAACTTTATTAACTTATCGATAATCAATGCACATTCTATACCCTACAACTACTCTTTGGGGGATGAGCTCATCATTATCATTAGGCACAACAGTCATTCCTCCTTTCTTAGGAACACAATGCACAGGACTAACCCATCTACTATCAGCAATAGGATATATAATACCAGCTTCAAGAAGTTTTAATACCTCATTCCTTACCACATCCTTCATCTTGGGAATTAGACGGCGCTGATGTTCAACAACAGGTTTTGCATCATCTTCCATATTGATAGCATGTTGGCAAATAAAGGGAGAAATTCCCTTCAAGTCATCAAGAGTGTAGCCAATAGCTCCTCGGTGTTTCTTCAGTATTTCCAATAACCTTTCTTCCTCAATATCTGAAAGCTTAGAACTAATAATAACAGGATATATTTTCTTATCATCAATATGAGCATACTTTGGTGGTGGTGTTGTACCTAAATCTTCAACTAGCAAGTCATGTTTAAGAATAGGTTGACGAAGGAAAATTTAATCAAGCTCATTTCTTTCTTCCCTAAAGACTTCACTCTCACTATCCTTTAAATGTTGCTGCAAAGGATTATTAGGAGCAAGAGCAATAGACGCACCTTTGTTCAACTCTAAAATCATTATTAGGCAAATCAGCTTTATAAGGAGTTTCGGCAAATTTAGAGAAATTAAACTCATAAGATTCACCAGCAAATTTAGTCATAATTTTTTCCTTCTTGCAATCTATAACAGCTCCACAAGTATTTAGGAAAGGTCTACCAAAAATAATAGGACAATACTTACTAGCAGCGAGAACCAAGTACCAAAAAGTCGGCGGGATATTTAATCTTACCACATAGAACTTCCACATCTCGAACAATACCAATAGGAGAGATAGTTTCTCTATTAGCTAGCCGAATAACCACATCAATATCTTCAAGTTCACAAGAACCAATTTCATGCATGATCTCCGTATAAAGCTCATAAGGAATGGCACTAATACTTGCACCAATGTCACATAAACCATAATAACAATGATCACCAATTCTAACAGAGAGCATAGGAACACTGGCTTTCCTAGACTTATTAGGATGCGAAACAATATTAGAAGCATCTTCACAGAAAATAATATGACCATCTTCTACATTTTGGGAGGGGGCTAATGGACAGGGTAACCGAAGAGGAAGGTTACCCCTATCTTTGCCGTGCAATGCCGCTGGGATTTCGGCTTCTCCCGCCATGCCGAGGCGGAGCTCCCGCGCGAACGACGTTGTCGATTTTCGTCTCACCAGGCCTGGCCCTGGAGAAACTGTTAAACTAGGCGTTTCTCCGGGGCCTGTCCCAGGGGTGGTTTAAGACCCGTGCTATGCAAGAACGCGACTGAGCCCAGGGAACCAAACGACCCGAAAAATGTTGGGTCGTTGCGAGCCAAGAGATGCCCAGGCATTTCCCCAAATTGCCATCCCAAATAACACAAGACTTGCCATTGTATTTGGATTACGCCAAGGACTACGTCTACCGGTACAAAATTTCTCATGCTTTTGTAATGTGTGTTACCATTGAATTTCGATTATGTTAACGGCTAAGTGTTAGGGGTCTCAGGAAGCCCGATCCAATTTTTTTGAAAGACACAAGTTTTATTCCATTACACAGACATGATGACTAAATCGTCAGCTACGGCGTTCATTACAAAGTCGGGAAATGGCCTAGCCAAGTTTCATAAATACCATTCCCCATGGAGGCTCCATGTGCGGCTAGTGTGCGCTGCCATTGTTACATGACCTTGAACATCCACTAATTTTTACATCAGTAAAGGCAACATTTAGCTGTAATTTCATATCCTGGAACAGAGCCCCTAATGGTGCCAGTTTATACTCATCACTTGAAATGGCTTGCTCCAATATCCTGGAGTCCGTCTCGAAGAAAACTAAGATAACTCGCGTGTGATGACCCACAAGTATAGGGGGTGTATCGTAGTACTTTCGATAAATAAGAGTGTCGAACCCAACGAGGAGCAGAAGGTGTTGACAAGCAGTTTCGATGAAGGATTCACTGTAAATGCTCACAAACAAGTATTCAGGGGGTTTTAGTATAGCAGATGAATAAAGTACAAGTAAGTAAAATGCGAGAGTAATAATTGCAGCGAGTGGCCCAATCCTTTTTAGCACAAAGGACAAGCTGGTTTGTTTACTTATAATGACCAAACGTTCTTGAGGACACACGGGAATTTAGTCTAGTGCTTTCGCTTCATATAGCTGATTAATCTTCATTGTTTTGATAAGTGTTGTGTGGGTGAACCTATGCTAATGCACCGCCCTTCCTAGGACTAATACATACTTGTGATTATACCCCTTGCAAGCATCCGCAAATACAAGAAATTAATTAAGATAAATCTAACCACAGCCTTAAACTCTGAGATCCTGCTATCCCTCCTGCATCGATATACCAACGGGGGTTTAGGTTTCTGTCACTCCGGCAACCCCGTAATTAGCAAACGAATACAAGATGCATTCCCCTAGGCCCATAAATGGTGAAGTATCATGTAGTCGACGTTCACATGACACCACTAGAAGAATAACACCACAACTTAAATATCATAACATTGAATACTAACCAACATAATTCACTACTAACATTTAGACTTCACCCATGTCCTCAAGAACTAAACGAACTACTCACGAGACATCATATGGAACATGATCAGAGGTGATATGATGATGAATAACAATCTGAACATAAACCTTGGTTCAATAGTTTCACTCAATAGCATCAATAACAAGTAGAAATCAACACGGGAGAGTTTCCCCTATCAAACAATCAAGATCAAACCCTAATTGTTACAGCGGTGACGAGGTGCAGCGGTGGAGATGGCGGTGATGATGATGGAGATGATGGTGATGATGATGGAGATGATGTCCAGCTCGATGACGATGACGATGGCGTCGATTTCCCCCTCCGGGAGGGAATTTCCCCGGCGGATTTCAGCCTGCCGGAGAGCTCTTTTCTCTCTGATGTTTTCCTCCCCGCACAGGCGGCTGTGACTCTTCGCGACTATCCCCCGGAGCTTAGGTTTTCGGGACGAAGATGTATGCGAAGGAGAGGAGGCCAGAGGGGGCTGTGGGCCCCCTCCTCACAAGGCGGTGCGGCCAGGCCTTGGCCCGCGCCGGCCTATGAGGTGGGCCCATGGAGGCCCTCCTCGGCTCCCCCTTCTGGCTCCCTTCGTCTTCTGGAAAAATAGGATTTTTCATATAATTTCCGTCAATTGTTGATCTTCCGAAATATTGCATTCGACGGCGCTTTTTCCAGCGAGAATCCTGACTCCGGTGCGCGATCCTCCAATAGTCATGAAACATGCAAAATAGATGAAATAACATAAGTATCATCTCCAAATATGAAATATATCAATGAATAACAGCAAATTATGATATAAAATAGTGATGCAAAATGGACGTATCAGCGTGCATACCATGTGAGCAGATATGTTTATTGCATATAGCAGTGCTAATGCTTCTGCATGGAGGGCGTCAGATAGATGGTCCAGGTTTCCCGCACCTGCAGAAATAAGCACACCACGATCATCTCTTATAATAAAACACCAGCCACCTGAATTCGATGATTCATGAAAGGCACCATCTGTATTTATTTTGAGAAACTCACTTGGAGGAGGAGACCATTTTTGGATGGAAACCTTCTTTTGGGTCATCCTCTGCTTCTTGAGATTCTTGTATTCATTGACATGGTAGTTAATAGATGATGATATATCATCCGGGGATCTGATTGTATCACCAATATTGGCTTTATTTCTCTCATGCCAAACCAACCAAAAAAGGATACACACCTTTATGCTTTCTTGTTCACTCAAACGGAAAACTTCTTCAAACAGATTAAGTGGGTCGGCGCAGAGTAATAGTTTAACTCTTATATGCTCAAGTTGAGCTGAGCACCATATCTTCCTCACCGTTTTGCATTTAAGGAAGCAATGCCCTCCGTCTTCATCAAACCTGAAAAAAATAGGACATCTAGTATCCACTTCCATGCCTCTACGTTTTAGTTTCATTTTTAGAGGTAAACTGTATGTTGCCATATGCCATAAAAAGTGAAGTATCTTACTAGGCAAGGGTAGGGTCCAAAGCTTCTTCCAAACAAAATCTGCAATTTCACCATTACTTGCTGCACTAGATGTCTGCCCATAATTTGATTCTCGTTCTGAACTATCCAGGGCCACCTTGTAGGCCGATTTCACTGAAAAATTGCCCTTCTTATCAAAATGCCAAGCGATAGAATCATTTGTGTGATCCTGGATGGGGATTTGTAATATTATCTTAGCATCTTTAGCATTAAGGTCTGCTGCACTAGGCGGATGCCCCAAGAATTTGATACTGAATCAATGAGTTCTGCTACCCTTGATATTACTTGCCTTCCTCTCTCTGACGTTACTCTTCTGGTATTGCCACTCGGTAGCCAAGGATCTGACCATATGCTTATGTTTCTTCCATCTCCAACCCGCCAGATCATGCCTTTCTTTAGAAGTTGGACACCTTTTAAAATGCTAGGCCATACATAGGACATTCCATTCTTCGGTATTGCTTTAATTATGTTGCGTCCTGGATGGTACTTTGCTGCTAATACTCTTGCACACAGGGAGGAAGAGTTTTGAAGAAGGCGCCATGCTTGTCTTGTAGGTCTCTGAATCCTAATCCTCCAACTCTCTTTGGTTTTGATAGTTTCTCCCAACTCGTCCAACGTATTTTGTTAGCTTTGTCCATTTGGCTCCACCAAAATTTGCATATCATAGAGCTGAGATCGTCATATAAGGACTTTGTTAGGTCGAAACAAGCCATGGTGTACACTGGTATTGCCTAGGCCGCTGCCTTAATTAAAATCTCCTTTCCAGCCTTTGACATCAACTTTTCTTTCCAACCCTGGATTTTTTTCCATACCTTCTCTTGATGTATTCAAAGATTCTTGTCTTGGCCTTTCCGATGTAAGATGGCCCTCCCAGATATCTCCCTTTTGATCCTTCAGATGAGATGTGCATGATATCCATCACCTCTCTTTTCCGCCTCTCATTTGTGTTCTTGCTAAAAAGAACAGATGATTTGTCTTTATTAGTTAATTGTCCAGAACATGCTTCATACTTATCCAATATGGAGCTGACAGCTTGAGCATTGTGTGTGTTTGCCTCAAGGAGCAGAAGTGAATCATCTGCAAATAGAAGGTGACTTACGCTTGGCGCCTCTCTGCACAATTTGATACCTCTCAGATTGCCATTCTTTTCAGCCTCGTACAACAAAGCCGAAAACCCCTCAGCGCATAATAGGAATAAATAAGGGGAAAGAGGGTCACCCTGACGTAGTCCTCTCTGGAGTGGGTATAATAATGTATGTCATATCTTTGTTTACCTTCACGTTGTATCGTACTGTTGTTACACATTTCATCACCAGATTTACCCAATCATTAGCATCATGTCCTTCAAAAATCTCCACTCCACCCGATCATAGGCCTTGCTCATGTCTACCTTTACTGCCGCGTAGCCCACTTTACCATTTCTTCTTTTCTGCAAAAAATGTGTTAGTTCATATGCTAAGAGTATGTTATCCGATATTATACGGCATGGTACAAATGCACTTTGGTTGGCAGATATAATATTAGGAAGGATAGGTTTCAATCTATTTGTGATAACTTTGGATATCACCTTGTAGACGACGTTGCAGAGGCTGATAGGCCTTAAATCCTTCATACTTTGTGGATTACCAGTTTTCGGGATCAACACCACAGTGGTGTTATTCCAGCCATCAGGCATTTGGCCTCCCCTCAATGTATTTAACACCTCTTTCATTACCTGGTCGCCTAAAATGTGCCAAAATATTTTATAAAAAAATGGCTGGCATTCCATCAAGCCCGGTGCTTTGAGATCTCCAATACTGAACATAGCTGATTTTACTTCCTCTTCTGTATACTCTGCACTAAGAGTTCCGTTCATCTGCATTGAAACTTCTGGAGTAACTGCTAGGGTAATTTCTTCACTGCTTGGCCCTGCTGTGGTCGTGAAGAGAGTGAAAAAGTATGCTCTTTTAGTCCCTCTTCTCCCTCAATCCATGTTCCATCTTCTCTTCGGAGTCTTTTTATTGTGTTCTTCCTTTTCCTTTCTGATGCAAACACATGGAAAAGGCGGTATTTTTGTCTCCCGATTGAAGCCATTTAACGTGAGCCCTTTTTCTCCAAAACATATCTTGTTGAAGTTCTAATCTATCGAGGTTTTCTCACAAAAAGTGCTCTCGAGACACCGTAGGCTGGCTAATTGGAGCTCTCCGGACTACTTCTAGATCTTTTTTGACAGCTTTAATTCTTTTCTCCAATTCACCTAACACATTAGAATCCCACTCAGGTAGGTCTATTGCTATCCTCCTTAATCTTTGTGATACATCGTTTTCCCCGGAGAAGCAGCAGACCATGCATTGCTAACAATTTCTTCGCATCCTTCTTCCTGCAGCCACTTCGCCTCAAATCTGAACCCACTGCTACCATATTGGTTCCTCTGATATTTCTCATTTCCATCGATTATTATGGTCGAAGGCCGATGGTCAGAGTGTCTAGGATCTCCTACAGTCACTTTGTAGGATGGGAATTTAGCACACCAACTTCGCGACCCAACAAATCTGTCAAGTCTATCCATTTAGAACATCAAATGTGTCCGTTTTTATCTGTTTGGGCTAGGCTCCGGATGCTAAAATAGTCGTTCAGCCAGGTTTGTCCGTTTGGGTCGGGTTAACCCCAATGGCCCAACGTAGCGTTTGATCTAGCCGGGCCGTTTTGATTTCTTTCACCCAATTTTCAACACAATCTCCTCATATGTAATTTTATTAAGTGATTTTATTACATCCAAATAAACGATACAGTTCACATGCAATGTGGTGCTGGAAAATAAAGAACATAGTTCACAATTAAACATATAAAAATAAGACGGGATAACATATTCCGAAGAGTTGGCTGAATCCTCATCCAGCGAGCTATGCATGATGGCATTGAAGAAAAACTCGATCGACTTGCTGAGATCTATCTTCCAACACGGATGGATCGATGGCCAGTCTACTTGGCACAAATGGCTGAAAATGGTTCATACTTTTTCCCTCAAAATCGGCCTCGCAATTGGACGAGCATGTCCTAGGCGTCGATGCTGGTGGGCGGGTCGGAGCAGAACAATGGCGAACAGGGTCCCGGAATGATGTTAGCAACTGCACTCTAGGATGGTGGCACCAAACGTGGCCTCCGACGAGGTACGACCCAAATAGACAGTGTCGGCCATTGGGAGGGGGCAGGGCAGGCGGCGGCGTCGCTCTAGGGTTGCAAGGGGAGGGAGATACACGTTCTAGTGGGTGTTGCATTCGGTGTCCTTGGCGGGCGGGCCCCTATGTTAGTTGAGTGGACACACACGGACATGGCTTGTGTCTGTATCGATGCATTGCCAAACTAAATTTGAGCTGGGAATGCGTCGGCACGGATATGTCGGTTACTTTGCATCGAATAGTTGAGTTAGAGTTTTACCTATTTTCTATCCGCATGGACCGAAAATGCCGTTACAGTTGAGCACTTTTTTAGAGCAACTAGTTGAGCACTTATATATTCTGTAAAGAAAAGGTTGAGCACTTATACCTCGGTCTGCTATATAAACACACCACGGGTGAGCAACATAAACTAGACAAAGCTGGTGACGTACAAACAAGATCACGAACGAGAGGTCCACGCGGCAAAATCGACAAAATTGTACTTGATCTCAACCTTCATCACAAAATAACCTCTTTCAGAATGTTTCACCAAACATGACACTTTTTGCACACACCAGAGAAACCAATGTTTGCATTGAACATCAAATGCCACATTTAGGTACCCAAATGCTGAGAATTGAAGGTGCAAACGCCATGGCGTTTCCCAGTACCCAAATGCCAAGGAACACGGTGTTTTACCCCCTTATACCTGCGGATTGTTTGCATCTACAAAAAAGGTCAGATCAGGTTAAACTTTGTAGGAGAGGTCATTTTGTGTTTAAATCTTTTTTTAAAGGTCAGCTATGTCTAAATCGTCGTACGGGCGCAGCAGCAGGGCTGATCGAGCCCCAGTCGTAGCGCGGGAGTACTTGACGCCGGTTGTGTCACCAATGCATGAGAATTAGCGCACATAGACATGCCCCAAATATGTAGATATTGCTACTCCCTCTGATCCATATTATTTGCCACTAAAATGGATGTACCTACAATTAAAATGTGTGTAGATACATCTATATTAGTGTCATGTAATATGAATCGAAGGAGAAGTTGAACATTGTTAACAAACATAATCTCCAAACTTTTTGCAATGCCAGAGCCATCTCAAGGAATTTGTGTCCCTAAGCAAAAAAAAAAAAAAAAAAAAAAAAAAAAACGGGCCAAATTTTCTGCTAACCCCTTTAGTAATGCAACATTGTATTGATGATCCAGTCTACATTTCCCGGTTAGAAATGATAAATTCATTATTTCAGTTTCCTGGGTTGCAAAGCATGGTGGTGATTACTTTTTGCTGGACACAACTAAGAGCATCTCCAGCCGCGTCCCCCAAAGCGTCCCCCAAAGGAAATTGGGGCGCGCCGGACCAAAAAACCGTTCCAGCCGCGTCCCTCAAAGCCTATTTTTATCCGGCGCGGCCCGATACGGTGTCCGGCGCCCCGAGCCCGTCCCCGTCCCACAGGGGACGCTCCGGGGACGCCGGACACACCGAAAAGCGAGGCGGGCTCCCACATGTCGGCGACTATTTGCATAAACCGTTGGTTCGCGCCTCTTTTCTCGTCGCTCCTTCCTTCCCGCGCCTCCCACCCCACCGCCGCCGCTGGATTTCCCGGCCGTTTGGGCGTCTGATCTCTGCTGAGAGTCGGCACCGTTGTCACGACTGGGGCTCCCGCCGGTCGTGCCGCCGCCGCCGCTTCGCCAGCGCGTCCCAGAACGCGCCGTCAAATCCGCCCCACCTCCGCGCACAGAAGGTGCTCGACGACTTGCAAGGTAGGCGCGATTGGCCACTGTTTGTTGCGTCGTCTGCCTCGGCGCAATTTTAACCATTGATTTTACTTTAGCCATGGACATCGACGATGAGATGCTTGCCCTGCTGCTGGAGGACGAGCAAGCCTTCGATGACGACCTGCGGGAGCATTTGCTGATCATCGCGTCCCTCCAGGACATGGTTGACGCTGAGGCGGAGAAGAGGAAGAGGCCGCGCCGCGGAGGATCAAGGCCGAGAAGAAGGAAATCGATGCCCTGGCAGAGGATGGAGGGGCAATGCCATGCTGCACAACGACTACTTGTTTTGTTATATTTGTTTACTTATTTTATTATTTGTTGTAATTTAATTTGAAAACAATCCTCGCAAACATTTTTATTCATATGCTATATTTGATAAATGGTTCTGTGTTAAAAAGAAGTATTTTAAATGTTTGGGGGCGGCATTTGGGAGACGCGGCTGGGAAGCGACGTCCCCCAAACGCGGCACGAACAAAACACGTCCCCCAAACGCTCAATCCGACGCGGTTTGGGGGACGCTTTGGGGGACGCGGCTGGAGATGCTCTAAGTCTATGCCACCATATCCAAGAGCAAGTAAAAAGGCCATTAGCGAAGAAGCAGCTCAAGAGAATGATACTCGTATCTAATGATGCTTGATGATTCATCTGGGTACTCCGTTTCTATCTTCCCGGCCTATGACGCATCTGTCCTAAAGTAATATAGGATGTCGTTGAAAAATTGGTAAACGTATGAAATTCATGGAAATTTAACAGTTCATTTTATTTAGTTTGGTCGCACATTCCAGCTTTAAATTGCTTCATATATATGAACCAAACCAATCATTTTCATATTTTATATTTTTTAGTTGGTTGCCATTTCTTTTAGCTATTGGTGACTTTGAAGTACATATGAAAGTCAACAGCGTTTTATTATTATTTTTTATTCATGTGCAACATATACTTATAATCTTTACCTTAATGAAAATTGATTCTATTTAGTAACTTGGATATGTGAAAGTGAAATCCACTGTACCCAATTCGTGGTCCACGTGAAACTAGTAGAAAGATGGCGCCTTTGCTCACTTTTTCATTTAGGATGAAACAACAACCACTGTGCTTTCCTTTCATGAACTTTGTGGTAATGGATGGAGTTGTAAAGGTGCATCATCTTGATCTTATTACATAGTTCACAAGATCAACAATTATTCTGTTCAGAAAATATGAGCTGAGAAAATTTATCATTTGTTTAAAGGACTGATGAAGTGATCATAGTTGCTAACCTACCCAAGGACCAAGGTCGTAACCAAGTGATTATTAGATATTGGCCTACCCAAGGACCAATGACTTCATGTCACTTCGTACAGCCTAATCCTTTTACAGGGAGCAAGGATTCCTAAGAAAAATTTGCATAGCTTATATGTCGTTCCATTTCTATCTTGGAATTAGCCATCTCATTTCATGAATTATTTGTTATGTCTTTCCACACTGGGAATATGAGCTTCATATTTATGGGCATAGAAGGCATCGGGAATTGCCGATGTATCACTAGAACTACAATATGCACTTCTCCGCTTGCTCGATGAAGGATTGGCCTGCTATTTTCTTGGTTGGCTAGAAGGGAGGGGACTGGCTGACATCGTTTCACTACAATTTTGATGCAAATAGGAGGGCGTGGGAAAGCATAGGAGTTGGTTTATTCCTCCTGATTTGCTTCTTTTAGACCGATATGCAGGGATTCTTGTCTCACCCTTTATAATGTCATTTGAATATTCTTAAACATGTGAATCATGTTAATGTTTTTTACTAGTTTAGTCAATCTGATGTGGAATGCTAATAGATCGTGTTAAGGTGAAAGCCATATATATAAATATCAAGAGTTGTTGCAGAGCGAATTTTCAGAGCATGGTCACACTCCTGATGGTGCGGTGGACAACTAATCAAGAGGATACTAACTAACGCTAAAGATGCGGATAAATTTGTGCATGTAGAGCATGGTTGCAAGTATGTGAGGGCAAAGTTTAAAACTTAAATACAAAAATATGTAACTTGAAAAAAAAAGTGACTAAGGAACGGTGCAAGGACTCAATTTCACGGTGCAAGTTTCATTGGTTTTTTTTTGTGTGTAGACCACATAAGGTTGTACTTTTTCTTGAAAATTTACACGAGTAAATATCAATGTGGTGTATATTTGTGATTTATCTCAAATTTTCTAATCTTTATAAATACAAAAAAAAGTTACCACTTCCCGCGGCGGGTTCATGAGTACCTGAAACTAGATGCACAATTTTGGAGTTGTTGCTCACCTCTTTTTTTTAATTGCGTATTCGATAGATAACTACTCGGCTTTGGCTGCAACTTCTGTTAGTATTATGATAAGAGAGCTTTTATCCAGTACATTGAAACAACGTTCCGTTGACCATGAGTGCGAAGAATGGCCATTATGTCGTTACACACACATCAAACTCAAATTGTGGACAGTACACACACCAAATTTTATCCATTGGTGTTTGCACTTCCATCAAGATGGATGCCTCGCTCGATACGATTGACCTTGCATATGATTAGGGACATTTCTTTTACCTTCTCGATCGTCTCCTTTCCTCCATGTCGACTTGCATCTTGACATCTGTCTCTGCTAGTCACGGCGGTATGAGAAACATATGTCCCGAACTAAACCATCGGTTTTTGTGTGCTCCCTGCCCAATTTGTGTTTTGCTTGACGTCTTTTGACTCGTCGCCAAACAACTACAGTGTATCCATTGTACCAATCGTCATGGCGGATGCAGCCTGGGCTTGGGTTTGCCCCCTCCGTCCACGACAGCGATTAGAGCGACCAAATCGTATCTAACCAGCCCAAACCCTTGTTGGCTTGCCCCGTTCGGCTGTTCACCAAGGCCTCGTTTGGTGAAGGTGTATCTAGGTGTTTTCCCGAGTATTATACCGGCTAAACCTAATAAAAAACTCTAAAGAATATATTTGGTTCGTTTGGTACACGGGTATTGAAAGGACTCAGCCCGGCAATCCCCCAAAAAAACTCATCCGAATACGTCGGATTGAAGTGGGATGTCGTTTCTAGAGGACGCAGCTAATCAGCTGATTATAAGCTGTTTTTTCCGTTTCGCCCGTCTAGTATGAATCAAGGCTGAGGGATTTTTTTTTTGCGAATCAGAGCTTTCATTAAAAATCAGACAGGAGTACAATCATTCAAAAGCGTATTGGATAGAAAACCTGGGTTATAGTTAATCCACAAGCACCTCCTCCTATCTGCACTAGCTTGCTTTGCACATAAATGAGCCGCAAGATTTGCATCGCGCCCTATGTGTTTCAGACTAAAGCTAGAAAAAGCTCTACTCAATTCCCTAATTTCCTGGCATATCGACATTAGTTCTGACCTATTGTTCTCCTCCTCTTCACACAGCTTCATGACGATCAAAGAATCAGTCTAAAAAATAACCCTCTGGTAACCCCTTTCCACTGCTAATCTAAGACCATCACGTAGCGCAATGGCCTCCATCCGTTGGACATATGCAGCATTGTCGTACCATAGGGCTTGCGCTCGTAAAACAGGAGGAGCATTGTCATGAACTTTGTGGTAATGGATAGAGTTGTAAAGGTTCATCATCTTGATCTTATTACATAGTTCACAAGATCAACAATTATTCTGTTCAGAAAATATGAGCTGAGAAAATTTATCATTTGCTTAAAGGACTGATGAAGTGATCATAGTTGCTGACCTACCCAAGGACCAAGGTCGTAACCAAGTGATTATTAGATATTGGCCTACCCACGGACCAATGACTTCATGCCACTTCCTACAGCCTAATCCTTTTACAAGGAGCAAGGATTCCTACGAAAAATTTGCATAGCTTATATCTCGTTCCATTTCTATCTTGGAATCAGCCATCTCATTTCATGAATTATTTGTTATGTCTTTGCACACTGGGAATATGAGCTTCATATTTATGGGCATAGAAGGCATGGGGAATTGCCGATGTATCACTAGAACTACAATATGCACTTCTCTGCTTGTGCGATGAACGATTGGCCTGCTATTTTCTTGGTTGGCTAGAAGGGAGGGGACTGGCTGACATCGTTTCACTACAATTTTGATGCAAATAGGAGGGCGTGGGAAAGCATAGGAGTAGTCGCTCAATGATTTTGTTGGTTTATTCCTTCCGATTTGCTTCTTTTAGATCGACATGTAGGGATTCTTTTAGACCGACATGTAGGGATTCTTGTCTCCCGCCGCGGCCGTTGCCATTGATTTCTCCATCGCCGCTGACCTGCGGAGCTCCTCTGCCGCGCTGGCCGCTGCCTCTCCTTCTTCCCTAACCCGCCCCTCTCCTCCCCATGTCTAGCCATGTATCCTCTTCCTCTGCACGTGTCCCCCGGCTTGCAGCTCCTTGTTCCCTACCTCGGTCGCCACGCCATGCCTGCTTTGGGATTCGTATTGGAATGCCTATCCCCGGAAGCCCGTGTCACAGACACGCACGGTTGGTCGCGCTCCACCACCGCCAGCAGCCGCCGTTTGATAGGGACATGAAGGAGCAGCTGTGGCGGCACCCAAAATGCAGAATCCCTGTTGACGCCTCCGGCATGTAGGATTTGTCTCCAACAAGCTCGAATCGGCCATGGCAGTGCCTCCATTGTCGATGGTGGATATATGTTTTGGGGAATTTAGTCGATGTTACATACAGCGTTGCAATTTGATACATGTGCTCATATTTTTGTCATGTCAGTACAGAGAGATTGCACCAATGTTACATACGTGTGTTTGTATTGTTGGATAAGTTAGGCAAAAATATTAGATACATTATTGAGAAATATTGCAAAACTACATATGCAGAGATAATGTTATATTTGAAGTTATTTTGTAGCATTAGCGAATCATTTTGCACCATAATTTTGCGTCTTGCCAGGCTACAGATTTTTTTTTGAATATAAATGTTACATACTCTGATTTTTTTTGATACATATGAACCATTTTCATACCATGACTGGACGCACGGAAATCGCTCTCTTAATAGAATCGGACGGCACAGTAGGTGGCTGATGGATCATAATTTTACAGCCGGCTATAGCCTAGCGCTCGCCTTCCACAAACCTGCCCAAACCATTGTTGGCTTACCCTTTTGTTCCCCCAACGTAAGTGTCCTCGCCCAACTCCTAACGGTTGCCCTCCCTAATTCCCCCAACCCCGCATCCTTGTCCAGCTCAGGTCTCAGGTATTGTTCGTTTAATCGCCACATCAAATGGACTGGAAAGTATTTCAGTGTATTGGGGTTTGACTTTCGGCGGCGCAGGTGGAACCAAGGTGGTGGGGCAGCGGCGCTCGCCGGTGTGCGACAGGGAGGCGTGGAGGTTATAAAGGAGGCGCGAGTGCGGTTGTGCGCCAGTGGAGGCTCGGATCCTATGACGACACTTCTGTGTCTAGGGTCGTGTTTCTGCCTCCTAGGACATTGTCGATTGGGCCCGATCTGGGCCAACCTTGGGCTTGATTTGGGTCAGAATAGGTCAGTCTGCTCCATCTCTTCGCCGGAACTGGCTGGCGGTGAGGGGTCTGCTGGTCCAGCTGAATAATGGGGGTTGTCCTTGGGTTCCAACTTCCGCCAACATGAATATCTGCCGGTTGTGTGTATCCGTCGATCTGGCTGAATTGGCGTGTTCTGGAAAGCTCCGCTGGCGAACTCCACTGGGTGATTCAAACCTCGAGATGTTGGATCGGTTGGAATTCGGCCGTGTGCACCTATTTTTCTCTACATGTTTGGTTGAACTTCGAAGCTCCACGTTGTTAATATCATGGGGCATGTTCCCGTTCCATGGTGCTAGTGGAGAATATCATGGAAGCCGAGATCTGAGAACTAGAAATGGTGGTTCAAAATCTTTGTGGTGATGAGGAACCGACTTGGTGATTCATGACTTTGTGCAATGGCATGCAAGTAGGGGCGAATGCACACATGAGAAGTTTAAAGTCCTACCTTTTAGGGTGAAAATCTCAGATGTGGCCTTAATTGGTTATGTATGACAACGACCTTGTTGAAAGCATTATTTTAAGAGCGGAGACTTTCTTTAAGGTGATCTATGATCGAGCGATGACGATGCTTATGCACTGTTTCTTTATTGAAGGCGTCGCTTTTAAAGAAGTTGGACTTCTGGTGCTGTCTTGGTGGTCTTAGGGTTGTTGTTTCAAGGAATTGTAGCAGGATTTTTTTATAAAAAAACTTCCTTTTTCTTGGATGTACGCTTCGTAATGTTGTTAGGGTAATGTGTTATTGCAGAGGCCGTGATATTGATGTAATTAGTATGTCCGTGATATTGATATATGTTCTTTGTTAAAAAATTAGGATAAATTTTAACTTGCAGGAAATTTAATCCTCTTCAAACCTAAGGTAACCCAACAAGGTCTTATGCTACCAACGACACTATTTATGTAAGAACGTTCTTAGTGGATTTGTATGTAGTCACATATCCAAAAATGCAAACACCTTGTTACCAGCCCCACTTTCTCGAGGTTTCCTTTTGCTCGACACATGGCAGACACCTCAAGCCACGCCTTGGGATCCATCCATATCCACCATGAGTCGCCGCAACGGCAATCCTCACACAACTTGGGGCCGCGGTTGTGAATACGTTGGTCACACCACGGTTGTAAAGGCAGTCAAAAATAGATAATGACACCGTGATAGTACCTGTGGAGGGGCGACCATAAAGTATGCCCCGTAGATGTAGACGTTCTCCAAACCGCGTTACCAATTCTCGATGTCATTATGCTGTGATTGTTTTGTCCTCGTTAAATTGATTTGATGCATCCGACATTAATAAGTGGTATCAGAGCAAGATTTGGAGGCCGCGAATTGTTGATCTAAAGAGCTACAAACATTGCTGATATAGATCGGTGCACTGTTGAGAGATCATAAGCTATGATTCTCGAGATCTGAGCATGTCAAGCAACAACTGTTGGGATTTGATGCGTCTTGAAGTAGCGATGATGGTGCATGTGACGTAAGTTGTAGGTTAGACACAAGATTATTTTTGGAGACGGTCTGGCGCAGGGCGCTGGACTAGCGTGGCGTTGTAGATCAGATGTTTATATACACTTCGGTGGGCTTATCGTCAAGGGTACCGTGATAGTACCTGGGGAGGAGCGCTCGTAAAGCATGCCCCGTAGATGTAGGCATTCGCTAAACTGCGTTACCATATCTCGGTGTCATTATGCTGTAATTTCTTGTCCTCGTTAGATTGATTTGGCGCCTCTAACGTTAAAAGTGGATGCTCGAGAAGAAACGTAAATTCACATTTAAATCTTTATATCTAGCTCTTAAGACACGTCAAGTTGAAATTTTATATATCTAGCTCTTAAGACACGTCAAGTTGAAATTTTATACTCCCTACGTTACAAAAAAAAACTTTTCAACTTTTTCTAGATATAGATGTACCTATAGCTAAAACATATCTATACTCTGTATCTAGATAAAGTTGAGAAGCTTTTTTAGAAACGAAGGGAGTATTAGAAGATGTGGTTAGTTAGGCTTTGTTTGGTACTAAATTTATTGCGGATATTAGTGGAGATAATTCCCACCAAACCCCAAATCCCCACTTATGTCTAAAATCATGTTCGTTACTAGAGTATTGAGCGAGTTTAATTCCCGTTTATTCCAACTTTTGTTCCCAAATTTTAGTGTATTTTCTCATTCGCTAAAACTCTAATTCTACCTACTAGATTGTGGATGGGGTTTTGTGGAATTAGGTGAAGGTAGAGGTTTCACCAAATACTCTAGAGAATTATCTCCACTAATTAAAAAAAAATTAGTGCCAAACAAAGCCTTAAGGTTCTTTTAAGAATTAAGGTTTTTCTATGGATTGCCTTTCAAAATAGTATTTTCACTCAGGATAGTTTGGTGAAAAGGGGATGGGAAGGGAATGCGACTTGTAAAATTTTTCATTGTAAAGAAACCGTGGATCATCTATTTTTTGATTGGGCTGTTTCATGTGCCTTTGAATTGGAGAGTCTTTGTGAATAGATCTCTAATCAGAGGGAAGAAGACACAAACTCTTATTGCTACTAGTTGGGCAGCTATTATCTGGTCGATATGGAAATATAGGAATGATGCCTGCTTTAAGAATGCTTTCCCTGCTGATCAAGTTAGTTTTATTGCCAGTATTTCGCATATGCTTCAATCTTGGAATTGTTTGCAGAGGCAGTTAGGAGACAGACAACAGGCAGGAACTAGATCACTGCTGGTGGTGGCGAATAGCTTCTTCAACCGGAACAAATGATGGTCTTTCAGTGTGAAAAGGCTGGGCATGTGATAGGTTCTGGAGTTATTTTTATTAGGCTCGCTGGTTATTGCTAAGTTGTGGTTTTGTTTCTGTTCTTAGTTGGGAACTGAGGGAACTGTAGTGTTGTGTAAGTGTAGTTTTGATCTGCTCTTTTAAGTTGCTGGAGTGGGAGGTTTTGCCCCTCGGGATAGTAGAAAATGTTATATTGTGCTCCAAATTCATATACTAAAGGAAGGCTAACTTCTGACGAGCGGAGCAAGGCCGGCGCCGGTATATACATCTTGTAAGCCGCTGGCTAGGATTTATCAGATTATAAAAAAAACCAACGGCGTTTGTAAACACTTCCCTATATAGTGAAGTTTTGCTGGCTGACGCCCGTGGTTTTTTCCCTATTCTGTGTTGGAAGGGGTTTTCCACGTTAAATCCCGTGTCTCCGCTGCGTTTTCTTTTATCGTTCTTCGTTATTTGCTAGTCGTTTTTATAACAGAAAACCTTGTAATAATTGATACAAGTTTGTGTGGCTTTAAATAGCTAGGGGCTTTGCCCTTTATTCGAAAATAATTGAACGCAAAAATGAGAAATAATTTTTTTTGTTATATCGTAGGTAATTAGTATCGTTAGATTTGATGCTTGTTTGGAATAATCTTTAGTCAAAGAAAAACACGAAAAACAAGGATAGCTTGTTCATTGAAACACATGAAGTATCAGTGTACATGCTCTGCTATCACCCATGGTTTTTAAGATCTGTTGGTTTCAAGAGGGAGCGGCGCGAAGTTATGCTATCTGTTGCCATATTGGGATATATTTCATTCCATGGTGAAGTTAGAGGCAGAAAATATCATGGAAGCCTAGAGCTGAGGACTAGTTATATTAAGATGAAAATATATCTTGCCCTTCACAACACAATTTATCACTACAAAATTCATGAAGAAAGCCCAATAACCGTCACTTCATACTAAAATAATAGACGCACCTAGTATATATGTCCAATGGCACACTACTAGGAAAAGGCTTACTGCCGGCGCACCAAAAAGCACTACTGCCGGCACACCAGCGCCCGCCGGTAGGAACGGGCCGGTGGTAAAGGCTTATTACCGGCGACCATCTAATTCGCCGGCGGTAACTCGATTTATCACCGGTGCACCAGCCTGGTGCGCCGGCAGTATGTTTTCTAGGATTCAAAAAAAAACAGATCTAGATCTAGATCTAGGTCGGTCGTGTTCTAGGTAGTCGGTCAAGTTCTAGGTCGTGCCTTGGAGATGTACCGCCGCCACCGTGGTCATCTGCTTACAAAGAGGAGGTGGTTGCCAGTGTGGTCGTCGGTGATCGTCGTGGTGAGAGGAGGTGCACTAGTAGGAAAACCCTTATAGGCAAAGCTTAGTTCTGTGGCGCACCGTTTTGAATGCGCCACAGAAACTTATTTTGTGGCGCACCAGGAAGTGTGCGCCACAAAAATAGCTTATTTTTGTGGCGCATGGCTGAACCGTGCGCCACGGAAATTATGTGGGGCCCACATTCTGCCACCACGAATTATTAGGGTAGGTATTTACGTGGCGCACAATGCTTTCGCGCCACGAAATAACTATTTACGTGGCGCACCGGCTGCGGTGCGCCACGAAGTAGTTATTTCGTGGCGCACCGGCTCCGGTGCGCCACGAAGTAGTTATTTCTGTGGCGCACTTGTGCTGGTGCGCCACGGAGTTAGGGTAAGTTATATCATCCCCGTACCCCTCCCTCCCCTCCCCTCCCCACGCCCGTACGTTCACCTCCCCTCCCCTCTCCCCCGCCGCCGCCGCCATGGTCGTCGCACCGGCCGTCGCCGCCGCCGCCTCCTTCCTCCGCGAGGGCCGCATGCCGCCACGCTCCACCCATCCCCGCCACCGCAGCACAAGCCGCTGCGGCGTGGAGGAGGAGGGGCCGCCGCATGGAGGAGGAGGGGCCGCCGCGTCAAGGAGGAGGAGCCGCCGCGTCTTCCTCCTCCTCCACCCCTGCCGTCGTCGTCAATCTCCTCCTCCACCCCTATCGTCGGTGAGCTCCACCTCTCCCCTCCCCTCCCTCCTCCTCCACCCCTGCCGTCGTCGTCAACCTCCTCCTCGATCCACCCCTAGCGTCGGTGAGCTCCACCTCTCCCCTCCCCTCCCTCTTCCTCTACCCCTGCTCTGGATGTGTTGATGTTGTGCTCGATCTGGATGCTCTTGTGCTGCTGTTGTTCTCTGGATGTTGATGCTTGCTCTGGACAAAATTACGAGAGAGGATGATGTTGTGCTCGATCCGGATGCTTGTTGTCTGCTTGTTGTGGTCATCATGAATAAAAACAGTCAAACATTCTTTTTGTTTTATCGTGTCTTGTTAGCTATATATTTTTCTATGCTCTGCTCGTGTGATGCTTGTGTTTTGGAGCAAGCAGGTGGCATGGCATGTGAGAGAGAGCATGAGAGAGTTCTTGGGGGCAGAGATGATGGCAACATCAGCACTCGGTCCTGCATTGGTCCTGCTTTGAATTAGTAAGATCAAGTAGTGGCTTGAGTTCCTGTTGGTAACCAATACCAACAGAGAGCTACTTCATTTTAAGTAGAATTTCTTTTAAGGACTCTAGCTAGATTAGAGGGGAAAAAGATTGCTGATTTGTTGCCTATGATAATGGATCATCAAATGTTTCCCTTTGTCCCTGGTTGCCTCCTTAATTGATGCCTTATGATCCAAATGATCCAAGTCCCTTGCATGATCCCATTTGTCCCTAATGTTGCTTAATTAAGATGAATAAATTCCCTCTAATCACCATTTGGAGATCAAGACTAGTTCTTGATATCCATTAGCTAGACTCCAATATTAAAAATGTCTCCCAAATATGGAGACAAACATTTTAACATTACCCCAATGTTATTTCTCTCAAATTGACGAGTTTCGATGGTATGCTTGCTCCTCACTTGTACTTTATCAATTCCCTACTGATCCTAAGTACCCATGAATATCCGGTGGTGTTCTTCTGCTGTTTAGTTCTTGTCAACACATGTGTTTGCATGTGTGTGTGAGCTGCTTGTAGTGTCACTTGACTATTCAAGTTTCAATGTTGGTTACTTTTCCTCTAGTGCAAGAAATGGTTGAGCAGATGTTTATCCACTTGTTGGCCTTTATTCTTGGGTAGCTCGAAGTGTCATGCACTTACTTGGATCATCAAATGTTTCCCTTTGTCCCTGGTTGCCTCCTTAATTGATGCCTTATGATCCAAATTACTATATTATTGGATTGAGTGATATGGCTACTGCTTGTTTGCTCTCCAAATTACCAAGTGATGAATATATAATCCCTTTGGAGCATCTGCCCCATGCTATATATGTGTATTTGACCATGCTTATGATGGATTTCTTTTAAGGACTCTAGCTAGATTAGAGGGGAAAAAGTTGTTTGCTTTGTTGCCTATGATAATGGATCATCAAATGTTTCCCTTTGTCCCTGGTTGCCTCCTTAATTTATGCCTTATGATCCAAATGACCCAAGTCCCTTGCATGATCCCATTTGTCCCTAATGTTGCTTAAGATGAATAAATTCCCTCTAATCACCATTTGGAGATCAAGACTAGTTCTTGATTTCCATTAGCTAGACTCCAATATTAAAAATGTCTCCCAAATATGGAGACAAACATTTTAACATTACCCCAAGTGATTTACTTGTCGATGATTAGATGGTTGGTCGATCACTCGTACACTCGGGGGTGGAGCAAGTGAGGCTTGGTGTGATGGCACAAATATCAATATCTTGTGCATCCTACCTGGCCTCACTTACTCCATCCCTGGATGTTAATATTTGTTTCGACCAACAAAGTATGAGGCATTCCATTTAGTTGATACCACTTGGCTCTTTCTTCCATTTTAGTGCCGATGATTAGAATGTTCGGTCAACTTGTACACTCCGGGGTGTCGCTAGTGAGCCTGGTGTGATGGCACAAATATCAATCTCTTGTGCATCCTACCTGGCCTCACTAACGCCATCCCGGGATGTTCATATTTGTTTCGACCAACAAAGTATGAGGCATTCCATTTAGTTCATACTAGCTACTTCTTAATTGCATTGGCCTTTCTTCCATTTTAGTGCCGATGATTAGAATGTTTGGTCACCTATACGCCGCAATATACTTTGTAGACGAGCCCCCCTTTCCACGGCCGCCGTTCGGTGAACGAGTCCTTGATGAGACAACAACGCCGACATGCCTCTCCGGCGCAGCACCACTTTTCTTCTCTCGCCGTCCGGTACGTGAACGAGTCCTTAATGCCAAGACGGTGCCGGCCTCCCTAGCATCATGCCGACCCACTGTTGTCGCGCTTCGGGCCGTGTCGATCATGCGCCTGCACTCTTCGCCTTCTTGCCCGGTGAACGAATAGACTAATCGTTGGAATAAGGAAGCCGATGACGGCCGATCGCAATTTAATCTTGCGACCGGCTGTCATCGTTTTCCTTATTCCAACGATCAGCCTATTGGTTCACCGGGCAAGAAGGCGAACGATGCGAGGCGCGGGACACACGGCTTGAAGCGCCGCAACACGGCCCGGCATAATGCTGGGCAGGCCGGCACGGTCTTTGCATCAAGGACTCGTTCAGCCGGACAGCGAGGGACTGGCGTGGTTCTGCGCCGGAGATGCGGATCGGCGTTGTTGTGTCGTCAAGCACCCGTTGACGGAACGCCGACCGGGGAAAGGGGGCCCTTACGCAAAGTATTTGTGTTGACCAACAATGTATGAGGCACATATTCTATTTTGTCATTCCATTTGCTTTGAGATTTTCAAAATGCCGATGATTAAAATGTTTGGTCACCGTACACTCGGGGGTGGCGTAAGTGAGCCTGGTAAGATAGCACAAATATCAATCTCTTGTGCATCCTACACGGCCTCGCTTACACCATCCCTAAATGTTAATATTTGTGTTGACCAACAATGTATGAGGCACTTATTCCATTTTGTCATTCCATTTGCTTTGAGATTTTCAAAATGCCGATGATTAAAATGCTTGGTCACCGTACACTCGGGGGCGGTGTTAGTGAGCCTCGTGTGATTGCACAAATATCAATCTCTTGTGCATCCTACCTGGCTCGCTAACTCCGTCCCGGAATGTTAATATTTGTTTCGACCAACAAAGTATGAGGCCCTTGTCATTCCATTTGCTTTGGTATTTTCAAAATACCGATGATTAAAATGTTGGTCACCGTACACTTGGGGTTGGCGTAAGTGAGCCTGGTAAGATAGCACAAATATCAATCTCTTGTGCATCGGACTTGGTCTCACTTACGCCATCCCTAAATGTTAATATTTGTGTTGACCAACAATGTATGAGGCACTTATTCCATTTTGTCATTCCATTTGCTTTGACATTTTCAAAATGCCGATGATTAAAATGTTTGGTCACCGTACACTCGGGGGCGGCGTAAGTGAGCCTGGTAAGATAGCACAAATATCAATCTCTTGTGCATCGGACTTGGTCTCACTTACACCGTCCCTGAATGTTAATATTTGTGTTGACCAACAATGTATGAGGCATTTATTCCATTTCTCTTGTGCATCGGACTTGTTGGTCTCACTTTCTTCCATTTTCATCATAGTAGGAATTGGATGAAGGACCCCGATGGAAGCGAGCCTGGTGGGTAGAGATGACGGAGCAAAGGAGGAACCGGATGAAGACTACTTTGTATCTCGAAATTGTGAATTTTGTATGAATTAAGAGTTGTATGCAAAACATTTGACACTTGCCACTATATATGTATCTCGATCGGGCTCTAAGTAATGTGATGATGATGTCTATGTTATATACGTGCAATGTACATGATATTTATATTATATCTGAATGTTCTTGTATATAACCTTATGTGTATACTGTATTGCTTGTCTATGTATAGCGAGGCAGCACAAAATCGTGTATAATACAAGCAAATTCCGTGGCGCACTAAAAACCAATTCTGTGGCGCACGCTTTTCGTGGCGCACCTAAGAACACGTGCGCCACAGAAACCTTAATTCTGTGGCGCATGAGCGGGTGCGCCACAGAAACCTTATTTTTGTGGCGACGTTTCTGTGGCGCACCTCCCATGCGCCACAGAATCCATTTTTCGTGCGCCACTGATGAGGCTTTTCCTACTAGTGGTGGCCGTACCAGGGGTGAGAGGAGGTGATGCTTGAGGAGGTGCTCGTCGGCGAGATGCTTGAGGAGGTGCTCGCCGGTGAGTAGCTTGAGGAGGTGCTCGCCGGTGAGTAGCTTGAGGAGGTGCTCCGGTGAGATAGCTTGAGGAGGTGCTGCGGTGAGTAGCTTGAGGAGGTGCTCCGGTGAGTAGCTTGAGGAGGTGCTCGCCGAAGGGAGGGATTAGAGGGGTAAGAAGGTAGAAGAGGGGGAAAAGTGGAGGAGAAGAGAAGGTGGCCGGAGAGGGAGGAAGAAAGGAGGAGGAGGAGAAGTGAAAGAGAAGATGGGGGAAATGGAAGAGAGAGAAGGTGCGCCGGGCTGGTTTGGCATATATAGCCTAAGTTACTGCCGGCGCACCTATATGGCGGTGCGCTGGGGGTATTTTTTATTTTTTTCATCAAAATCTAAAATCTGAAAAAGTCATGTTTCTGTTTTCCAATTGACGAATCCATTTTTTGTCCAAACGGCCGTATGCGGTTGAATTCGGATAGGTAATTTCGCGTAGATAGATTTTGATATAAAAAAGTTTTTCATCGGAGGTCGTATGTAACCAGAAATCCCGTTTTACCGAAAGATGACGCCATTTTGCATAATATATCAAAAAAAAATTTAAATTTTTTTCACTAAACCTAGATGACATATTACATGGGCATTTCAAAGCATTTAATTTTTTGAATTTTCTATCATTTTCTTTTATTTTTTCGAAAATTGAAAAGGCGGTCCACGGGGGGCGGGGGGGACTGAAAATTGCAGCTTCTCTTACTGCCGGCGCACCACCATGTAGATGCGCCGGTGGTAAGCAAATTACCACCGGCGCACCAATATGGTGGTGCGCCGGCAGTAAGGGGAGCTGCAATTTTCAGTTTGGCCCGGACATGATTCAGCCTTATCCCCGGCGCACTATTTTTTCCTGCGCCGGTAGTATGGGGTCATCGCTGGCGCGGCCGAAACATGGCGCGCCGGTAGTATTTAGCACCGGCGGGCATCCTTTCTGGTGCGCCGGCAATAATATTTGCAGCTATAGGTCTTTTCCTAGTAGTGGCAATACCTAGTTTATAGCATAGTTGGCCACAAATGGATAGATAATCCTTCTTGGTTCAAGAAATGAGTACATAGGAGTTTGAATGTTGCAATATATACTTTTCCCGAAATGGGGATACATCCCGGCTTCTGCATCATGATGATGCACACAACCTTTTATTAAAGAAGGTTCCAAATATGTATTGTTTACAACTCAAGCATCGCCAAGAATTGATATAAAAATCAACCAGCGAAAAAAACATGACATACTATGACTACATATCAACATAGCCTCCTAGTATGTCGCCAGCCAGCCAGGCACAAAATATCCTGAGCGACCATTTGGAGCCATGTGCATCCAAAAACCATGGCATCCTGATGTCCCTCCGGCGAAAGGAGGAACCTAAACTGGACTCAATGTGCCACCATATGGATAACCTGCACAAAGTAAAAAGAATATTTTTTTGTTAAAGAATATATACTTGTCGCCATAGTTGGTGATCTACACAAGGATTAAGGTAACCAAGTGATTCTTTGGTATTGATCTACTAATGGGCCAATAACTTCATGTGGCTTCCTACTACCTAGGCCTTTTTAAAGGAGCATGGAAGAAAAAGACGCATAGCTTATTTCTCATTCCACTTCATGCATCATTTGTTACTATGTCTCTGCACACTAGGAATATGAGTTTGATTTTGGATAGGCATAGAAGGAAACAGAGCAGTGGCTCACTAGAATTACAACATCCACTTGCAAGCCTTCTTTTCGAAGGAGTGTCTTGATATATTTTTTGTTGGCTAGAATGGAGGGGCTTGAAAGAGATGGGTTGACTACAATGATGATACTCAACTAAGTATGGGAGAAAGGAAGCGGCCTTGTCACTCGATGATTTTGCTGGTTCTTCCTACCGACTTGCTTTCTTTTCGATGAACATGAAAGATGGATCAAGTAAATTTTTTATTGTCTCAGCCGTTGTAGTGGCATTGTGATATTTCCAGAACTTCTGATTATCGTGCTAATATTTCCGTCATGTCTAGTGTGGAATGCTAAGAGATTATGTTGAGGTGAAGGACATATTTATTGAGAGTAGTATGTTCACTTCTTTATTGAAATTGCTTGCTCGGTAGACACTGCTCGGCTTTGGCTCCAGCTACTTATGCCGAAAGGAGCTTTATATATTCAGTACAACATTGAAACAACGTTCCAGTGATCGTCACTCTGCAAAAATGGGCACCCTGTTGTTGTTTTTTTTTTCTCGAGGAGGTGGGCACCCTGTTGTCATCCGGAAACAATACCACTTGACTTACGGGACATCATGACACACGCATTGAACTTGAATCGGGGCAGTACCCATATTTTAAACTCCTGCGCATTGGTGTTTTTCACGCCCATCGAGTTTTGCAAGCCAGCGGTGTTCGTTTGCTCATTCTCCCCCTCCCTTCCTCTCGATAAGCTACAGTAGTTGAGCTCGCCAAACCAGGGACCGGGGCCCTCCCGCGTCCGCTCCGCTGGGCTAGCCGGCCGGAGATGGACAGGGTTGGTCGCCGGAGTAGTTAGGCTTAGGTTTTTGGGCTGCTTGCCCGTAGTTTGGGGTAGCCTTCCAGATCTTTGCGGCCAGATCTGGGGCCTAGGTTTCGTCGGCTTTCTTCTTGAGCTCCTCTGGTCGGAGCTGGAGACGACGCCGACGGACAATACCTCCTGGAATAAGGACGCTTGCTTCCTCCTCGCTCGTTTTCGCAGCTCTTGCCCTCTTCTTCTGGCCGGCCATGGCGGCGAGGAGAGGAAGAGGATGGGTGTCTACGACGCCGGGAAAGGAAGGTGGTGGAGCAGCTGTCTGCTGCTCATCTGGAGGAGTCCGCCGGATTTTCGAAGCCAGATCTGGCGGCTGCTTGTGACCCTGCTTGCCGAGGTGCTCCTGTGGTTGGAGTCGGCGGTGATGGCAGTGTTTGTCTTAAGCAACTCCATCGGTAAGGCTTCTGGCTGTGCTGGGTCTCTTCCTCCTCGTTCCTCTGCTCCTCCTTCTCTGGCCTGCCGTGGTGGCGAGGAGAGAATGAGCAGTGGGATTGTCTGGAGTCTTGGAGCTCGGCGGCAGCGGGAAGTGTTGAAGCTCGCCAAGCGGAAGCTTCCAAGCGACGGCAACGTGCGCCGCCGCTATCCTTGGCCAAGGGGGCCGCTCCGCACCTTGAGAGCAACGGCTCCGAGGATCTACTTCCTCCAGGCCTACGTGCCAAAGTGGAGGATCTTCGATCTCACCATGGCGTCCCATGCTGACGGCGACCCAAGTGGCGTAGTCCCCGGTGTCGTCGACGGTGGCCGTGGGCTGAGATCCAGTCAAGACGGAGGCGGAGAAGAAGGACTGGATTGTGTTTTCAATTTCCTAGCTAAGGTCTTTCTTGTAAAAGTTGAGGACCTTTTTCTCTTTTCCATGCTTGCCATGGTCCTCTTTGTAATATTACCCGCTGATTAATGGAGCTTCTGGGGCCTTCGTGCCCCTTCCTGTTCAAAAAAAAAAAAAAAAAGTTTTGCAAGCCATGTCCCTCAGTAGACGTCTTTTGACTCGTCGCTAGATAGCTATATCCATTAAAAAATATAAATCGCAATACACATTGATTTTTTTCGATAAGGGGTGTTTTATTACTCAAAAGAGTTTTAAGTATTACACCCAGCCTCTGCATAACCAGGATACACACAGCCGTTCTGAAGTCTAGTAGCCATCAAAATGCGATAAAAAAAAAGATAAAAACCAACTACTATGATGCTCCATTGGCTTCAATTCTCCTACTATGCAGCCACCCATGTTGGGAAATTAACTCCATAGCCGTGTTCTCCAATCGTGTAGACACCTCCATAAAGAGGTCGCGATCAAAAAAAAATGGGGGAATTTCACTTCCCAGCCTCTGCACCAATCAGAGATGCATACAACCATTTGGCATGAGTACTAAGATTTTTAATCTTGATTATTAAAGCATATTCCTCAAGATAAATTGCGTGAGTACTAAGTCTAGCCTGAGCCTTAAGTATAAATAGGAACCTAAATTCGCATCCGTAAGGATTTGAACTCAGGTGTTGCATTTGTACATCCACTTCACACCAACCAGTTGAGCTAGGCTCGCTTCCCATTGATAATAATAGCACTAATTAGTCCGTCATTTTGTGTGTTGGCCACACAATTTGCTCGCGATTTTAGATTATAAAATTATTTTAACCAAGTGTACGTACTCGAGTTTGTATGATGCTCACTTTCTTTTCTTACTCTTGTGGATGTACTGTAGCTACATTTTGGACCTAATCCAATGCAGGCTAGTCAGTTATCAATATGTGCTTGACCACATGTGCATGTCGGCCACAAAGACATAAGAAAACCCTGTCGGATTGACTAAAGCAGATGACTAAACAGGGAAGAATAGTTTACTAGCAGTGAGAACGATGTTAGCGGATATGTAGTCACATGCCTAAACATGAGAGTACTATGTACTAATATGAGAGCTTCTCCTTAATTACTCCATTCCAGGTCAGGCTACTTTCCGCTCGACACATGCAAGACAGGTTGGAATCACGCCGTGGGCGCGTTCGATCGATTGGCATCCACCACGAGTCGCCGCAACAACAATCGTGACAGGACTTGGAGGTCGCGACTGTCAACAAGCAGATGCAGGAAAGCACATTGCATGATAGTTTATAATTACCGACAAACGAATGAAAGAAGATTTGGTGCACATGAGAACTAGTGCTCTCGGTTTTTAAAATATTTAAAAAATGTATTTTTATGTTTTAAAAAATCATCAAAATTATTCCCTGAAAACATACATATATCATGAATACTCGTGCGAAGTTTCGGTAAAATTTATGTTGTATTTTTAGCTACAAAAAAAAATTATGGCTGTGTATAGAGACATTTTTGTCAGAAATTTGTCTTTTTTATATAGTTCATAATACAACATATTTTCTTCCGAAATTTTTACAATACATTCAGAAGTTTTCTATGTATGTGCAGGTTTAACCTCAAATTTTTTGGTATCTCGGAAATATGTTTTTTCAAAACCGGAAGCACTAATGTTCATGTGCCAAAGTCACTTTTCCCAAAAGAAGACGAACGCACTGAAATATGTGAACTCGAGAACCCATATCTCTGTATATTTTTGTCGAAAGCGGGAGAATACCCCAGCCTCTGCATCATGCTGATGCACACCGCCTTTATTAATAAGTCTCAAAGCATAATAGTACTTAATACAAGAGTCACAAATCACTCATAGTCGATACATATATCAACCAGCGAAATATAAAAACTCGAAAACAAAGCCAACTAAGCATCCTGTAGTCGACTAATGTGACACCATTCAGCCTGGGACAAGATATCATGAGCAACCGTCTAGAGATGGTTTTATCCAGTATCCATAATATCCCGCTCGTCCTGAGGTAAAAGTAAACCCCAGAGCTGCACCCAATGGACCACCATATGAATAACCTGCAAAATATTAAAAGAAGTTGATTTGTTCAAAACAAAATTATTTCGGCACCTCCATATTGACCAGCACAAGGCGGACAGAACAATGCGTATCCGATACTTTGCTTTTTTATCAACTCCATTCAACCAATTGCCAAACATATTAGTAATATTAGTTGGAGGTGGAAGATCAAAAGCGAAGTAAACCATGCGCCACAGTAATTTTGCAAAAGGACAAGCTAAAAAAAGATGTTCAATGGATTCTTGTGCACCACAAAAACAACACTTCCTACACCCTTTTCAATTTCTTTTTGCAAGATTATCTTTGGTTACCAACACTTCGTTATTGAGAAACCACATAATTTTTTTTATCTTGAGTGGGATTTTTAGCTTCCATAAATATTTTCGCGGAAAAGCAGTGTGGTCATTCATCAAGTCTTCATACATAGACTTAACAGTGAATATAACTCAGGTTGTAAGATTCCAAACAAAATTTTCTGGTTCATCACCAAGATTAAAAGTCATTAGGCGTCTACATAAATGCAGCCAGGCCGTCCATTTGTTCCCATTTAACGCTCTTCTAAACTGAATATTCAGGTGCATGAGCTAACATATCTCTGTATATACCTTGCCTTCTTTTTTGGTTGTGTTGTAGTGATTTTTCTCAACTGGCAGAGTGTCATGTATGACTCTTGATATTTCAACACTTTATCAAGCGACTTTTGATACGGGGCGAAAGTGCACAAATCCTTTTGCCTCCCATTGATAACGTACATTGTATTTCCTATTGTGTCTTTGTTGTTTTCACCTACTTGCATTTCTTTTGCCCAACAGTATGTCTAATCACATACTTGAAATTGTATATTGACTTTATTCCTGCAAAGTGAAACATACGATGCTCTTGTCTGTCTTAGTCCTGTCAACAACTTTTCCTATACTTGTTATCCCATGCACGTTGACTTCATGGAAATCGAATAATTCATTTCATTTTAAGTTTTAACATATTCGTAAGTTTTAGATTCATTTAGTTTGTAAATCAAACCAATCATTTTTCGTATTTTCTAGATTTTAGAGGTACATATGAATATAAACTTTGATGGTTCATTATTGTGCTAACGTAGATTATAATATTTATATGCATAATGAAAACTGATTGTATTTACTGTTGTAGATATGTGGAAGTAAAATCCATCAAATGCTAACCTAATTCATGATCCAAGCCAAACAAATAAAAATGGACACAAATATATCAATTTTTTGTTTGCTGATATTAGTGATGATGCCAACACATGCAATGCAACATTCAAGGTCTTGTGTACTTATGGCTCGGGCCGTGCAGGACTAGTGATCCATTCTGGTTGGTATGATACACACTAACGACATTGCCTATACTGCTCGCCTTTTTCTTTTATGATGCAGTGAAAACCATTAGGCTTTTTTGACGAATTTTAAAAATTAATTAGGTTTTCCATATGCATCATCATAATCGTGGTAAATAGTTCACAAGACAAACATTTATCCCCCTTTAAACTGAAAAGCTAAAAATAAATTCATTGTCATTTAAAGGATTGATAAAGTTCTCACCGATGTTCACCTACCGAGGACATAATTCATAACCAAGTGATTCCTAGGTATAGACCTACCGAAGGACCAACGACTTCATGTCATGTCCTACTACCTAAGTCCTATATAAGGAGTAGGATTCCTTAAGAAAAGGATGAATTGCTTGTTTTTCATTTTACTTCTGTCTTGGAAGTATCCATTCCATGGCATGAATTATTTGTTGTCTCTCTACAAATTAGGTTTATGAGTTTGATATATATAGGCATAGAAGGCACCAGGAATTGCCGATAGATCGCTAGAATTAAGACATTCATGCTGGTGCTCTGCTTGGCTTATAGTTTCTAATTTCTTGCCTACAACAATGGACAACGAAGTGAGAGAAGGAGAAGGCAAGAGGCGTGGATTGATGATCATGTTACTTCAATCCTCCATATTTGCTTTGTTTTAGCCCCACATGTAGGATGAAAAAATACGCACGTCGTTAATCGACCTTTAATCTCAAGCGTTGCAATCGCATTTGGATATTGTAACAAAATGGGTTAATGTGTTGTATCGGCCTAAGCGACATTGATGATGTAAACTACACGTATATGATACACACTAAGCGACATTGCCTATACTTTGCTCGCCTTTTATTTTACGATGGAGTGAAAACCATTAGGCTTTTTCATGAACTTTGTAATAACTAATTGTGTTGTCCATATGCATCATCATAATATTGGTATATAGTTCACAAGATCAACATTTCTCCCCTTTACACTGAAAAGATAAAAATGAAGTCATCATCGTTTAAAGGATTGATAAATCTTTACTATTAATGTAAAACATGCAATGCCACACTTCTTGCGATGTCACACTTCTCACAAATTAACAGTTAAATGCCACCGCATGGGACAAAAACCAGTCTCTCCGCTTTACGGTTGTAGCATCAAATTCCATATTCTCTGTAGCCGAACATAACGAATATTATCCGTCTCCCCTACCGGCCCGATGCTGCAATCTCGCTAGCGAATCAATTTAATATATTAAAGGGCATCCAACATATTTTTTCCATAATTTTGAAGTTCTTTCTGAATTAACCTCATGCTGACACGTATTCCATTTGATAGTCTGCTTTTCGCTGATTTTTTCTGGTGTGCGATTCCGGGGGCCGTGCGATTTCTATCTTCCTGCTCTCCTTTCTTTCCTTTTGTTTTCTAGGATGTATTTGTTTGTTGGCCGGGTGACTTTAACTGAAATAATGCACCGCTTTGACTAAATTTAATCCATTCGCGAGCATCAGGTATCTCTGGAACAGTCTCCTTCGCGCTTTTCTCTCTCCAACGTGCTATTCTCTATCTAATCACTTTGTCTCGCATTCCATCAGTGTTCGGCATCGAGGATACGGAGACACACACGGAGCAGCAGCCGCGACCGGCGCATCCTCAGCTCCACGGTGGCCTGCGACCCCTCCGCTCCCCGACAGCCGGCGCCTCCTCGGCTCCCTCGCGGCCAGTGCGTCCTCTGATGTGCGGCGGCAAAAGGAAATACTACTATGTGCTTGCTCTGCTTGCACATCCAAAATCCAGAAAAATTGCTCTACTTGCACTATCAGAAATCCAAAAAATGAGTAAAATTGTGAAGACCCTGGCAGTGGGAGAAATCACAAAAAGTAGGTGTTACCTATAACAAATCCAATGGTTCCTTCACTCTAGATTTTACAACTTTGATTTTAGTTCTCCGTACACCTGAAACTGGTAACCAGTCATACAACCAAAATGAGTTGCATAGGGCATTTCATATATTTGACGCTCTAATACTAATGGAATTTCCATAAATTTTTCTTCTTACAATTGAGTCTTTTAGTTCCATACATATGATTTTTCGACCAATTGGATAAATTTGTTGAACCGTGGCGAAGCACGTGAATTTAACTAGTTTCTCATAGATGCTGACCTACCGAGGAGACAACTGATAACCAAGGGATTCCTAGGTATCTACCTACCGAAGGACCCACGACTTCATGTCATGTCCTACTACCTAAGTCCTTTATAAGGAGTAGGATTCCTTAAGCAAATGGGATGAATTGCTTGTTTCTCATTTTAGTTTTGTCTTGGAAGTATCCATCCGATCGCATGAACTATTTGGTGTCTCTCTACAAATTAGGTTTTTGAGTTTGATATATATGGGCATAGAAGGCGCCAGGAATTAATTCATAGATCTCCAGAATTAAGATATTCACGTGGGTTCATTGTTTGGCTTATATTTTCTAATTTCTTGGCTACAACAAAGGGCAATGAAGCGAGAGAGGGAGAATGCAAGAAGTGTGGTTTGATGATCATGTTACTTCAAACCTCCATATTAGCTTTGTTTTAGCCCCACATGTAGAATGAAAATATGCGTACACTGTAAGTTGACCTTTAATCTCAAGCGTTGCAATCGCATTTGGATATTGTCAAAAAAATGGTCAACGTGTTGTATCAGTCTAGTTTACCAGATCTTATGTGAAGTGCTAAGAGACAACTCTAAGGAGAAAGCCATTATGCATCACGAGTCGTTTGCTCACTTTTTTGTGAGATTGTCTGTTCTCCCTAGGCACGGTTTAACAATGAAACAACGTTTCACTAGTGACCATCATTTGTGCAAAGAATGGGCACCCTGATGACATCAGTACTGTACACACATTGAACAGTACACCACAAATTGTACATTAGTTTTTGCATTTTAGTCGATCAATACAATTGACTTTGCAAAATTGACTCTGCATGCATTGTATTTATGAATAGGGACTTTGCATGCGTCGTACCTACTACGATCCTCCGTGACGTATAGATTTACTCAAAAGTTAATTTTCTCTAAGTTTCACCAATATTATTATAGATAAAAATAAACATTTACAATACCAAATTAATATTACTACCCCTGTCCATAAATAGATGTCTTAAATTTATCTACTAAATATTTTCACAATATACTTGTTTCATGTTGTAGATGTTAATATTTTCTTATTTATATTCAGTCAAACATTGTAAGCTTTAATTTTTAAATAAATTTATAGTCCTTATTCAGTGGAAGCAAGATATATAGTGCAGTTGTTAGCCTACTATAGCGGCATTTTTCTTACCCAATTCTGCAAGCACAGCTCTGTTAACACTAGGTGCTTGACCGTACGCGCATGTCGGGCACAAAAACACGACTTAAAACTTGTCAGGTCGATGATAAATAGATAGACCCTCTTTAGCCCTTGTTCGATTTCCTTGGGAATAGGAATTGAACAGGATTGACATGCATGGGATTAAATCTTATCCACAATGTTAAAATTCTCGCTAATCCTCTGTAATTCACTTGGCAAATGGATTAACCGAGCAAGCCTTATGCTATCAGCAGCACAATATTTTAGCAGTGTCTCACATCACACATGTCCAAACAGCTCGCAACCAGTTCCATTTGGAAAAAAGGGCAGCAATACGAGATGTCGTCGTTAATTACTCAATCCATTTTCTCAAGGTTACTTTTCGGTTGGCACAAGGCAGACATGTTCAAGTCACGACTTGGGATGGATCGATCGGCATCCGCCGCGAGTCGCCGCAACCTGGCGCGGCGGTTGTCAACACGTTGGCTCCGTCGGCGGCGCTCGGCCACGCAAGGACGGCGACGCATGTGGAGTTACGGGTGAAGGGCCATGTGAGGCTGCTCGGCCGGCCGATCAGTACCAGTGTGTACAGTACTCAACGGGCTAGTCTAATCTAATCTAATCTAATCATAGGAGCGACTTGATGGATTCGCTCGTCGATCTTCGCGGCAGAATTATCAAACGGTGTCATCTGTACGGTCCGGCATCCGAGGGCCACATGCGTAAGCCGACGCGGTGGTTGACCAAGATCATGCGACCCAGCCAGCAGATTTTTTTTGATAAAGGAAATATATAAATATTAAAAGATATGAGTTACATCCAGCCTCTGCAACAACGCAACACTCTAATAACAGTACAGATGCACACAGCCAAAATATAGGCAAGAAAACTAAGAAACAAAAGTCCCGTTATAACATCCCAGGCTTAGCAACAGCAATACATCCACCACCAGACAACAATCTTCAAAAACTACGTCTCCAAGAAGGAAACGGTGCACCAGAGCCGTCGTCGCCCGAGCAAAGATCTTAGGTTTTCACCCCGAAGATAGTTTCCGCTCTCAAAACAATGCCTCCAACAAGGTCATTGCCAGGCACAACCAGTTAAGGCCAGACCTTGGGTTTTACCCTGAAAGGTAGGACTCTAAACTTCACCTGTGCTGCCGCCCCCACTTCCATATGACTGTTGCGGAGCCCGGAACACCAAGCAAGTCTCTCAACAACGCGGAGGCTTGAACCTCCCTTAGCTAGTCCTCTGCTCTGGCCTTCATGTCATTCCCTTCATCTGACTGCATCATGGACCAAAATGTCTCTTGATGCCAACACAGACCAGAGCTTCGCGCCGCTCCCTCCAGAACCAATCGGCCGGAATAAAAGCATGGGTGCGCATGATCGAATGCCACCGATCCAGAAAACTCCAGGCAAAAAAAGCACTCCAAGGAGGACATGATCCGGCGTTACTTCGCTGATCCTGTCGCTGAGAAGATTATGGCGGTTCCCTTGGGGCGCCAAGGCGGCGATGATTTTGTGTCATGTCCACATGCTCGTTTTGGCATTTATACGGTGTGGTCTGCCTATAACCTTTCCAGGACGCAGTTGTTTCTCTAGAAGCAAAGCCGGTCACAGGACACGTTATATCCTCTGACCTCACGGACGATTCAGTACGCTGGAAGAAGCTATGGAATATTCAGGTGCCAGGGAAGATGAAGATAAATCTCTAGCGCTTTGCCCACGACTGCTTGCCGAAGGGCTCTCCACTCCTTCGCCGACGTATCCCTACCTCGGGGGCCTGTGTCTTCTGTGGCCGTGAAGAACATGTGGAGCATACCTTACTGTTTTGCCCATACGCTTGGGAGGTTTGGCGTGCGGTGAAGGCAAAGTTCCCATTTCATCTTGCCAGGCGAGGCTTTACTACTGCCAAGGCATGGGTGTTTGATTTCTTGGGAAGAGCTGATGACAAAAATCTGGTTACGATGGTTGTGACTATATGGCACCTTTGTGACGCCCGAAATGATGTACGAAATAATGGACAAATGAAGCATTCACACAGCCTTGCTGAGCATATTAAGGCTTATATTGATATGATCCAGCTGCACCTCTTCAAGCAGACTACCGACCAAAGACGTGAGACTACTCCTTCGACTCCAGTTTGGTCTCCGCCACCGGAAGGTACGGCTATTGTTAATGTTGATGCAGCCTTGTTCTTTGCTTCGTCTCGAATGGGGGTTGGCGTGTTGATCAGGTACCACAATGGAGATTTCCTGGCTGCATACAGTCAGGTACATGATCAGATCATAACGCCAGAAATAGCAGAAGCACACGCATTTAGATGTGCAGTCTCCCTTGCTCAAGATGAAGGATTGTATAAGCTCATTCTTGTGTCCGATTGTTTGTCGGTTATTCAGCGGATCAATGCCCCTGGGAGGGATCGGTCCCTGATTAGAGTGGTGATTGAGGATATCAAAACCCTCTCTCGCATGTTCTCTTCGGTGACTTTTCGTCACGTTAGTCGTTTGTGTAATAATTCAACACATATTCTAGCTCGTCGAGCTGAACTCTATGGTAGTGTTTACTTTCGTGATTTTGTTCTGGATTGAATCCGTGAAAAACTTTGTATTGATGTTACTTGATCAATAAAGTGTTGAATTCTCTCAAAAAATGCCCACGCGCGCGCATGGTAAAAAAAATAGTAACATGACGTTTCAGTTGGAATCGAACATGGTATTTTTCTCTCCGCAGAGAACAGCACCGCGTGTCGGGTTGCTTGAGGTTGCATATCTTTGATACGCCAAAAATGTCTAATAGTAGTAACATAGTACTTGACATTAGATATCGCTTTTTTGTTTACTAAGACATCATTTTTAAATCACTCACATCTCGACATCTTGCTTATCATGCTCTTGTTCATTTGCCTATTTCCATCGCCCGTCTATGACAATATAGGTACCAAGGTATGGGTCAGAACGTGAAACTAGCTCACTTGTGTAGAGAAGTGAATACACTCTTCTCACCTAGACTCATGATAATCGTGGGGTCGAATTATGTGATATATATAATTATAATGACCTTTGCTACATATTTGCTTCCAATTTTGAAAAACACCGTCTTTGCCCACTCGTGTAATAGCTCTATTCTTTTTTATGTCGTCAATATAGTTTTTCTACGACTTGTATCTATCTATCTATCTACAACCAGATCACTGACGGCTTTCTAGACCTATTCTAGATGCATAGGTGACTTGTTCTTGTTTTATTTCGCTTATTGATATATATGTACACCCTATGTGACCCATGAATTACAAACTATGAATCTTAAAACTTTACAATAAAGCAGGGGTGTGCATCAATTGATTGAGAGGCTGAGGTTGTGCTCCCCATTTCAAAAAAAAAAAAAAACAGAAACACCTTTTTTAATACTTGACATGTTTGTTTCCTTTCAACCTTTGTTCTAGAATCGTCGTCGGTCACTGCCAAGTTGAAGCATACTCTCAGCTCGTCTATGTCTTACCCGTGTCAACGACTATTCCGGCACTCGTGAGACCATGCATGTTGACTTCATGGAAAATGTACATTTCATTTTATTTTTATTTTTTATTATAGATTTCATTTTATGATTAATAATTTATAAATCAAACCAAAAAAATCATATTTTCAAGATTTAGCTATTGGTGACAAGTAAATATAAATATCTGACGAAATGTTTAAGCTCATATATATGTACTTTCTACGAAGATCAAGATTGCACCTTGACAACGTAAGTGATTACTACGAAGGTCATGATTAGAACGCCCAATTATCACTATTTCATCCTAAAAGAAAAAAAGACGGGCTTAGTATAGCCGATGGAGCCTAGTTAATATCATAGTTGGCCACTAATGGATAGCTAATCCTTCTCGTCCCAACCAAAAAATACATAGGAGCTTGAAGGTTGCAATATGTACTTGCCGCCATAGTTGCCGACCTACCCAAGGATCGATGTTGTAACCAAGGGATTCTTAGGTATCGACCTACCGAAGGGCCAATGACTTCATATTGTTGCCTACTACGTAGGTCTTTTATAAGGAGCACATAAGAAAAAGATGCATAGCTTATTTCTCATTCGATATTTACATCTTGAAACTGTGCATCACATTTCATGCATTATTTGGCATGTCTATGCGGCTAGAAATACGAGTTTGGTATGTGTAGGCATAGAAGGCACCAGGAACTACAACCGGATCACTATAATTACAACATGCACTTCGCTTCCTTGTAGTGGAATGAGTGGCTTCATGTTTTCTTGGTTGGCTAGAATGGAGGGGACCAATAGCGTAGGACAAACCAAAATTATGGTATGGCGAAGTTGATCGATTACAGGAAAAATGGATACCCCTAGGAGTTTGGTATGGCGAAGCTGAGCTAGGCGTTAGTTGTTGCCAGAAATATGGTTGAACAATAGGGTTATTGGGTTATTAGTATTAACTACCGACATAAGCTATGGCAGAAGCCACACCCTGCAGGAATGGGAGCTCCCGCCACTGGAGGGGACCGGAAGTTCTTCGTTGACTATGAAGTTTATGGTAAAAGGATGACGGGGAAAGGAGTCGGCCTGCCTAAGGTGAATGACATGTGTATTGGGAGTTGTTTGTTCAGTTCGTTGTTGTCATTGCTTGCTCGGTAGGCAATGCGCTCAGCTCTGGCTGCAACTTCTTATCACGAAAAATGTTTTATCTAGTACGAGATTGCAACAACGTTCAGTAAACACCACTCTGCAATGAACAGGGACCCTGATGTCGTCCGGAAACACTGCCACTTACTTATGGGGCATCGTTACACAAACGTTGAACAGGGGCAATACACTGCATTTTTGCACGTGATTTAGGATGGATGTGTCGGTCGATACGATTGACCTTTGCGTCGGCCGATCAGGGACATTTCCATATCCGTCCATCGTCTGCTTCCCTCTCACCTAGTGACATTTTTATCTGCTTGTCTTGGCTGGGAGAAACACGAGTACCCAACGAATGGGCTCCCTGCCAAAGCCGGATTTGAGTTTTGCCTGCCGTAGGTATCGGTCTTCTGTGTCGTCGCCAAACACCTATAACCATTGTACTCCTGGTATCAATCGACACACAAATGTGAATGGATACGTACATTGATGAGTGTTGGCCGCAGCAGTTAATATCATAAAACCATCACTTTTCGAGCTAAATTTTAACTTCGCTATCACTTTATGTTTCAGTAGAAAAAAACACCAAATTTTGTTGAGGTTTTCATAAAAACGCTAAACTTGCTCTAAGCACGAATTAACAGCGATTCTAGTCAGGGCCCACCATTAAGGATGACGTGGCCAAAATTTTCTGAGGTGGACTAGGTCCCACATGTTAGCACAATTAAGAAAATCATAAAGATTTGAAGAAAATGAATTTTGGAACATTTTATAAAAGTAACCAGTAGATTCCTCCCCACCGACCCACCGCCACTTCACGCAAGCGAGGCAGGCTAATGTCGCATTCCAATCAACATCTCCGCCGACCTCACCTCAACCCCGGCTCGTGGCTAGGGTCACCTACTTGCATATCTTAGGCCCAATGGCAATGTCTAATTACATATACACTAAGCGGCATTTCCTATGTTTTACTCCCCTTTTCTTTTATGATGGAGTGAAAACCATTAGGCTTTTTTCATGAACTTTGTAATAACTAATTGTGTTGTCCAGATGCATCATCATAATCTTCGTACATAGTTCACGAGATCAACATCAATCCCTCTTCAAACAGAAAAAGGTAAGAAAATTTATTGTTGTTCCAAGGATTGATGAAGTTCTCATACATGTTGACCTACCGAGGACCTAACTCATAACCAAGTGAGATTCCTAGGTATTGACCTACCGAAGGGCCAACGACTTCATGTCATGGCCTGCTAGCTAAGTCCTTTATAAGGAGTAGGATTCCTTCAGAAAAAGTATGAATTGCTTGTTTCTCGGTTTACTTACCATTCCATCGCATGAGGTATTTGGTGTGTCTCTTCACAGTAGGGCTATGAGTTTGATATGTATGGGCACAGAAGGCACCAGGAATTACCGATAGATCGTCGGAATTAAAACATTCACCTATGTTCCTTATCTAGCTTATATCTTCCAAATTACTCGGCTAGAATGGAGGGCAAAGAAGGGATAGAGGCCAAAATCAAGCGGTGTGGATCAATAATCAGATTACTGCAATCCTCCATACTTGCTTTGTTTAAGCCCGCCATGTAGGGAGAAACAGAGATAGTAGACTTGGTAGCGGACTGTCACTGCATGGTTGACCTCGTCGATGCTAAAACAGACGGTCCTCTTTATTTATGCTAGCAACAGCACAACGTTTTAGCAGTGTGCCAGTGTCTCCCATCACATGTCCAAACAGCTCGCTATCGTCCATTTGCGACGGCCATATCTGGCCATAGGCAGCCCGGCCCAGCCCAAAATTCCCGGACTAGGCCATGCCTTATCTAACTGCTGGGTCGGGCCTGGGCCTGAAAAATTGGCCCGATGAGTAACTCGGGCCGGGCCTGGGTACCATTTTTAGCCCAAATTTGGCCCGGCTCGGCCCGACCATCTCTGCCAGCCTGCCTCCCTCCACTTCCCACCTCAGCCCAAGAGTGGCCCAACTCCTTCCACCACGAGGCCACGACCACCAGCCCACCAAGCACTTCATGACCTAACCTCCAGTCCCCCACGACCCCATCCAACTGCAAAGAAAGAATAGCCAAAATACCACACATGAAAACCGGAAGTGCCAAAATACCACACTTCAAAACCAAAGTGCCAAAATACCACTCTTTTCAATTTTTCAATGCCAAGCTACCACTAGTGACTAACTGAGACTAACTTTCTCAAATAAAGACACAGATATCCTTACGTTTTGAGACTAACTTTCTCAAATAAAGACACAGATACCCTTACGTTTTCACACGTAAGTACATTCTATTCAGTACTGTTTGAGCATTTCAACACCATTTGAGAACATTCCAGCACAACCTATTAAGCAACCAATGAGCAGCAGTTCAACAGCATTTTTACTATATTTCAGTAGCATTTTGACAGTATATTTCAGCAACCTTTGAACAGAAATATATAGACAATATAAGATAGATATTCAACAGCAATACATAGTGGTTTTAGATCACCAAAAGAGCACCAAAGTAGTTCAGACCACAACACTTCATATACATAGCAAAATATCATGGTTCTCACACCCAAATGCACTAAATTCGTTGAAGAGGACTAGCAGCAACAGATTTGCTCCTTGTGGATGCACTGGGAGATGTAGAAGCATGCGCAATAGCTGCAGCCATGCTTCTTGTCATTGGACTTGTAGTAGGAGTAACATGATGAGTACATTGCTTAGTTGGTGTTCTCGGAGAAGTGGCTGCCATGCTTGCTTCAGCCTTTGGTTTTTTTCTACAAGGCAACACACATAATTAGTATGCAAGGGGTATGGAAACAAATGAAATAAAATGAGATCCATAACATAATTACCGTGGAGGAGGAGTTGCATCTCGATCAGCATCACTATCAATCTCCGGCTCTTTGCATGTCTTTTTAAGATGGCCTAATTGTCCACATCTTTTACATTTATGTTTCCTACCAGTTCCACCCTCACTGTAATTCTTTATCCTCCTGGTTCTTAGGCGCCCAGCACTCCTTGTGAGTTTGGGAGGGATCATATCAAACCCGGGATTTACCTTAGGCCATTGAGACCTTCCTCTAATTGGCATGAGAATTCCCTCGTATGCTGCCTTGAATCTTGCGACCGAGAAGCTATCGTCAACATATGCCTCCAACTTTGCTTTTTTGGAGAATATGAATCGGAGAGCATGTGTGCATGGCTTACCACAAATCTGCCATCTCCTACAAGAGCACTCTTTTTTCTCCAAGTCAATGGTGTGCCTCCATCCATTTCCCGATATCTCGGCTAAAGTGGGTGATGCTCTTGCTTCCAAATAATGCAACCCCTTGCTTTTTTGATTCAACTCCTTTATCACACTAGGTAGTATGCAACCTTGCAGCCCTTCACCTACTAATCTCCTTTTCGCTCTCATTTGCATTATCATATCCCTAAGCTTGTCCAGAAACTCAACAAGTGCTAGCATCTTGTACTCTCTAACCCAATTATTGAACACCTCTGCCAAATTGTTGCTTACATACTCAACTTTTGTCGTTGCTGAAAATATGCTTCGCATCCACACACGATTATGTTCCTTTCTTAAATAGGCTATTGCTTCAGGGTTTTTTGCTTCTATTTCTGCCATTAGAGCCGCATGCTTCTGATGTCTACGGGAGCTTCTATTCTTGTAGACAGTGTTGGGCCTCCAAGAGCAGAGGTTTGTAGAACGACGACAGCAGGTTTCCCTTAAGTGGATCACCCAAGGTTTATCGAACTCAGGGAGGAAGAGGTAAAAGATATCCCTCTCATGCAACCCTTCAACCACAAAGCAAGAAGTCTCTTGTGTCCCCAACACACCGAATAGGTGCACTAGTTCGGCGAAGAGATAGTGAAATACAGGTGGTATGAATGAATATGAGCAGTAGTAACGGCGTGTAGTTGATGGTGGTAATATGGTAGCAGTAGTAACGCAGCAGTAGTAACGCAGATAAAACGAGTAAACAAGCAGCGATAGCGATATTTAGGAACAAGGCCTAGGGATTAGACTTTCACTAGTGGACACTCTCAACATTGATCACATAACAGAATAGATAAATGCATACTCTACACTCTTGTTGGATGATGAACACATTGCGTAGGATTACACGAACCCTCAATGCCGGAGTTAACAAGCTCCACAATTCAATGTTCATATTTAAATAACCTTAGAGTGCAAGAAAGATCAACACGACTAAACCAAGTACTAACACAGCATGCACACTCTGTCACCTTCACACTATGTAGGAGGAATAGATCACATCAATACTATCATAGCAATAGTTAACTTCACAATCTACAAGAGATCATGATCATAGCATACGCCAAGTACTAACACGGATGCACACACTGTCACCATTACACCGTGCAGGAGGAATAAAACTACTTTAATAACATTGCTAGAGTAGCACATAGATAAATTGTGATACAAAACACATTGCAATCATAAAGAGATATAAATAAGCACTTCACTACGTCATTCATAACGGTGAGTAAGTATTCCGTGAAATATAGCCTAAGAGACCCACACGGTGCACACACTTGTCACCTTTACACACGTGGGACAAGGAGTCTCCGGAGATCACATAAGTAAAACTCACTTGACTAGCACAATGACATCTAGATTACAAGCATCATCATATGAATCTCAATCATGTAAGACAGCTCATGAGATTATTGTATTGAAGTACATAGGAGAGAGATGAACCACATAGCTACCGGTACAGCCCCGACCTTGATGGAGAACTACTCCCTCCTCATGGGAGACAGCAGCGTTGATGAAGATGGTGGTGGTGTCGATGGAGGAGCCTTCCGGGGGCACTTCCCCGTCCCGGCGGCGTGCCGGAACAGAGACTTCTGTCCCCCAGATCTTGGCTTCGCGATGGCGGCGGCTCTGGAAGGTTTCTCGTACCGTGGCTTTTCCGTGATCGAGGTTTTAGGTCCGGGGGCTTCTTATAGGCGAAGAGGCGGCGTCGGAGGGTCGACGAGGCGGCGGCACCATAGGGTGGCGCGGGCCACACCCGGCCGCGCCGGCCTATGGTCCGGGGGCCCCGTGGCCCCCCTCGCGGTCCTTCCCGGGTGTTCTAGAAGCTTCGTGGAAAAATAGGATGCCGGGTCTTGATTTCGTCCGATTCCGAGAATATTTCCTTACTAGGATTTCTGGAACCAAAAACAGCGGAAAACGAGGAACCGGCCCTTCGGCATCTCGTCAATAGGTTAGTTCCGGAAAACGCATAAATATGACATATAATGTGTACAAAACATGTAGATATCATCAATAATGTGGCATGGAACATAAGAAATTATCGATACGTCGGAGACGTATCAGCTTCTCTACTTCATATTTCGAGTAAATTACACAAATCTACCACAATTGGGGCACTGATTACATGTCAGTACCATTCTTGGAAATTTTTGCTAAAAACTGCAGCGTCAAAACAATGGTAATGACATGAGTAAACAAGTGAATCATAAAGCAAAGACTTTTCATGAATAGTACTTCAAGACAAGCATCAATAAGTCTTGCATAAGAGTTAACTCATAAAGCAATAATTCATAGTAAAAGCATTGAAGCAACACATAGGAAGATTAAATTTCAGCGGTTGCTTTCAACTTGTAACATGTATATCTCATGGATATTGTCAACATAGAGTAATATAATAAGTGCAATATGCAAGTATGTAGGAATCAATGCACAATTCACACAAGTGTTTGCTTCTTGAGGTGGAGAGAAATAGGTGAAGCTGACTCAACATTGAAAGTAAAAGAATGGTCCTCCATAGAGGAAAAGCATCGATTGCTATATTTGTGCTAGAGCTTTGATTTTGAAAACATGAAACAATTTTGTCAACGGTAGTAATAAAGCATATGTATCATGCACTACAAGAAAAGTTCTGATAGACAACGTCTCAAAATCGTCCGCTAAGGGGTATTTTTCGTCGCCTATGGGCCTAACCCGACGATATGGGTTCTGTTGTGGAAACTGCGTCAGGCAAAGTCCTACGACGATTTTTTCGGTCCGTCGCGCTTGGGCGCCCTTCCGCCACGGAAAATCGGACCGTTGCCCAAGTGTTTCGGGAGCCCGTTGGCTGGCGACGTCATGCAAGCCGACACGTGGCGGACGCCGGATTGGCGCGGTTAACGGCGTTAACCGGCTGAAACCCCGTGGTAGATGGTAGGCCCACACGAGGCCTGCCCCGTCTTAAGCGGGCCGGGCCAGATGACATAGTTTGACTGGTCAACTATATAGCTGGGCTGGTCCATTAGTTACGTGGGCCGGGCCTAACCTCTAAGGTTGGCTGGTCAAAACTTAAATGGGCCGGCCCATTTAACATGTGGGGTCCACCTTACAGCAACTGGGCCGGCCCAAGAAGCAAGTGGGCCGGGCCAAAACACGAGTGGGTCCCACTTTCTGTTAAAGGGCCGGCCCATTTAGTGTGTGGGGTCCACCATATAGCAAGTGGGCGGGCCAAAAACACGAGTGGGTCCCACTTTCCGGTTAAAGGGTCGGCCCATTTAGTATGTGGGGTCCACCATATAGCAAGTGGGCCGGCCCAACAAGATAGTGGGCGGGCCAAAAACACGAGTGGGTCCCACTTTCTGTTAAAGGGCCGGCCCATTTGGTGTGTGGGGTCCACCATATAGCAAGTGGGCCGGCCCAACAAGATAGTGGGCCGGGCCAAAAGCACGAGTGGGTCCCACCTTCTGTTAAAAGGCCGGCCCATTTAGTATGTGGGGTCCACCATATAGCAAGTGGGCCGGCCCAACAAGATAGTGGGCAGGGACAAAAACACGAGATGGGTCCCACTTTCCAGTTAAAAGGCCGGCCCATTTAGTATGTGGGGTCCACCATATAGCAAGTGGGCCGGCCCAACAAGATAGTGGGCCGGGCCAAAAACACGAGTGGGTCCCACCTTCTGTTAAAGGGCCGGCCCATTTACCATGTGGGACCACCATATAGCAAATAGGCTGGCCCAACAAGATAGTGGGCCGGCCCAATAAGCATGTGGATCCCACTATCGTGTAGCAGGGCCGGCCTACTAAAGAAGTGGGCTGGCCCAAAATGAAAGTGGGTCCCACACTACTGTAAGTGGGCCGGCCCAATCTGTTGTAGTGCCCTACTTGTTTGACTAGTCAACTTGCATTACATTTCATGAGCCTAAAATCTGATATCAATGATACACACAATTACATACACAAATAAAACAGGTAGGAAAATTACAAGGCAATTAATGTGCCCAAACAAAAAAATTACATAGAATCATTGAGGACTTCTATTAGCATCATCAATAACACGTTGACATTTGGCAATCGCCTTGATTGAATCTTGTGTACTCTTTGTCAACATATCGGCTACGGATCTTAAAGCGGCAATACCATGTCTTTTATAAAGTACGGCCTTGAGATATTTCTTGTTTGATGAAAGCAATGGTCTAGGTTGACGGCTATGAGAAGATGCATCGGAAGAAATATCGAGAACTTTTTGTGGGCCTCACTTCTAATGAAGATTGCTTCATCACAAGCTGCATTCGATAATAATGCAAAAAGAGTTAAACGATGAACTATGCAAACATTTATTATGCAATGTAGATATAAGATAATAACAAGTTGCATAAATAAGACAATGTATGGAACTTGTACTAAGCACAAACTTACATCATAATGTTGCACGGGGTCGCTACGAGATCCTTTTTTGGCGACTATCTTCTAATGATGACTTGCTTCATTAAAAGCTGCATTACGGTAACATTGCAAACATAGTTACAACAATTAACTATTCAAACATGTATTACGCAATGTAGAGATCGAGATAACGACATGTAGCAGAAATAAGCACAAGATAAGATAAGATGCATGTACTAAGCACATACTTGGCTCGTTGCGGGTCCTTCTCTTGCGTGCACTAGTCGTGGTCAACATGCCTGTCATTTTAGGTTCAGCCATCAAGTGAAATGCTAATCCTCCTGCTCCATTGTCCTTAATCTGTGTTTAGATATCACATTTAAGACCAAGTCGAGTTGGTTTCAAATAACAAAAAACTTGAGTTGCCAAATGAATAAGCCAATATTTACCGGATATCGGATTAAAACCAACTAGATGTTGCTTTGCATGAGATACGAATTTCGGACATTCAGATTTAGAGTAGGGTAATGCCAAGGTTTTCCACATAAAGTAAGCTGGCATTAAGAATGACCAAATGTCGAGGTTCAAATCACCTTCGCGGTTTCTCCAAGACAAGCATATCAAATAGGCAGAAACATAGTAAAGCATGAATGGCATTGCTATGGCGGGGTTCCAAGTGTTAATCTCTTGCATAAGGAACAATGCATATAGGTTATAGATAATAACGGAAGTAAGCTGCCAAAATTACCAACCAAGAACTCAGATTCCAACCTTCCCTAGCGTCCCCGTTGATCAATGTTGGATGTTCTAATAAGTGGTTCGCATGATCAATCCCTAGGAAAAATAACATTGACAAGTCGGTCTACGATAATACAAAGACCGGACATGCACGCGGCAATAACTATATAAGCTAAAGACGAGGTATAAGAGCAAGCAGATTGGAAATGCACATAGCATGATTATAAAAGCGAGTGTGAGAATAGCGAGACACGAGAAAACGGCTAGCGGCTAGCGGTGAGCTAATGACGTGGTATAAGAACAAGCAGATTGGAAATGCCCATAGCATGACTATAAAAGCGATGCGACAATAGCATGCGGTACAAAAACGATAGGCGGCAAATGAATGGGTATAAGGCTATAAATATGTGGATGCACACGGGTGTCGGTAGAATGAACGGGATGGTAGCGACCGGATAATGCTTTTGTCTTGTACAATATTTAAACAAACTTCATGCGAAGCAACACATCAAGAAAGTTAACGGCATATGAGATACTGCAAATAACTACACAAAACATGGCTAAAGAAACACCGCGATCTAACGGGCCAGCGTACTAACCAAGGCTGCGGCGGGGTGGACGGGGGCGGCAACTTGCATTCCGGCGGCGGCGAACGCGGGAGACGATGAATCGACCTGTTTCGGTAGAAGCGGGCGTTAGTGAAGCGGATCTGGTTGGGCTGGCAAGGGATTCGGTGAAGTTGATACGGCCGCTGCGCCGAGGTAGTCGGTGGCGAGGTCGGCGGTGAAGCGGATCCGTCGGTGGCGAGGTCGGCGGTGAAGCGGATCCGTCGGTGGCGAGGTCGGCGGTGAAGCGGATCCGTCGGTGACGAGGGCGGCGGGGAGCGGATCGGGTGGGTGGACAGCCAACACGATCAAGGCTACGCCGTGGAGGAGTATGCCGGCGGCGAAGCGAGATCTAGTGCTGTAGAGAGTCGAGCTTTGGCGTGTGAGAGTATTTTTGAGCTAATGGGGCGAATGGTTGGTGGGTGGGTGTGGGCACGTGGGGAGGGTTCGGGATCTAGGCAAGATATTTCATTGTTACCGAATGAGCCCTCCATGGTCGGTGGGTTGTAGCTTCCGGACCGGGGTTAAAAGGGTAAAACTGGTCACGGGATTTTCGAATGGATGCGGCGGGATGATTTGGCGCGCGGCCGAAATTTTCGGTTTCAAGCTACGAGCGGAACGACAAAAATAATGTTCTTCCCCGGGGAGCTCTCATTTCTTCCTCTTCTCTTTCTCTCTCGAGTCTCTCCCGCTCCCCGGCTCCTCTCCCCCTTCTCTCCGGCGGCCTCGCCGGCCGGAGGCGAGGCCGACTTCTCTCTGTATATTGTACACCCTCCGAACTAAATTAATTGATTCAACTTTCCTTAGACGTGTATGTATCTAGAGTAAAAACATGTGTGGATACATCCATATTTAGATAAGCAAAGTTGAGTCGGCTAATTTGGATCCGAGGAGTTAGTGTTGTTGTAAGCTTAGATCCGGTGTTTCCCATGAGCGAGAATGGCGCAATGGAGTCGGGGATCTCGTCATCGGCTTCGGATCTGGCCTATGGTGAATGCGGCGGATCTTGCCGGCCAAACCCCGATCTGGTGCCATCAATGTGATGGCGCTAACGGTGAGGCTTGCTTTGGTCAGTGCTTCAGATCTGGTCAATGGGGAAGTCAAGCTGCTAAAGTTCACAAGCTCGGGGCATACGACGGCGTCATCCGTCTTGCCCGTGCACATCTTGGCCTTTCAGCGGCCCTTCTCAGAGCCAATATGCCGTTGCTTGAGGCCCTTCTTCTCCTTCGTCTGGCGACTACCGGCGACACCGTCCCAAGTGGTGCGTCCCCGGCGACGGAGTTGCTTGGAAAGGATGCGGAGCGAGAGATCGATGTGCGGTCGAGAAGGACTCGATTGATTTTCTTCTATATGTTTTGGGGTCCTTTTTGTAAAGTTGCGGGTTCTATTAGTTATTGTCTAGTACTTTTGGTCCTCTATGTAATTTTTTGGACTAGTTTCCATTGGCATCGATAAACTTGAATTTTGACAAGTTCACGGGGAAAAAAATCCTTTGCACATATGGCCTATCATGTATAAACATTCTTGAGATTTAAACTATATGTAATGTGCCATGCATTAACCCTAAACCATATATATGTAACTAACCCTAGCTGATCAAACCCAACTTAATTAAAACAAATAACCCTAAACTATACGCATGCACTTTATGCGCATAGGCGCGGGTGCCTCTAATAATGTGTGTGCGCACTCGATCGATGATCCCTAAACCTTATACAACCACTGAAACCCTAATCCCTAATCCCTAAACCCTAAACACCCTAAACACTAAACCCTATACCCTAAACCCTAACCCTAACCCTAAACCCTAATTAAACCCTATATATAGGCCAACGACACTTAATTGTGCATCAAGCGAGGCCGGGGGTGCCTCGCGGTCCTCTAATTAAATTAAATGTGCCATGCATTAACCCTAAACCATATATATGTAACTAACCATAGCTAATCAACCCTACTTAATGAAAACACATAACCCTAAAGTATACTAGCTATAACCCGATCTAATAAAAACATGCTCTATATATAGCGGCTAGCTAGCAAACCTTAGATTAACACCAATTAATATATACATGGCCTATATCGATCATGTTGTATAACATATCCACTGAGATTCATTAATTAATTATATAATTATCGTGATAAATTAATTAACTCTAATTTTGACAAGTTCTCTCGAATGAAAACACATTTGATTAAGTTGCCTCATAATATATATATAATTAGTGTGCATGCATGGCCTACCATGCATTCGTGCATATATTTTAATGTATATTTGAACATATTCTTGGGGATTTCAATCTCTCTCTCTCGATCATCTATATATCGTTGGTGGCCAAAAAAACACACATATATATGCATGCAATTTATGCGTAAAGGCGCGGGTGCCTCTAATAATGTGTGTGCGCACTCGATCGATGATCCCTAAACCTTAAACAACCCTAAAACCTTAAATCTCTAATCCCTAATCCCTAAACCTAAACACCCTAAACACTAAACCCTAAACCCTAGACCCTAAACCTAACCCTAACCTAACCCTAACCCTAAACCCTAGCTAACCCTAAACCCTAATTAAACCCTATGTATAGGCCAACGACACTTTAATTGTGCATCGAGCGGGCCGGGGGTGCCTCGCGGTCCTCTAATTAAATTAAATGTGCCATGCATTAACCCTAAACCATATATATGTAACTAACCCTAGCTAATCAACCCTACTTAATTAAAACACATAACCCTAAACTATACTAGCTAGCTATAACCCGATCTAATAAAAACATGCTCTATATATAGCGGCTAGCTAGCAAACAGTAGATTAACACCAATTAAAATATACATGGCCTATATCGATCATGTTGTATAACATATCCACTGAGATTCATTAATTAATTATATAATTATCGTGATAAATTAATTAACTTGAATTTTGACAAGCTCTCTCGAATGAAAACACATTTGATTAAGTTGCCTCATAATATATATATAATTAGTGTGCATGCATAGCCTACAATGCATTCGTGCATATATTTTAATGTATATTTGAACATATTCTTGGGGATTTCAATCTCTCTCTCGATCATCTATATATCGTTGGTGGCCCAAAAAACACACATATATACGCATGCACTTTATGCGTAAAGGCGCGGGTGCCTCGATCTAATAATGTGTGTGCGCACTCGATCGATGATCCCTAAACCTTAAACAACCCTAAAACCCTAAATCCCTAATCCCTAATCCCTAAACCCTAAACACCCTAAACACTAAACCCTAGACCCTAGACCCTAAACCCTAACCCTAACCCTAACCATACGCCTAGCTAACCCTAAACCCTAATTAAACCCTATGTATAGGCCAACGACACTTAATTGTGCATCGAGCAGCCCAGGGGTGCCTCGCGGTCCTCTAATTAAATTAATTAAATGCGCCATGCATTAACCCTAAACCATATATATGTAAATAACCCTAGCTAATCAACCCTACTTAATTAAAACACATAACCCTAAACTATACTAGATATAACCCGATCTAATAAAAACATGCTCTATATATAGCAGCTAGCTAGCAAACCGTAGATTGACGCCAATTAAAATATACATGGCCTATATCGATCATGTTGTATAACATATCCCTGAGATTCATTAATTAATTATATAATTATCGTGATAAATTAATTAACTTGAATTTTGACAAGTTCTCTCGAATGAAAACACATTTGATTAAGTTGCCTCATAATATATATATATAATTAGTGTGCATGCATGGCCTACAATGCATTCGTGCATATATTTTAATGTATATTTGAACATATATATTCTTGGGGATTTCAATCTCGATCTCTCTCTCTCGATCATCTATATATCGTTGGTGGCCCAAAAAACACACATATATACGCATGCACTTTATGCGTAAAGGCGCGCGCGGGTGCCTCTAATAATGTGTGTGCGCACTCGATCGATGATCCCTAAACCTTAAACAACCCCTAAAACCTTAAATCCCTAATCCCTAATAATCCCTAATCCCTAAACCCTAAACACCCTAAACACTAAACCCTAAACCCTAACCCTAACCCTAACCCTAACCCTAAACCCTAGCTAACACTAAACCCTAGACCCTAAACCCTAGACCCTAAACCCTAACCCTAACCCTAACCCTAACCCTAAACCCTAGCTAACCCTAAAACCCTAATTAAACCCTATGTATAGGCCAACGACACTTAATTGTACGTGCATCGAGCAGGCCAGGGGGTGCCTCGCGGTCCTCTAATTAAATTAAATGTGCCATGCATTAACCCTAAACCATATATATGTAACTAACCCTAGCTAGCTAATCAACCCTACTTAATTAAAACACATAACCCTAAACTATACTAGCTAGCTATAACCCGATCTAATAAAAACATGCTCTATATGTAGCAGCTAGCTAGCAAACCGTAGATTAACACCAATTAAAATATACATGGCCTATATCGATCATGTTGTATAACATATCCATGAGATTCATTAATTAATTATATAATTATCGTGATAAATTAATTAACTTGAATTTTGACAAGTTCTCTCGAATGAAAACACATTTGATTAAGTTGCCTCATAATATATATATATATATAATTAGTGTGCATGCATGGCCTACAATGCATTCGTGCATATATTTTAATGTATATTTGAACATATTCTTGGGGATTTCAATCTCTCTCTCGATCATCTATATATCGTTGGTGGCCCAAAAAACACACATATATACGCATGCACTTTATGCGTAAAGGCGCGGGTGCCTCGATCTAATAATGTGTGTGCGCACTCGATCGATGATCCCTAAACCTTAAACAACCCTAAAACCCTAAATCCCTAATCCCTAATCCCTAAACCCTAAACACCCTAAACACTAAAACCTAGACCCTAGACCCTAAACCTAACCCTAACCCTAACCATAACCATACTGCCTAGCTAACCCTAAACCCTAATTAAACCCTATGTATAGGCCAACGACACTTAATTAATTAAATTAATTAAATGCGCCATGCATTAACCCTAAACCATATATATGTAACTAACCCTAGCTAATCAACCCTACTTAATTAAAACACATAACCCTAAACTATACTAGATATAACCCGATCTAATAAAAACATGCTCTATATATATAGCAGCTAGCTAGCTAGCAAACCGTAGATTAACACCAATTAAAATATACATGGCCTATATCGATCATGTTGTATAACATATTCATTAATTAATTATATAATTATCGTGATAAATTAATTAACTTGAATTTTGACAAGTTCTCTCGAATGAAAACACATTTGATTAAGTTGCCTCATAATATATATATATATATAATTAGTGTGCATGCATGCATGGCCTACAATGCATTCGTGCATATATTTTAATGTATATTTGAACATATATATTCTTGGGGATTTCAATCTCGATCTCTCTCTCTCGATCATCTATATATCGTTGGTGGCCCAAAAAACACACATATATACGCATGCACTTTATGCGTAAAGGCGCGCGCGGGTGCCTCTAATAATGTGTGTGCGCACTCGATCGATGATCCCTAAACCTTAAACAACCCCTAAAACCTTAAATCCCTAATCCCTAATAATCCCTAGCTAATCCCTAAACCCTAAACACCCTAAACACTAAACCCTAAACCCTAAACCCTAACCCTAACCCTAACCCTAAACCCTAGCTAACCCTAAACCCTAAACCCTAGACCCTAAACCCTAACCCTAATTAACCCTAAACCCTAGCTTACCCCTAAAACCCTAATTAAACCCTATGTATAGGCCAACGACACTTAATTGTACGTGCATCGAGCAGGCCAGGGGGTGCCTCGCGGTCCTCTAATTAAATTAAATGTGCCATGCATTAACCCTAAACCATATATATGTAACTAACCCTAGCTAGCTAATCAACCCTACTTAATTAAAACACATAACCCTAAACTATACTAGCTAGCTATAACCCGATCTAATAAAAACATGCTCTATATGTAGCGGCTAGCTAGCAAACCGTAGATTAACACCAATTAAAATATACATGGCCTATATCGATCATGTTGTATAACATATCCACTGAGATTCATTAATTAATTATATAATTATCGTGATAAATTAATTAACTTGAATTTTGACAAGTTCTCTCGAATGAAAACACATTTGATTAAGTTGCCTCATAATATATATATAATTAGTGTGCATGCATGGCCTACAATGCATTCGTGCATATATTTTAATGTATATTTGAACATATATATTCTTGGGGATTTCGGTCTCGATCTCTCTCTCTCTCTCTCGATCATCTATATATCGTTGGTGGCCCAAAAAACACACATATATACGCATGCACTTTATGCGTAAAGGCGCGGGTGCCTCTAATAATGTGTGTGCGCACTCGATCGATGATCCCTAAACCTTAAACTTAACAACCCCTAAAACCTTAAATCCCTAATCCCTAATAATCCCTAATCCCTAAACCCTAAACACCCTAAACACTAAACCCTAAACCCTAGACCCTAAACCCTAACCCTAACCCTAACCCTAACCCTAAACCCTAGCTAACCCTAAACCCTAAACCCTAGACCCTAAACCACCCTAGACCCTAAACCCTAACCTAACCCTAACCCTAACCCTAAACCCTAGCTAACCCTAAACCCTAATTAAACCCTATGTATAGGCCAACGACACTTAATTGTGCATCGAGCGAGGCCGGGGGGTGCCTCGCGGTCCTCTAATTAAATTAAATGTGCCATGCATTAACCCTAAACCATATATATGTAATAACTAACCCTAGCTAATCAACCCTACTTAATTAAAACACATAACCCTAAACTGTACTAGCTAGCTATATATAACCCGATCTAATAAAAACATGCTCGATCTATATATAGCGGCTAGCTAGCAAATTAAACGGTAGATTAACACCAATTAATATATACGACATGGCCTATATCGATCATATGTTGTATAACATCTCCACTGAGATTCATTAATTAATTATATAATTATCGATGATAAATTAATTAACTTGAATTTTGACAAGTTCTCTCGAATGAAAACACATTTGATTAAGTTTCCTCATAATATATATATAATTAGTGTGCGCACTCGATCGATGATCCCTAAACCTTAAACAACCCTAAAACTCCCCTAAACCCTAAACACCCTAAACACTAAACCCTAGACCCTAAACACCCTAAACACTAAACCCTAAACCCTAGACCCTAAACACAGTAAACACTAAACCCTAAACCCTAAACCCTAAACACCCTAAACACTAATTAAACCCTAAACCCTAGACCCTAAACACCCTAAACTAAACCCTAGACCCTAGCTAAACACCCTAAACACTAAACCCTAAACCCTAAACCCTAGCTAACCCTAAACCCTAATTAAACCCTATATATAGGCCAACGACACTTAATTGTGCATCAAGCGAGGCCGGGGGTGCCTAGCTCGCGGTCCTCTAGTTAAATTAAATGTGCCATGCATTAACCCTAAACCATATATATAACTAACCCCTAGCTAATCAAACCCTAGTTCATTAAAACACATAACCCTAAACTATACTAGCTAGCTATAACCCGATCTAATAAAAACATGCTCGATCTATATATAGCGGCTAGCTAGCAAATTAAACGGTAGATTAACACCAATTAATATATACGACATGGCCTATATCGATCATATGTTGTATAACATCTCCCTGAGATTCATTAATTAATTATATAATTATCGATGATAAATTAATTAACTTGAATTTTGACAAGTTCTCTCGAATGAAAACACATTTGATTAAGTTTCCTCATAATATATATATATATAATTAGTGTGCATGCATGGCCTACCATGCATGCATTCGTGCATATATTTTAATATATATTTGATCGAACATATTCTTGGGGATTTCAATCTCTCTCTCTCTCGATCATCTATATATCGTTGTTGGCCAAAAAAACACACACATATACACATGCACTTTATGCGCAAAGGCGCGTGTGCCTCTAATAATGTGTGTGTGCGCACTCGATCGATGATCCATAAACCTTAAACCCTAATTAAATAAACCCTAATCCCTAATCCCTAAACCCCTAAACACCATAAACATTAAACCCTAGACCCTAGACCCTAAACCCTAACCTCCTAACCCTAAACCCTAAACCCTAATTAAACCCTATATATAGGCCAATGACACTTAATTGTGCATCAAGCGGGCCAGGGGTGCCTTAGCTCGCGGTCCTCTAATTAAATTAAATGTGCCATGCATATATATATGTGTTTAATTTGGGGATTTCAATCGCTCTCTCGTATGTAGATCTCTCTCTACCTCTCTCTCTCTCTGTCTCTCTCTCTCTCTCGTTAATTGGTGGCCAACAACACACACATGCACTTTGTGCGCAAAGGCATGCGCCTCTAATAATGTGTGCGCAGTCGATCAATCTAGTTTTGATTAATCATAGCACACAAATAAAGAAGTTGTATTTGAATCCACACAACCTAATCTAAAACACATAACCCCTAACATGGCCTAATTAATTAACCCCTTCTCTCTACCTAATTAGTGGAAATTGCACAAAATCAAAAGGGGTCCCTCACTAATTGTGCATATACTGCTAGATTGTGATAAACTTTTGCCCCATATATATTTGGTGGATGGGTGCATCTTGGCATGTAAAACAATTAGTGTTTGCAAATGGCGTTGTCAAAATTTATGTACAAATGATTTCTTTCCATCCAAAGTGCATAAAATGGGAGTTTTAATGAAGAAAGTACAAATAAAACAGCTCAACATGCTTCCACACCCCGATTTCCACACGAAGTAGAGCATATTTAAAGGATAATTCCAGAGTTTTACTATTTTTCAAGCAACTTTGCTAATTTTCCCCCACTCACATGACTTTATGTCGATTTAACGAAAATATGGCGAATTTAAACTACATGGGCGGGATAGTTTGAATTGTGCGCGCGGCAAAGGGAACCGCCTATTCCTCAACCTTGTGCACGGCAAATTACACACGCAACTCCATTAAACGCCACCTACCGACCTTAATTATCACCCCGGCGGCCCGGCCGCATGACCCCCACCCACCCCTACACAACTTATCCCCGTCCGTGCGAAGAGCTTCCCCTCCCCGTCCCGTCCGTGCGAAGAAGAAGCTTCCCCTCCCCGTCGTTCTTCTCGAGACGCACCGGCGGTCAAGTTGATCCACGGTAGGGCTGCTATCTCTAGCTCAATCATGTATCGGGCAAGACGGCCTAACGATTTATATTTTCTTGATGCTTGCTAAAAAAATTCGTCGGTATGCTCGAACTAATTGGCACTTTATAGTTTTCCGCTCGATTTGTCATCGATCAATTTGTTCATTTGCGTGGGCATATAGAGTCGGTTCTGCACTCGATCCGTTAATTTGCTGAAATGCCATGGCGAGTTTTGTACACGATCTGTTTGCTAAAATGTCGATGGGCATTTTTTGTTTTGTACTCGACATGATTGCTGAAATGCATAATCATGTAGTATAGTTTTGTACTCGATGGATATACATTTCCTACTTCGCCTTAAATTAATCACCAACCACTTGTATCTCATAATTAAACAGATGGACAGAACTTGGATACTGCATGGACACTTATGTCCCCCTTCATATATAAATGGTGTTCAACCCTTTATGGGGTTTATTAGAGCTCATGAAGGTCACAACCTGGACGTGTATTGCCCGCGCTGCACATGTATGAATGGTGAGAAGAGGCCTCACCCTGTAGTGGCAAGATCATTTACACATTTTTGGGATGGACCGCACATATGTTAGGCGGGTTTAGCATGGTGAACCATATAATGATCCTTTAGCGGGAGAAGCGAGATCTTGCTCACACTTGTATGTGTCTTGGCATATGTAGTTAATTATTTATATTGATGCTTGCCATTGTTTCAATCAATAGTTTGCATTCTTGTGCAAGGTTACGTACTCAAATTTAACTTGTTGCGGATGGATGGACGGGAAGGAGAGAAAAAGCGCTTGCTTCGGGAAACGGGTTTCAGCTGCGGGACATGTCGTTGTGCCGGATGAGAAGGTAAATATGTAAAACGGCATTTGTTCGGGTTGCATCCCTTAGATGTTTGTCTAATCGGTTGATGTACTAATTGCAGAAGCATAGAGTTGAAGAGGTCTCTCAGTTTGATGGGAGATTTGAAGATGAATCTCAGTTTGATGCACCTGTGGATGGTACTAATGACGAGCCTTTCATAGACGAAGGTCCTGCACCTGAGATTATCCAGCCTACAGAAGGAGGCCGTGGACCGAGTACACGGCTTTGCGTTGAAGTGGATGCACGCCGGAGATCATCGGGGGCGTCCGGGTAGTCTCAAGACCACCCAGCCACGATGCACCTGTGGATGAGTGCGATGACGAGCCTCTCATAGACGAAGGTCCTGCACTCGAGATTATCCAGCCTACAGAAGGAGGCCGTGGACCGAGTACACGGCTTTGCGTTGAAGAGGATGCACACCGGAGATCATCGGGGGCGTCCCGGTAGTCTCGGGACCACCCGGCCACGATGCAAAATGTTGAGCTACTTTATGATTCGTACTCTTATGTTACGGTGCTGTAGTATGTTATGATTTGTACGCCTTTGGCGCTAGATTAAGCATTCGGTGGATGATCGCGTTGCAAAATTCGACACCCACACAATCGGTTCATCGTATGAGTAGTAGCACAATTACTTCTACGGCGATTCTGCCCGGCGCATTAGTTGGTAGCATGAAACACTTTCAGGTACTCCCCTCGATTCATATTAATTGACTCAATTCTGTCTAGATATGGATGTATCTAGATGCATTTGTTAACTAGACTAACAAACTTGAGTCGGTTAATATGAATCCGTGTAAACTCGCCAGATCCTCGAGCGGCTAGTTTATTGACTCTGGACTCCAAGCCTCTCGCGGCAAGCCATCGACGAAGCTTTGACCAGATCTTGGCCCGCAATTTTTTGTGTGTGGCGAATAGCAAAGCTTTGACCGAGTTCCTCTCGGGATGCGGCACGCCGGTGAGCTTGCACGGTTGCCATGAGCACTTTCGGCGGAACTTCCTCTTCGGCGCCCTCAAGCCGGCTGGCTGCGGGACGGCACGCGGTGCCTCGAGGTGGACGGAATTCTGGATCTCGGGGCGGGGGTCCGCATCGCCGGGAACGATCTCCAGCGGGTTAACGAGGACATGCATGGCGGCCAGGGGATTTTTTTTTTTTGGTTTGAGCTTGGGATTTGGGGTTTTTCGGATAGGGGAGGAGGAACCGAGGAAGAGGAAGGAACAGCCGCGTGCTTGGCGCGTGGCGGTGTGCTTGAATTTCGAATTTTTGTGAAATGTTTCATTTCCCCGCTACAATTCGGGGGTTTCTTGACGCGCCAATGCGTCCCGCCGGGCAGCTTCAAGTGAATTTGGGGTGCCACGCTATGGGCCCTAGTTTCAGTGAGACATGTAATGACTATAGTCACATCAGTAAGTTCAACTGTGTAATAAAATATGTTACCCCTCCCCTTTATGTAGCACCCCTTCTCTCCCGATCGAGTGCCGATTGCCGACGGATGCAAGCCGCTAGCTCGATCCCCTCCTTTCGCCTCCACCGTCCAGGCATCCGGCTTGGAGGGGCAAGCTGCATCTAGACCAAGCGGATTAGGTAGGACTAGTAATGTTCTTTCCTTTCTCGAGATCGGTTCTTTTTTCCTCTCCTCGATATCTTGCGCATCTCTTTCCTATTACGGGCGAAGGGGTGTCTTTACGGTCACCCTCGAGCTGGGAGTGATTGATGGGGGTGGGGGGCGGGGGCTACCTTTGCTTGGATTGGGGTGTTCTTCCTTTATTTGTCGACATTTGCAACCTTTGTAGTTTACTGCTGATCCTCACTTGTATCTTTTGTCGGCTTGTACGGGAAAGGTAAGACCTCGGCGGTGGGGGCAATGGAGCGTAAGGCCACCACGCATGTGGGCGGTTGGGCGAGCCTGAGCTGCGTCCCCAGCCCCGCGAAGCAGGTACTCCGTTTGCTTATCCACTCTTTACCTTTTAAGTGTCTCTCTGCATCCTCAATCTGTTCATGTTCTGGAATATGCTTAAAGTAGCACATGTCTTCAGGTGTTTGTGCGTAAAGCCTCTGTGACACCATGCTCTATATTCTCTGTATCAGGTTGGTACCTCCAGGTTCCGTGCTGAGGCTATGGGGAACGAGAATAGCGCCCCACTGCTGCGGGAGCATGGCCCGATCTGCGGCACAAGAAGCGAAATGCCAGCTGCCGAGCTGGGCGGGGACCGCCCGGGGGTAATTTTTTTAACCAACTTACCATGATGTAGTACGAATCGATACTCCCTCGGATCCAAATTAATTGACTCAACTATACTGTAGATACGGATGTATCTAGATGTGTTTTAGCTCTAGATACTACGCACTCCATCCCAAAGCTTTGGGCTTATATTATTTTTAGAAAGTCAAACTATACCATGTTTGACTAAGCTTTTACCAAAAATCGGTAACATGCAAAATACAAAATTAATATCATTAAATAGATAATAAAATATATTTTCCTACGGTATCTACACGGTATTATATTTGTTGATAGAATGTTCTAAAATTTTGGTCAAACTTTGCTTGTTTTGATTTCTCAAAAATAAATAAGGCTTAAGCTTTTGGATGGTGGTAGTACATTCATATCTAGACAAAGCTGAGTTAACTAGTTTTTTGTCTGTCCATAGCTAGTGTTCACGTTGCAAAAGGCTAAGAGCATCCACTATATGCATCGAGTCTATCTCATACGGTAATTCAATATCACTTGCTTGAGGTCTGCCTTTTGTTTTGCTATTCATATGCGGGCTGAAACTTTAGGGCCTTTACTCAAAAGGAAGATCAAAGCTGCGGCTGATCGGGCTGCCGGTATGTTGATGCCGCCCCCATCTTCTAAATGCCTCTACAAGCACAAGGCCACGCGCCAGCTGGGTGGTGATCTTTTAATGAATATGGTATATTTTCTTAATCCACAAAACATGCCTTGATTTTTCTCTGTTTATTGTCGGTTTTTCTATGCTTGCCAAAAGTTTACAACAACAACAACAACAACCAAGCCTTTCGAGTCCCAAACAAGTTGGGGTAGGCTAGAGTTGAAACCCATAAGATCTCGAAGCCAAAAGTTTAGAAACACCAAATTCGTTTGCTTACAATCATCATACGGTAATGTTCATCTACTCCAGTTCCCCTAACCCAACAAAAAATTATGTTAATTACGATTTTTAGATTAAAAGAGCACCATTAGGCGCTATTAATTACGACTTTGAGATTAAAATGTCATTTGCAATTGTTAATTACAATTTTGAGACAAATGGTTAGTTTAACCTCGATCTCTTCTGCTCTCCATTTATCCCAACCGAACAAAAATTTAACCATTCCATTCCTCTGAAATGGAACCATTCCATTCCATTCCACGCTGTTTCGAAACCGAACACACCCTTGCCTTGTTGTGAACTGTTGTCCATACACGGCCATACCCTTCCACTTACATCCGGCACTATATGCATCGATCTGTCTCGAGTCATTCAATATCACTGCTGAGATCTGTTCCCATTCTTATGCGAGCTGAAGCTAGCTGCGCCTTTACTCAAGTGGATGCAAAATGAGGCTAATGAGGCTGCTTGTGAGGACGATGGTGCCGGCACCATCTTCGAAAACCTCTACAAGCACGAGGCCATGGGCCAGTTGGGTGGTGACCTTTTAATGAATCTGGTATATTTTCTTAATCCACATACATGATTTCATTATTATCTGTTTAATTACTGTTGGCTTTGTCTAATGCTTACCAAAAGTTCAGAAACACTGCGTTTGCTTACAATCATCATACACTAATTTTTAACTTTTCAGTTTGTCTCATCCAGTATATAAACTGTTGATTTCCATTGGCTTGTTTTGTAATCATTTGCATTGTTGTCGACTGTTCTCTATGCACAACCCTATTCTTCCACTTACACCCGCACTATTTGCATCAGTCTATCTCATAGATTTATTAAATATCAATGATGAGTTCTGTTGCTATTCATATGCCGGATGAAACTTCGTGCCTCTACTCAAATGGATAAAAAATGATCCTGATGAGGCTGCTTTGTGAAGACGATGGTGCCGCCACCATCTTCGAAAACCTCCTCAAGCACAAGGCCACGGGCAGTGGGTGGTACCCTTTTCGATAAGCAGGTATATTTTCTTAATCCTCATACATGATTTGATTTTTGTCCGTTTATTGCCGGCTTTGTCTAATGCTTACCAATAGTTCGAAACACACACACCTATTCTTACACTTACATCCAGCACTATATGCATCGGTGTCTCATAGATTCATTTTATATATCACTTGCTGATGTACTGTTGCTCTTCAATTTTCATATGCGAGTGAAGCTGCTAACCCTTCATTGGTCAAAAGGATTGCAAGCTGCTGCTGATGAGGCATCTGCGAGAGGCTGCCACCAAGTTCTTGTCGGCCCCACCTTACGGATGCTTATATAAGCTCAAGTCCAAGGACCAGTCGGGCCGTAACCATCCAAGGGTTCGGGTATATTTTCTTAAGCCACATATACATGCCATGATTTATGTCTGATATTATCACCGACTCTGTCTAATGCTTTTTGGAATTCGGAAACACCAAATTAGCATGCTTATATTCATCATACACTAATTTTTCATTGTTCGAGTTGTAACATAGTGTTATGCACTCGCTTGTCAACATTTGCATTGCTCTGAACTATGCACTTTACACAACCTAATTCTTCCACTTACATTCAGCGCTACGCACCAGTAGTACCTCCCATGTTTCCTTCACCATCCCGATGCCAAGCTTGCGGGAATATGGCGGGCCCATGTACATACCCCGCATATAACACCTCCTATGGCTCTATCTACCTTTCTAGTAGCTCCTTCACAGAGTTACAGGTATGTATTCTCGGTGGTTTAGCATGAATTGGCATATAGTAAAGTCTTGTTTTTAGTCTTCCTGCTTCTTACATTTGTATCAATTTTCACATGCGAGTATGTACCTTGTGAACTTCGTCCAATGATTAACCGGATGTGTCCGCATGAAGGGTCTTTCACTATGCATGGCAATGGCAAATTGATGAACACCTACACGGTCTATGAGGTGTATGTCTACAAGACGCGAGGCCATCACATATTTGTATGGACATGATTGGAGAAAGTTTGCTTTTGACTACGGTCCGAAGAAGGGCGACGAGCTGAGGATCAGAAACTCAAACGGGCAGATATACGTAACTGCTTACAGAGTTGGAGACACTTCCAAATATATAATATGTAACTTTTTTCTACTCATATCTTTTGATAACTCTTCTGAGCAGTTGTTCTAAACCATTCCCTCTGTTCTAGCTTGCTGGGTTTAACATGATCAAAGCTGCGAGATCCACGATGGAACATGAGCGGATGTCACAAAGGGCAACCACACCGGCACCGGCACCGGCTTCCCACTCTCCTGCATCGGCACCGGTTCTGTACCGGCTCCGTTTCTGCATCTACCCGGCGAGTCCCCTACATCGGCATTGGTTCTGTAGAGGCCCCATACACTACACCGCCCGGCGGGCTCCTACATCAGCCTTGGTTCCTCTAGCTGCACCGTTTCTGCACCGCCCAACGAGTCTCCTGCATCGGCACCGGTTCCTCTAGAGGCACCGTTCTACGCACCTGCCCGGCGGTCTCTCGCATCGGCACCGGCTCGTGTACCAGCCCGGGCTCCTGCACCTGCCCGGCCCGGATCACCGAGGTCTCAGCTCATTGCTGTGGCCACCCGTGTGGTGACCCGGACGCATCTGAAGGCTATGTTCGTGAGTATATGACAGCATAACTGCTCTTATCTTGATGTCTTCTCTGCTCAAAGTCTCACATGGTTCAGTGCATTGGTGCCATTGACTAATTTTTGGTGGTATCTCTTGCTTTGAATCAGAAATTGCCTAAAAGTATCTCCAAGGATCTCAATGCTGGCCGAAGGGGCAAGATATCCCTCGTCATGGAGAGTGAAGGTCTCACCGTGGAGGGACGGTACTCCGTCAGTCCCACAGATGGCCGCTTGGTTGTTACTTCCAGGTGGAAAAAGTTCATTGACGGTGCCAAACTTCGCATTGGATCAAAGTTGAAGGTCAAGATCTTTCGATGCCACTGTGACATGCTGGTCATAAAGTTCGCGGTTGTCTAGTTCTGTTGCCCCATGAGCCCTTAGCAAATGCATGTGTAGTTATACTTATATAAGGTTATCTTATACGAGCTGCTAATTAATTGTATGGGTGGTAAAACTACGGCAAGCTTTTGCTCTTAGCAAATATGTATGTATGATCAGCTATTATGATAACTAATGTTTGTGTTCTTCTTAATTTGCATTTCCGTTTTAGAAAAAAACTTAATTTCTATTTTGGCTGACTTGTTAGAGAACTATCGGATTGAACCCACAACATGATTCAAATAGATTCATTACACCGAGCCACATGTCTTGACCTTGCTATACACTACTTCCATTAATCGGTGCAGGAAGGCTTACACGAGCTGCACTGAACCATGGCGATTCGAATCCACCTTATCTATCTAGAAATACAACCTTTGCGAAAAGAGGATTTGCGGTATGGGGAGGCTGACATTGGGGACCCATGAGCCGAGCGAGCGTCGTCAACGTTTTAAAGGTGGCGAGGAGATCGAAAGAAAAAATAAGCCAAAAATCAGTTGGTAAACAAATTCAAGAAAAGAAACATTTACCTTTACGAGAGGATGACATGCGGGACCCATGAGGCAGCCAGCATCCTCAACTATTTCAAGGTGGCAGGGGATCAAAAGAAAAAAGGAAATAGCCAGAAATTAATTAGGGTCAAAAATAAATCCATCAAAGGAAACTTTTATTGTTCATAGAGGATGACATGTGGGACCGACTTGCCAGCTACGTCGTCATCGTTTCAAAGGGGGCAGGGGATCAAAAGAAAAAGGCAAATAGCCAGAAATTAGGGGAAAAAAATAAATCCAACAAAGGAAACTTTTATTGTTCATAGAGGATGACATGCGGGACCCATGAGCCCGCAGCTTCCTCAACGTTTCAAAGTCGGCATGAGATTGAAAGAAAAAGGCAAGTGACATAATATCAGGAGCCAAAAATAATCCAAGAAAAGAAACTTTATTGTACATAGAGGATGACATGCGGGTCCCATTTTGTAGCAGCGGTCTCAACGCTTCCAAGGCGGCACCGGACCGAAAGAAAAATGAAGTAGCCAGAAATCAGGGTGTGAAAAAAAATCCAAGAAAAGAAAGATTTCAATTGGGCTGTATCTCGGACATCCGGGCCTTCGAACTATCCTGCTGGGCCTTTTGACTCGTACAATTTCAGCCCACTCCAAAACGAGGAAAGGTCGGATTTTTCTCAAAAAAAAAACAGGAAAGTCCTATGCTTCGCAAAAACAAAAAACAAGGAGATTCAACATATAAGTTTGTTTATGTAGATATAAAGATTTAATTTATCCGTTTGCAATAGCTCAGAGCGAAATACAACGTTTATTGTACGCAAAATAAAATATCACATGTTTCTTGTACGGGGAGGCTGACATCGGGGACCCATGAGCCAGCAGCGTCGTCAACGTTTCAAAGGCGGCAGGGGACCGAAAATAAAAAAAAAGCCAAAAATCAGTTGGTAAAAAAATACAAGAAAAGAAAACATTTATCGTTCTGAGAGGATGACATGCGGGACCCATGAGGCAGCAACATCCTCAACGTTTCAAAGTCGGCATGAGATCGAAAGAAAAAGCCAAGTGACATAATATCAGGAGCCAAAAATAATCCAAGAAAAGAAACTTTATTGTACATAGAGGATGACATGCGGGCCCCATTTTGTAGCAGCGGTCTCAACGTTTCCAAGGCGGCATAGGACCAAAAGAAAAATGAGGCAGCAGCATTCTCAACAATTCCAAGGGCAGGGGATCAAAAGAAAAAAAGGAAATAGCCAGAAATTTATTAGGGGTCAAAAATAAATCCACCAAAGGAAACTTTTATTGTTCAAAGAGGATGACATGTGGGACCGACCTGCCAACAGCGTCCTCATCGTTTCGAGAGGGCGAGGAGATCAAAAGAAAAAGGCAAATAGCTAGAAATTAGGGGTAAAAAATAACTCCAAGAAAGGAAACTTTTATTGTTCGTAGAGGATGACATGCGGGACCCATGAGCCGGCAGCTTACTCGAACGTTTCAAAGGCGGCATGAGATCGAAAGAAAAAGGCAAGTGACAAAATATCGGGAGCCAAAGATAATCCAAGAAAAGAAACTTTATTGTACGTAGAGGATGACATGCGGGTCCCATTTAGCGACGGCGGTCTCAACGTTTCAAATGCGGCTTGAGATCAAAAGAAAAAGAAAGTTGATTGTACATAGAGGATGACATGCGGGTCCCATGAGTCAGCGGCTTACCCAACGTTTCCAAGGCGGCGGGGATCAAAAGAAAAAGGAAATAGCCAAAAATCAGAGGGTGAAAAAAAAATAAAGAAAATAAACTTTTATAGCACATAGAGGATGACATGCGGGTCCCATGAGCCGGCAGGTTCCTCAACGTTTCAAACGTGGCATGAGATCGAAAGAAAAAGGCAAGTGACCAAATATGAGGAGCCAAAAATAATTCAAGAAAAGAAAGTTTTATAGTACATAGAGGATGACATGCGGGTCCCATTTAGCAGCAGCGGTATCACCGTTTGAGAGGCGGCAGGGTTCAAAAGAAAAAAGAAATTGCCAAAAATCAGAGGGTGAAAAAAACCAAGAAAATGAACTTTTATAGTACATAGAGGATGACATGCGGGTCCCATGAGCCTGCAGGTTCCTCAACGTTTCAAACGTGGCATGAGATTGAAAGAAAAAGGCAAGTGCCCAAATATGAGGTGCCAAAAAAAACTCCAAGAAAAGAAAGTTGATTGCTCATAGAGGATGACATGCGGGTCCCATTTAGCTGCAGGCGGTCTCCACTGTTTGAGAGGCGGCGGGGGATCGAAAGAAAAAGGCAAGTGACCAAATATCGGGAGCCAAAAATAATTCAAGAAAAGAAAGTTTTATAGTCCATAGAGGATGACATGCGGGTCCCATTTAGCGAGCAGCGGTATCACCGTTTGAGAGGCGGCGGGGGATCGAAAGAAAAAGGCAAGTGACCAAATATGAGGTGCCAAAAAAAAATCCAAGAAAAGAAAGTTTTATAGTACATAGAGGATGACATGCGGGTCCCATTTAGCGACAGCGGTATCACCGTTTGAGAGGCGGCAGGGGATCGAAAGAAAAAGGCAAGTGACCAAATATGAGGTGCCAAAAAAAATCCAAGAAAAGAAAGTTTTATAGTACATAGAGGATGACATGCGGGTCCCATTTAGCGACAGCGGTATCACCGTTTGAGAGGCGGCGGGGATCGAAAAAAAAGGCAAGTGACCAAATATGAGGTGCCAAAAAAACTCCAAGAAAAGAAAGTTGATTGCACATAGAGGATGACATGCGGGTCCCATTTAGCGACGGCGGTCTCAACGTTTCCAAGGCGGCAAGGGATCAAAAGAAAAAGGAAGTAGCCAGAAATCGGGGGTCAAAAAAATCCAAGAATAGAAAGAATTTTGGTTCATAGAGGATGACATGCGGGACCCATGATCCTGCATCGTAAACGGCTCGATCGGAGAACGTTGAACGAGATGGCGCGATCGAGAAAAAAAACAATGCCAGAGAGGCTGCCATCTGGGCCCTACATCCCTCGGCGGTGCGGATTTGCGTTGACTCGGCCGACGAACCCGAGATTTCGAGATGCACCACGTCCCGGGCCACCATACGCGACGTTTTGGCCGCTTTCGTCGGGCTAGGTGGCCTAAAAACGAGAAAAAAAAAAGTTTTGACATGCACCACGGAGGGACCCAAAATCGTCGGCCATGGTACACCAGCAACCACGGCGCGACTTCAACTTCGTCGGCCATGGCAACTTTTCTTGTAGTGATGTAAATTATATCTCACAAGTTGCAAGCCTCATGCATAGTATACTAATAGTGTCCGCACCTTGTCCTAATTAGCTTGGACTACCGGATCATCGCAATGCACATGTTTTAACCAAGTGTCACAATGGGGTACCTCTATGCCGCCTGTACAAAGGTCTAAGGAGAAAGCTCGCATTGGATTTCTCGCTATTGATTATTCTCAACTTAGACATCCATACCGGGACAACATAGACAACGGATAATGGACTCCTCTTTTATGCATAAGCATGTAACAACAATTAATAATTTTCTCATATGAGATTGAGGATATATGTCCAAAACTGAAACTTCCACCATGGATCATGGCTTTAGTTAGCGGCCCAATGTTCTTCTCTAACAATATGCATGCTTAACCATAAGGTGGTAGATCGCTCTTACTTCGGACAAGACGAACATGCATAGCAACTCACATGAAATTCAACAAAGAGTAGTTGATGGCGTCCCCAGTGAACATGGTTATCGCACAACAAGCAACTTAATAAGAGAAAAAGTGCATAAGTACATATTCAATACCACAATAGTTTTTAAGCTATTTGTCCCATGAGCTATATATTGTAAAGGCGAATGATGGAATTTTAGAGGTAGCACTCAAGCAATTTACTTTGGAATGGCGGAGAAATACCATGTAGTAGGTAGGTATGGTGGACACAAATGGCATAGTGGTTGGCTCAAGGATTTTGGATGCATGAGAAGTATTCCCTCTCGATACAAGGTTTAGGCTAGCAAGGTTATTTGAAACAAACACAAGGATGAACCGGTGCAGCAAAACTCACATAAAAGACATATTGAAAACATTATAAGACTCTACACCGTCTTCCTTGTTGTTCAAACTCAATACTAGAAATCATCTAGACCTTAGAGAGACCAAATATGCAAACCAAATTTAGCATGCTCTATGTATTTCTTCATTAATGGGTGCAAAGCATATGATGCAAGAGCTTAAACATGAGCACAACAATTGCCAAGTATCACATTACCCAAGACATTATAGCAATTACTACATGTATCATTTTCCAATTCCAACCATATAACAATTTAACGAAGAAGAAACTTCGCCATGAATACTATGAGTAGAAACTAAGGACATACTTGTCCATATGCAACAGCGGAGCGTGTCTCTCTCCCACACAAAGAATGCTAGGATCCATTTTATTCAAACAAAAACAAAAACAAAAGCAAACCGACGCTCCAAGTAAAGTACATAAGATGTGACCGAATAAAAATATAGTTTCAGGGGAGGAACCTGATAATGTTGTCGATGAAGAAGGGGATGCCTTGGGCATCCCCAAGCTTAGACGTTTGAGTCTTCTTAGAATATGCAGGGGTGAACCACCGGGGCATCTCCAAGCTTAGAGCTTTCACTCTCCTTGATCATAATATATCATCCTCCTCTCTTGACCCTTGAAAACTTCCTCCACACCAAACTTAGAACAACTCATTAAAGGGTTAGTGCACAATCAAAAACTCACATGTTCAGAGGTGACACAATCATTCTTAACACTTCTGGACATTGCACAAAGCTACTGGAAGTTAATGGAACAAAGGAATCCATCCCACATAGCAAAAGAAGCAATGCGAAATAAAAGGCAGAATCTGTCAAAACAGAACAGTCCGTAAAGACGAATTTTAAAATGGCACCAGACTTGCTCAGATGAAAATGCCCAAATTGAATGAAAGTTGCGTACATATCTGAGGATCACGCATGTAAATTGGCATATTTTTCTGAGCTACCTACAGAGAGGCAGGTCGGAATTCGTGACAGCAAAGAAATCTGAAACTGCGCAGTAATCCAAATCTAGTATTGACTCTACTATCAAAGACTTTACTTGGCACAAAAAAAACACAAAACTAAGATAAGGAGAGGTTGCTACAGTAGTAAACAACTTCCAAGACACAAAATAAAAACAAAGTACTGTAGCAAAATAACACATGGGTTATCTCCCAAGAAGTTCTTCTCTTTATAGCCATTAAGATGGGCTCAGCAGTTTTAATGATGCACTCGCAAGAAATAGTATTTGAAGCAAAAGAGAGCATCAAGAAGCAAATCCAAAACACATTTAAGTCTAACATGCTTCCTATGAAAAGGAACCTTGTACACAAATAAATTCATGAAGAGCAAAATGACAAGATCAGGAAGATAAAACAAGTGTAGCTTCAAAAATTTCAGCACATAGAGAGGCATTTTAGTAACATGAAAATTTCTACAACCATATTTTCCTCTCTCATAATAGCTTTCAGTAGTGTCATGAGCAAACTCAACAATATAACTATCACATAAAGCATTCTTATCATGAGTCTCATGCATAAAATTATTACTCTCCACATAAGCATAATCAATTTTATTAGTTGTAGTGGGAGCAAATTCAACAAAGTAGCTATCATTATTATTCTCATCATCAAATATAGGAGGCATATTGTAATCATAATCAAATTTATCCTCCATAACAGGTGGTACTAAAAGACCAATATCATTATCATAAATAGGAGGCAAAGTATCATCAAAGAAAATTTTCTCCTCAATGCTTGGGGGACTAAAAATATCATGCAAACCAGCTTCCCCAAGCTTAGAACTTTCTATATTATTATCAACAATGGTGTTCAAAGCGTTCATACTAATATTACTACCAGCATGCAAATAAGATTCCATAGGTTTTTTAATTTTCGCATCAAACAATCCATGTTTTAAATCAGGAAATAGAGTAAGAAGCTCATTCTTGTCCATTATGCCAAACTAGTGTAAACAAGAAACAAAAAGATGCAATTGCAGGATCTAAAGGAAATAGCTTTGAGTACTTACAATGGCGAAAATAGCATAGTAGCCGAGATCCGGAGTGTGAGTACCTTTTACCTTTACTCCCCGGCAACGGCGCCAGAAAATAGCTTGATGTCTACGCCCCCCTCCTTTTCCTGTAGACAGTGTTGGGCCTCCAAGAGCAGAGGTTTGTAGGACAGCAGCAAGTTTTCCCTTAAGTGGATCACCCAAGGTTTATCGAACTCAGGGAGGAAGAGGTCAAAGATATCCCTCTCATGCAACCCTGCAACAACAAAGCAAGAAGTCTCTTGTGTCCCCAACACACCTAATAGGTGCACTAGTTCGGCGAAGAGATAGTGAAATACAGGTGGTATGAATAAGTATGAGAAGTAGCAACGGTGCCAGAAAATAGCTTGCTGGCGTGTAGTTGATGGTGGTAGTATTGCAGCAGTAGTAACGCAGTAAAACAGTAAACAAGCAGCGATAGCGATATTTAGGAACAAGGCCTAGGGATTACACTTTCACTAGTGGACACTCTCAACATTGATCACATAACGGAATAGATAAATGCATACTCTACACTCTTGTTGGATGATGAACACATTGCGTAGGATTACACGAACCCTCAATGCCGGAGTTAACAAGCTCCACAATTCAATGTTCATATTTAAATAACCTTAGAGTGCATGAAAGATCAATTCGACTAAACCAAGTACTAACATAGCATGCACACCTGTCACCTTCATGCTATGTAGGAGGAATAATACACATCAATACTATCATAGCAATAGTTAACTTTATAATCTACAAGAGATCATAATCATAGCATAAACCAAGTACTAACACGGATGCACACACTGTCACCATTACACCGTGCAGGAGGAATAAAACTACTTTAATAACATCACTAGAGTAGCACATAGATAAATTGTGATACAAAACACATTGCAATCATAAAGAGATATAAATAAGCACTTCACTATGCCATTCATAACGGTGAATAAGTATTCTGTGAAATATAGCCTAAGAGACCCACACGGTGCACACACTTGTCACCTTTACACACGTGGGACAAGGAGTCTCCGGAGATCACATAAGTAAAATTCACTTGACTAGCATAATGACATCTAGATTACAAGCATCATCATATGAATCTCAATCATGTAAGGCAGCTCATGAGATTATTGTATTGAAGTACATAGGAGAGATGAACCACATAGCTACCGGTACAGCCCCGAGCCTCGATGGAGAACTACTCCCTCCTCATGGGAGACAGCAGCGTTGATGGAGATGGCGGTGGTGTTGATGGAGAAGCCTTCCGGGGGCACTTCCCCATCCCGGCGGCGTGCCGGAACAGAGACTCCTGTCCCCCAGATCTTGGCTTCGCGATGGCGGCGGCTCTGGAAGGTTTTCTCTGGTTTCGTCGAACGTGATAGGGTTTTCGCGACGGAGGCTTTAAATAGGCGGAAGGGCAGCCTCGGAGGGGGCCTGGGGCCACCACACCATAGGGCGGCGCGCCCCCCCTCTGGCCGCGCCAGGGTGTAGTGTGGGGCCCCCAGGGCTTCCCTCTGGCGGCTCTCGGGTGTTCTGGATGCTTCCAGGCAAACTAGGAACCTGGGCGTTGATTTCGTCCGATTCCGAGAATATTTCGTTACTAGGATTTCTGAAACCAAAAACAGCGAGAAAACGAGAACCGGCACTGCGGCATCTTGTTAATAGGTTAGTTCCAGAAAATGCACGAATATGACATAAAGTGTGCATAAAACATGTAGATAACATCAATAATGTGGCATGGAACATAAGAAATTATCGATACGTCGGAGACGTATCAGGCGGCTGCGTAACTTTTCTCGTCCCGTGGCTTATTCTCCTAGGGTTTTCGCGACGGAGGCTTTAAGTAGGCGGAAGGGCAGCCTCGGAGGAGTCCTGGTGGAGCCAGACCATAGGGGGCGCCCCCCCTTGGCCACGCCGCCTTGTGGGGTGGGGCCCCTGGCTCCCCTCTGGCCCCTCTTCGGTGCTCTGGAAGCTTCCGGGAAAAATAAGATACTGGGCGTTGATTTCGTCCAATTCCGAGAATATTTCCTTTGTAGGATTTCTGAAACCAAAAACAGCAGAAAATAGGAACTGGCACTTCGGCATCTCGTTAATAGGTTAGTTCCGGAAAATGCATCAAAACGATATAAAGTGTGAACAAAACATGTAGGTAATGTCATAAAACTAGCATGGAACATAAGAAATTATGGATACGTTGGAGACGTATCAAGCATCCCAAGCTTAGTTCCTGCTCGCCCTCGAGTAGGTAAACGATAACAATGATAATTTCTTAAGTGACGTGCTACCAACATGATCTTCATCAATACTATTGTAAAGCATATGAGATGAATGAAGTGATTCAAAGCAATGGTAAAGACAATGACTAAACAACTAAATCATCTAGCAAAGACTTTTCATGAATAGTACTTTCAAGACAAGCATCAATAAGTCTTGCATAAGAGTTAACTCATAAAGCAATAGATTCTTAGTAGAAAGCTTTGAAGCAACACAAAGGATGATTAAGTTTCAACAATTGCTTTCAACTTGTAACATGTATATCTCATGGATAGTTGTCAACATAAAGCAATATAACAAGTGCAATAGGTAAACATGTAAGAATCAATGCACACAGTTGACACAAGTGTTTGCTTCTAAGATAGAAAGAAGTAGGTAAACTGACTCAACATAAAGTAGAAGAATGGCCCTTCGCAGAGGGAAGCATGGATTACTATTTTTGTGCTAGAGATTTTCATTTTGAAAACATAGAAACAATTTTGTCAACGGTAGTAATAATTCATGTGTTATGCATAAGACATCCTATAAGTTGCAAGACTCATGAATAGAATACCAATAGTGCTCGCACCTTTTCCTAATTAGCTTGGATTAACACGGATTATCATTGCATAACATATGTTTCAACCAAGTGTCACAAAGGGGTACCTCTATGCCGCCTGTACAGAGGTCTAAGGAGAAAGTTCGCATTGGATTTCTCGCTTTTGATTATTCTCAACTTAATTAGACATCCATACCGGGACAACATAGACAACAGATAATGGACTCCTCTTTTAATGCTTAAGCATTCAACAACAGATAATATTCTCATAAGAGATTGAGGATTTGTGTCCAAACTGAAACTTCCACCATGATTCATGGCTTTAGTTAGCGGCCCAATGTTCTTCTCTAACAATATGCATACTCAAACCATTTGATCATGATAAATCGCCCTTACTTCAGACAAGACGAACATGCATAGCAACTCACATGATATTCAACAAAGGTGTAAAAGTTGATGGCGTCCCCAGAAACATGGTTACCGCTCAACAAGCAACTTATAAGAAATAAGATACATATCAACATATTCAATACCACAATAGTTTTTAAGCTATTTTCCCATGAGCTATGTATTGCAAAGACAGGGAATGAAATTTTAAAGGTAGCACTCAAGTAATTTACTTTGGAATGGCAGTGAAATACCATGTAGTAGTTAGGTTTGGTGGACACAAATGGCATAGTTTTTGGCTCAAGGATTTGGATGCACGAGAAGAATTCCCTCTCAATACAAGGCTTAGGCTAGCAGGGTTGTTTGAAGCAAACTCAAGTATAAACGGGTACAGCAAAACTTACATAAGAACATATTTCAAGCATTATAAGACTCTACACTGTCTTCCTTGTTGTTCAAACACTTCACCAGAAAATATCTAGACTTTAGAGAGACCAATCATGCAAACCAAATTTCAACAAGCTCTATGGTAGTTCTTCATTAATAGGTTTAAACTACATGATGCAAGAGCTTAAACATGATCTATGAGAGCTCAAAACAATTGCCAAGTATCAAATTATTCAAAACCATATACCATTTACCACATGAAGCATTTTCTGTTTCCAACCAAAAAGCAATTAACGAAGCGGTTTTCAACTCCGCCATGAACATTAAAGATAGAACTAAGAACACTAGTGTTCATATGAAAAAGCGGAGCGTGTCTCTCTCCCACACAAGCATGAATTTATTCAGAGAATGAAAATAACAAAATGAAAATAAAAGCACACAGACGCTCCAAGTAAAGTACGTAAGATGTGACTGAATAAAAATATAGTTTCACTAGAGGTGACCTGATAAGTTGTCGATGAAGAAGGGGATGCCTTGGGCATCCCCAAGCTTAGATGCTTGAGTCTTCTTGAAATATGCAGGGATGAACCACGGGGGCATCCCCAAGCTTAGACTTTTCACTCTTCTTGATCATATTGTATCATCCTCCTCTCTTGACCCTTGAAAACTTCCTCCACACCAAACTCGAAACAAACTCATTAGAGGGTTAGTGCATAATCAAAAATTCACATGTTCAGAGGTAACACAATCATTCTTAACACTTCGGACATTGCCCAAAGCTACCGAAAGTTAATGGAACAAAGAAATCCATCAAACATAGCAAAACATGCAATGCGAAATAAAAGGCAGAATCTGTCAAAACAGAACAGTCCGTAAAGACGAATTTTTCTGGGGCACTTAACTTGCTCAGATGAAAAAGCTCAAATGAATGAAAGTTGCGTACATATCTGAGGATCACGCACGTAAATTGGCAGATTTTTCTGAGTTACCTACAGAGAATTCTACTCAAATTCGTGACAGCAAGAAATGTGTTTTTGCGCAGTAATCCAAATCTAGTATCAACCCTACTATCAAAGAGTTTACTTGGCACAACAATGCAATAAAATAAAGATAAGGAGAGGTTTCTACAGTAGTAACAACTTCCAAGACAGAACAAAACAGTAGCAAAAAAACATGGGTTATCTCCCAAGAAGTGCTTTCTTTATAGCCATTAAGATGGGCTCAGCAATTTTAATGATGCTCGCGCAAGAAATAAGAGTTGAAGTAAAAGAGAGCATCAAGAAGCAAATTCAAAACACATTTAAGCCTAACCCACTTCCTATGAAAAGGAATCTTGTAAATAAATAAGTCATGTAAGCACAATGCAACAAGCATAGAAAGGCAACACAATCGCAACTTCAAGATTCTCAACATAAAGAGGGGAAACTTAATATTATTAAGATGCATATAACCATGTTTCCCTCTCTCATAATAACTTTCAGTAGCATCATGAACAAACCCAACAATATAACTATCACATGAAACATTCTTATCATGAGCTACATGCATAAAATTATTACTCTCCACATAAGCATAATCATTACTATTAATTGTAGTGGGAGCAAATTCAATAAGATAGCCTTCATTATTATTCTCATCACCATAATTATCATATATAGGAGGCACATTGTAATCATAATTAATTTTCTCCTCAATAGTAGGTGGACTGAAAATATCATCATAAATTGCAGGCATGGTATAATCATAATAACCTTTATCCTCCATAGTAGGTGGCACCAAAATACCACTATCATTATAATCATCATAAATGGGAGGCAAAGTATCATCAAAGTAAATTTCCTCCTCAAAACTTGGGGGACTAAAAATATCATGCTCATCAAAACCAGCTTCCCCAAGCTTAGAATTTTCCATAGCATTAGCAACAATGGTGTTCAAAGCATTCATACTAATAATATTGCCATTAGCATGCATATAAAGTTCCATTGGTTTTTTAATTTTCTCTTCAAACACCTCATGTCCTAACTCAAGATAAATACTATAAAGATCTCTAATATTTTTGTTGTTTTCCATTAAGCCTAACTAGTGAAAATAAAAACAAGAAACAAAAGATATAATTGCAGGATCAAAAGGAGATACCTTCGAGCACTCACACACCGGCAACAGTGCTAGGAAATAGCTTAGTAGTCGGATGATGTGAATACCTTTTACCTTACCTCCCCGGCAACGGCGCCAGAAAATAGCTTGATGTCTACGCACGCTTCTATTCCTGTAGACAGTGTTGGGTCTCCAAGAGCAGAGGTTTGTAGAACAGCAGCAAGTTTCCCTTAAGTGGATCACCCAAGGTTTATCGAACTCAGGGAGGTAGAGGTCAGAGATATCCCTCTCAAGCAACCCTGTAATTACGATACAAGAAGTCTCTTGTGTCCCCAACACACCTAATACACTTGTCAGATGTATAGGTGCACTAGTTCGGCGAAGACATAGTAAAACACAGGTGGTATAGATGGTGGTAATATTGCAGGAAGTAAAGATGCGATAAAACAATGAAACAAGCGATGTTTGCAGTATTTGGAAACAAGGCCTAGGGATCATACTTTCACTAGTGGACACTCTCAACATTTATCACATAACAAATAAATAACTTCTCCTCACTTGTGCTACATACACTCTCTTGTTGGATAACAAACACCATTCATTGTGTAGGGCTACAAGAGCTCCCTCAAGCCGGAGTTAACAAGCTCCAGAACATTCGGCATTCATATTTAAGTAACCTTTAGAGCATAATAGATCATTGCAATTTAGACCGAGTACTAACATAGCATACACACCGTCACCAATAAGCTATGAAAGGGGGAATAGGTCACATCAATACTATCATAGTAATAGTTAACTCCATAATCTACAAGAGATTACAATCATAACCTACGCCAAGTACTACATGATGCACACACCGTCACCTTTACACCATGAAGGAGGAATAGACTACTTTAATAACATCACTAGAGTAGCACATAGATTAATAGTGATACAAAGCTCATCATATGGATCTCAATCGTGCAAGGCAGTTCATGAGATCGTTGTATTGAGGTACATGAGAGAGAGATTAACCACATAGCTATCGGTAGAGCCCTTAGCCTCGAGGGAGAACTACTCCCTCCTCATCATGGGAGACAGCAACGGCGATGAAGATGGCGGTGATGTTGATGGAGGTGCCTTCCGGGGGCACTTCCCCGTCCCGGCGGCGTGCCGGAACAGAGACTTCTGTCCCCCGAACTTGGCTTCGCGATGGCGGCGGCTGCGTAACTTTTCTCGTCCCGTGGCTTATTCTCCTAGGGTTTTCGCGGACGGAGGCTTTAAGTAGGCGGAAGGGCAGCCTCGGAGGAGTCCTGGTGGAGCCAGACCATAGTGGGCGCGCCCCCCTGGCCGCGCCACCTTGTGGGGTGGGGGCCCCTGGTGACATAGGCATCCCAAATGGGCCTGCCGAAGATAGTACCCGGGGTTTACTGAAGGCCCACTACCCGAAGAATAAGAAGATTCGGGAGCCCAAGATATATTAAGGAAAGTTAAGAGTTGTAGTAGGAAGTGTTATTTGTAATCTGGCGGGATGAGTTAGAAACCGTCCCGAACTCTGTAACTTGTATAGCACGAATCCCTCGGCTCCACCTCCTATATAAAGGGGGAGTCGAGGGACGAAGAGATAATCGAATCATTGTCTACAAACCCTAGTCTTCACAATCGTCGAGTACTTTTCGGCTGAAACCTTCGAGATCTACTTACCCTCTACTTCCAACTAAACCCTAGCCTACAATCCATAGGCATTGACAAGTTGATACCTTGTCAATTGGCGCCGTCTGTGGGAACTAGAGGCGTAAGGATCCGATCTCGATGGCACGTTCAAGATCTTCGACATCGTCAACCGCAAGCAACACAATGGATCGAGGTAAACGGATCGCTCGCTGGTCTTGTCGATTTTGTTCCTCACCCACCCTCCCGTTTGGATGCATATGCGTATCTGGCGGAGCCCATGGAGATGACGTTCGGAAGGTTTCACTTTCGCGTCGAGAAGGAGGGATCGTATCGTGTCGAAATTCCGAATTCATCGGGATCGTCGGCGGTCGATTCTGATTTTTCAAGCTATGCATCATCAACCGAGTCAGGAGAAGAAGAAACTTCGGCGACACGCTACGTCAGCACCAGAGCAAGAGAGAAACTCGCCAAGATCTTCAACGACATGTCGTTTGAGTCATCTGCGGACTCATATATAAGCGATGGCTCAAGTGATGTCGACAGTTATGACTTCATCGACAAATCTATCACAGTGGGCAAGGTCTTCATCAATCTCAACGATGATGTCACCAAACCTAACATAGATCTGAGTACAAAGTATCATCAGATTTATGCCATTGAAGATCAAGAGGAAACATCTGAGGCTTTCGACGATCTGGGAAATCCATACGTCGATCCCTCCAATCTGCGACAAGGCCTGGGCAACAAATACGTCGGGCCAGAGCCGCGAGATAGAGTTCAACTTTCACAAGCAGCGTGGGACAGAGCCGCGAGAGCTATGAACGGTACAGAACCAATGGCTACCACGGCCACACCAGAGGAATTACAAGCATATCAATATAGGCTCGCACGAGCTGCCAGGGAATTGGAAAAACAGACAGCTAAATTGAACAGGAGAAAGGAGGCAGCTTCTGCATCCAGCAGGAGAAGGGCAGATCTAAGTCGACAATCTAGAACTTCGGGTGATAGCCACAGGGAGGCGCGGAACAGAGCAAGATCAAGGCTGCAACACATACCCGAAGCGAAAGAGAACACTTGGTCCAAAACCTCGACATGTCCTTCATGTCGATAGATACAAGAGGAAACATCATCCCTAAGACACCGTAAGCTGGGTATATGGCGACACATGCTTTTATCCTTGCATCTAAACCACCTCCAGGTGATCCAAGGGAAACATTGTACAATATGGCGGTAGCAGGAGTTGGAGCTATGGGGACAGCGTTTGTATCAACGCCTCCCGAAGGAGCGGCAAGGAAAAATAGTCCACGACCTGCAGCAGCAACAGCGGCAGCACCTGAAGGACCAAGTGGAGCAAGAGACACAGCAGCACAAGCAAGGGTCGACAGAGCACGGCAAAGCAGAAGGGATCATCGGCAATCTCCAGAGCTTAACGACGAAGATATGTGCGGCTTACCATGCTTCACGAGGAGAGTCCGAAAAACTCGAGTCCCCTCAGGATTCAAGTTACCCGATAATTTCAAAAAGTTCGACGGCCTTCAAGATCCGGAGGATTGGCTAGTCGACTATCTGGAGACGGTGAAGCTCACAGGAGGAACCAGGGCAACAGCTATGCAAAGCATCCAGGTGCATTTGAGTGGAGCCGCACGATCTTGGATAAAGAAACTCACTCCAGGATCCATCGACAGCTGGGAAAGTTTTGAGGATGTGTTCGTCAAGAACTTCAGATCCACGTGCAAAAAACCTGCGTCGTTAGAGGAGTTGAGAGCATGTCGACAAAAGCCAGACGAGCCAATGAGAAAGTATATCCAAAGGTGGAATATCATCAAAAACTCGGCAGAAAATATATCTGACGAGAGAGCAATAGATGCGTTTGTCGCAGGAATAGGCGTGGAGATTTTGTCGAGGACTTGGGAAGGACCAATCCAAAGACAGTATCCGCGTTAATGGAGATAGCAAACAGATGGGCAGATGGAGAAGATGCTGTCCACAACAAACGGCACAGGTCACCAGAGGAGGACCGCGGTCGAAACTATCAACCAAGGCGACGATTTCCTCGGCGGTATCCGAACTATGACGCCCCGGGGCAAATTTCGGCAGGCTTTCGGGCAAACACAGGAGGAAGCAACGAGAGATGATTATCGGAGAAGCAATGAGCAGCGAGGTGATAACAGGGATGATTCACGCAACGAGCAAAATAGCGGGCCTAGATTCCCAAGGCCTTTTGTGTCCCCCGAAGAGATGATGAATGGACCGTGTCGGATGCACTTTTTCCTTGATAGCAACGGTAAAAGACAGTCGGGGCACCTGCGAAAGACCGTCGAAATTTTCGAGCAATGTTGCGGTATGCGAAAACGCTAACGCGCGAGCAACACGGAGAAATCCTCGGGAACCCGTAAGCGAGATTCACTTGCCGCCTCCTCCCGCGATTACGGACGACAATCGGCATCAGCTCAGAATAGCGGCAGCACCTACACCACCACCTTATGTTGATCCTAACTCCAACGGAGCGGTGTCGATGATTCAGAAGGGGAGGCCGTCCAATAGAGCTCAGAAAGTAATCTCACGACAGGTGTTTATGGCAGAAAAAATGCCTCCACCAACAGTTGAGTATCTTAATTGGTCAGGACAAGATATTGGCTTCACCATAGCAGATCATCCGCAGCAAGTTCCTCGACCGGGCGGTCGAGCACTTATTCCGCCGGCGGTTATCGCGGGATTTGATGTCTCTCGAGTGTTCATAGACGGCGGCAGCAGCCTAAACCTTATGTATGCGAGATACATTGAGGAAGATGAACATATCCTTAGCAAACTTGAAACCAACAGACACAAGGTTCCACGGAATCACACCGGAGAAACCAAGTTATCCATTGGGGAAGATCAATCTTGACGTTCAGTTTGGGACCCGAGAAAATTATAGAATCGAGAGGCTCGAATTTGAAGTCGTGGATTTTCCGTCGCAATACCACGCTCTGTTGGGACGACCAGCATATGCTAGGTTTATGGCGGTACCACACTATACATACCTGCTATGGAGGTTGCCTGGACCAAAGGGACCAATCACAGTCAAAGGAAGCTTTGCCTTAGCCGATAAGTGCGATAAGGACTTTCACAGGCTGTCAGAAACTTTCGGGATGCAAGCTGAGTACTTGGCGTCAAAAAGCATGACTGATTACGACGTACTGCCAGACGTTGGAAGGCCAAACAAAGAATCAACTTTCAATACCGAGAAAAATTCAAAAGAAGTGCAGATTCACCCGACAGACCCAAAAAAGACGACATCTATCGCAAACGACATGGATATCGCATAGGAAAGCGCGCTCGTCAAGTTCCTCCGTGAGAACTGGAAAATCTTCGCATGGTGTCCAGCTGACATGCCAGGAGTACCCAGGGAACTTGCCGAGCACCACCTAAACTTGGATCCAGTAGCGAGACCAATCAAACAACCTTTGCGGCGTTTTTCGGAACCAAACCGCAAAGCCATGCTATCAGAAATAAATCGACTTGAGGAGGCTGGTTTTATCAAAGAGATATCTACAGAAGCCACATGGGTAGCTAACCCAGTGATGGTGCCGAAGAAACACACGACAGTCCTTCGCATGTGCGTCGACTTTACGTGTCTCAATAAACATTGTCCTAAGGATCACTTTCCCCTCCCAAGGATCGATCAAATCATCGACTCCACGGCAGAGCTGTGAACGTCTTTCCTTTTTGGATGCATACTCTGGTTATAACCAGATCAGATTAAAAGAAGATGATGAAGCCAAAACAGCGTTTATTACACCTTACGGCGTGTTCTGCTACAAGACAATGCCCTTTGGTCTAAAAATGCGGGAGCAACATATCAGAGGATGATGCAGAAGTGTTTAGCGACACAGATCGGGAAAAACGTGCAAGTATACATCGATGATGTCGTCATAACATCAAAAAAGGGGGCAACGCTGATCGAGGACCTCAAAGAAACTTTTGACAACCTCGACAAATTCTACCTGAAGTTGAACCCGACGAAGTGTTCTTTTGGCGTCCCAGCAGGAGAACTTCTGGGGTTCCTAGTTTCAGCAAGAGGGATTGAAGCAAATCCCGACAAAATACAAGCTATAGTAACAATGAGGAAGCCAACAAAGTTGAAAGAGATACAGCAGCTAACTGGGCGAGTCGCAGCTTTGAGCAGATTCGTCGCCAGACTGGGAGAAAAAGCGTTACCATTTTACGCTCTGATAAAGCAAGGAGATAAATTCCAATGGAACGAAGAGGCCGACAGAGCTTTCGAGGATTTGAAGCGCACAATTTCGACACCACCAATTTTGGTGGCGCCAAAGGAAAAGGAACCTCTCCTGCTGTATATTGCAGCCACACCCCAAGTGGTTAGCACGGTATTAGTTGTTGAAAGAGAAGAAGAAGGGAAAATCCATGGAGTGCGAGAGGCCGAGTATACTTCGTGAGCGAAGTTTTGTCGCCCTCAAAACAAAGGTACCCTCGGTACCAAAAGCTAGCATATGGAGTGTTCACAACAGCACGAAAATTGCGCCACTATTTTTCGGCACACCCGATCATAGTGGTCAATGAAGCTCCCTTGTCAAATATACTAAACAATCCGGAAGCTACGGGTCGTGTCTCCCTTTGGGGAATAGAACTTTCCCCTCGGGACATCACGTATGAAAAAAGAAAAGCAATCAAGTCGCAAGTTTTGCCGGACTTCATCGCGAGTGGATGGAGTTGCAAAACACGGGACCTCCGGACTTGTCGAGAACCTGGACCATGAACTTTGATGGGTCCAAAAGACTAGAAGGGGCTGGCGCAGGAGTAGTACTCATATCACTCGAAGGCGACAAGTTGAAGTACATCCTTCGGATGACGTTCCCTAACGCATCTAACAATGAAGCAGAATATGAGGCTCTCATACACGGGATGAAGATGGCGAAAGCCTGCGGTGCAACTCGACTAAAAATCTTTGGCGACTCACAATTGGTGGCTCAGCAAGTTATGAACCAATGTGACGCAGTCAATGATAGCATGATGGCATACAAGGAGGTGTACAACGAGCTCGAGAAGTTGTTCGATGGATGCGAAGTAAATCATATTAGTAGGTTGAGCAACGACGAAGCCGATGTTCTTGCAAACATCGGGTCGCAATGCCTTGCAGTCCCGCCAGGTGTATTCTGGGAAGAGATAACAGAGAGATCCACCAAATCGACAAAATCAAAAAAGAAGGAGAAGAAACCCTCGGGGGCTACCAAGGAAAAGCAAGAGGAAGAAGAAGAAGATCAGGACCTGGTCATGGTGATACGAGATACCATGGATGCAGACGTTCATATCGTACATCCTCAGGAAAGAAATACCCGATGATCCAGTTGAGGCAAGGCGAGTAATTCGACGCTCCAAAGCTTTCACGGTAGTCAAAGGGGAATTGTACAAGCGGAGTATTTCAGGCGTCCTGCAAAGATGTGTCACACCCGAAGAAGGAAGAATAATTCTGAAGGATGTACACGAAGGAATATGTGGCCACCACGCAAGTAGTCGAGCTATTGCAGCCAAGGTTTTTCGGGCAGGATTCTACCGGTTGACGAGCAATCGAGGACGCCAAGGACATAGTAAGAACTTGCGACGCGTGTCAAAGGTTTGCCGCAAAACCTCACTCTCCAGCGAGCAGAGCTAGCACCAATACCATTGTCATGGCCCTTTGCCCAATGGGGACTTGATATGGTGGGCAAGTTACACAAATCCTGGCCGGGAGGAAAGGAGTATATGCTAGTAGCCGTCGACAAATTTACAAAGTGGATAGAAGCGAAGCCGATAAATTCACCAGACGGAGCATCCGCAGTAAAATTCATAAAAGGCCTCGTCTTCAGATTTGGAGTGCCCCACAGCATCATCACAGACAACGGCAGTAACTTCACATCCCACGAATTCAAAGATTATTGCGAAGAGGTGGGTATCAAGTTGCACTTTGCGTCAGTTGCACATCCTCAAACCAATGGGCAAGTCGAGAAAGCCAATGGCATCATCTGCAATGGCATCAAGAAACGCTTGTTAGGACCACTGGAAAAAGCTCGACATACCTGGCCAGAAGAACTACCAAGTGTATTGTGGAGCATCCGAACAACACCAAACACAGCAACACAGGAAACTCCGTTTTTCTTGGTTCATGGAGCAGAAGCAGTATTACCAATCGAGATAGAGCACAACTCTCCACGCGTCGTCGAATATGACGAAGAATTGTCGAGAAAAGCGCTAGAAGATGATGTCGACGCACTTGATGAAGCTCGAGATGAAGTACTGTCTCGGGTAACCAAATACCAACAGGACTTGAAGAATTACCACAGTCGACGTTTGCGGCCAAGATCTTTTCAGGTGGGAGACCTAGTTCATTGGCTCACGCAAAAAAGTCATGAAAAACTCGAGTCACCATGGCTTGGCCCTTACATTGTCACGGAAGTAATCGGAGGAGGAGCATACAGGATAAAGGACAAGAAGACAGGGGTGGAGGAGCCAAACCCCTGGAACGTGGCGCAACTCGGGCGGTTCTACGCCTAGAGTTGAAATATAGTCCTTGTAAAACTTCAATGTACTCGAAACGCCCGCGAGTTTTCAGACGCACTCTTTTCCTTTTTCGGGGCACCGAGTGGGGCCGGGAAAGGTTTTTAATGAGGCGGGCTCGCGGTGCTGCAATATAATAAAGATAGTGTCAATATAACCTTTTCTTTATCGACATGCTTAAAGTCTCTGCTCCGACGAATTTCAATATAGTTCATCGAAAAAGAAAAGCCTCGCCTTGGTATTAAAATACCTCGTGAGTCAATAAAAACACAAAATAGTACTCAATAAAGAAGCTCGGGGGCTCATATTCGCCATAAATACATAAATGCCTTGGTTCAAAACCTCGCAATATACAAATACAGTAAAGAGTCACCAAAACACTCGGGGGCTAGACAAACATAGAAATATAATGATTGCTTCACAATATAATCATAGTCATGGGTCACAAAGAAGAATTATCTACAAGGGGAAAACAGCTAGCCTTGATTCAATATGTCATCAAGGGTAACTCTGTTCTCTTCAGGAGCAGCGCCAAGAAAATCAGCATAATGACCATCGGCAAAAAAATCGGCGTCCATCCGAAGAAGGTCTTCAATCATTTCTTCGGCTACAGGCGAAACCTTCGTGTTAATTCGGTCAACACCAACTCTTCGACGTTTTACCTTCTGATGAACTTTCGCGACAACTTGGGTAAGGTCAAGATTTGAGTGGCAGATCTGGAGCATGATAAGAGCAAATCGGCGCCGGCTACCAATTGAGCTTTGACGAAGTCATGGATCCTGTGAGCTTCTTTGAATTTCTCCATTAACTCAGGAAGAGTTTTTGGTTGAATGTTCCGAGGAAACATGGAGTTATAAACCATAGACAAGGTCTTGGTACAGAAGTCAAGGAAGTCGCGAGTTTGAGAGGTGCGATCCTGAAACCTTACGATTTGGCGGGTCCTCTCCGGAGTAGCCCAAAATAGAGAACCATGGTCAAGGGAAAGGTTAACAAGGAGGTTCGTCCTAGTATTTACCCTCTCTTCCTCGGCAGCAGCATCAATAAAGGAACCTATCAAAACAACGAAGTAGAAACCTTTAAGAGACATAGCATGAAGATGAAAGATATCGGAGGATGAAACAAGCATACCCGACATATCTGTACTGGCTTCATTCATTAACTCGAGCATGAAATTTTCTCGAGTAGTCGCCTTTTCAGCCTCGGAAGCAGCAATTTCCTCAGCAGCCACGGCCTCGCGAGCTTGCTGAAGTGCAATTTTTCGGCTTCGGATGACTTATGAGACTTCTCCATCATCACAAGTGTTTGTTTCTTCGCATACTGAAGTTGCTGTCGAAGTTCATCCAGTTCTTGCGACAAGGTATCTTCGACAGGTGCAGTATCAGCAAAAGCTCTCCTCGAGCGAGAAGAAGAAGGCGAAATATTGGAAGGAGCGGAAGACGGAGTATAGTTATCAAATATCAACTGAAATTTAGACAAGACAACATCAAACAACAAGCAAAGATAGAGTTTTCATTAATCTCTCGGAATAATTACAAAGGCATTACGGTGGAGCTAAGGAAGTACGTGTCGCCAAATGACTACTTTGGCGACAAGAGCAAAAGAAACATAGAAAGAAAAATAAAGAGGCATGCAACTAGACCTCCGGCCTTGATGAGCTAGGAGTCGACGCTGGTTTGATCCCGAGATAGGCCAAGATCTTCTTCGTGTTGGGCTTGGCTGCCTTAATCAGCGACCTCCATCTTGATTGCTCTATCTGCTCGGTGTCGCCAACTTTCGTCCAATCAATAGCCTGTTGACTGTCAGCAACCAAAGCAACAGTGCTTTCGACGGCAATTTTCATATTTTCTTGGCGCATCTTCAGTCCAAGGTCTTCTGGTGAATTGAACATCTTGGCAAGGTTAAGGAAAGTCGAGGGCTCCTCTTTCTTCGGGAAGAAGTAGGGGAACAACGCCGACAATCCTGCATTAGCATTTGCCACGCCTTCACGAATTTCGGACCCATGCAGCTCCAGATAGGAAAGTGCGTCAAGGAGAGGGTCATCGACAGGATTCGCCAGATCAAAATCTTGGTTTGTTTGATCTGTCAAGAAAACAAAGCGTTGGTCAAACAATAAGAAACAGCGGCTCTCATAAAAATAGAAGAAATCAATAATATTACTGAAAGTGCGGCGACTTTGTGTTTTCAGGCGCTTGAGAATCCCCTGTTCACGAGAAGCTTGTGCAGCTTTGTGCTCGTTTAAGGCAGATGCAGTATCCTCAAGTTTTTTCTGCAGTTCCTCGACACTAGCAGCTTTTGCCTTGGCTTCATCAGCCTCGGCCTTGGCTTCGCTAGCAACAAGTTCGGCTTTCTTACGAGCCGCCTCACTTTGCTCAAGTTTTTGAGCAAGTGCGTCGGCACGTTTGTTGGCCTCTGCAAGTTTCTCTGTCGAGATATAAAAAAGAGAGAGAAGAAAGATCAAAAATCGCGACAAGCAACAGGAGCAAAAAGTCAAGGAAAAACGGCAAGTATAAAAGTTGTTACCTTCGGCTCTGCTAGCATACTCACGGTACCCAATAAATTGGGATCCGATGCGGAGAAGCTCTTTGATCATGGGCTGTTAAAGAAGAACACAAGCAAGAGAAACATAGGCATGAAAAAGAGAGTGAAGGCGCGAAGAAGCAAAATAGCGGAAATATAGATATCGACAAACTTACATCATCTAAGAGCAGAGTCGACGAGCTGCCCAATTGAAGGGCAGGTTCAAGATTTGTTTCAATCCTTGTCCTTTTTGGTGAAGGAGCAAGGGGGCTTGCTGGTGGAGTTGTGGTGACGACGTTTTGCTGAGGAGGCGAGGATTCTTCTCCTTCAACTAGCGTGTCTGAGGCAAGTACAGTATATGACGTGCTTGTCCGAGGAGCTACGTCAACAGTTGGTACTTCTTCCTCGTCATCACTGTTGATCAAAAAATCGGCAGCATAAAAAGCAAGACAAGATAAATATTTCGAGTACAAACATAGGAAGAAATAAAGACGACTTACGAGCTGACGAAGGATTCAATATAAGGATCATAAGCTGCCTTCGGATGAGAAGGAACAACTTTTTCAGCCTTAGAAGTGCCAGAATCCTCGGCATCATTCCTTTTCCTTTTGTTCCTTGGGGAAACAGCAGGAGGAAGGGATTGCGTCGACTCACTGGCTTCAGATTCAACTTCTTTTTCATGGGAAGCCGCAGATTTGTGAGAACCTGCGACTTCACTTTCAGGAATAGAAGAACCTTGGATGTCTTCGGCAACGATAGCCTGTTCTTCGACTTCTCCATCCTCAGGAAGAGGAGGAAGGGAAGTCATAGTAGGATGGTTCTGTAAGAAAATAGCGACAAACGAAAAATTAGAGCGATACCAATACAATGAGATGCAGGGAAAATTCGGAACAAGATAGAAACTCGAGAAGACAAAATACCTCGGGGAGAGGATTGGCGGAGCTGTATGGTTCCACGCGACAAGAGGAGGGAATAGGATCCTTCTTGGCCAGGCGGGAAACTCTTCGAATCAATTTCTCCAAGTCCTTTGCAGAAAGATCACTGGAGATTCTATTGGCGTCGTTTTCACCAGAATACGTCCAAAGGGGATTTTTGCGAGCCTGAAGAGGCTGCACTCTAATCCTAAGAAAGTAGGCAGTGATTTGAACACCAGACAGCTCTTTGCCTCGAGTGTTTTGAAGCTGATGAATACGAGACATGAGTGCCTCTGTCGCCTTTTTCTCTTCATCGGAAGCTTCGGCATCCCAGGAGCGGCGGCGCTGAATTTTGGCACTTCCGTCGAAAGGATATATGTTGTGTTCAATAGAGTTGGCGCTTTCTTCGTGAATGTAGAGCCACCTTTTGCGCCATCCTTGGACAGAATCAGGAAATTTGACGTCGAAGTAATCGACATCAGTTCGGACACAGATAACAACGCCGCCTATGTTATAGGTGGCGTTGTGGGAGCCATTGCGGCGGAGGCAGAAAATGCGTTTCCACAGAGCCCAATTAGGAGGGATTCCGAGGAAGCATTCGCAAAGTGTGATAAAAATGGAAATGTGAAGGATGGAATTGGGGGTCAACTGGTGCAGTTGAATCCCGTAAACAAAAAGAAGGCCGCGGAGGAAATCGTGAATTGGGGCCGAAAGGCCGTGGATGAGGTGATCAACGAAACTAACCCGATACTCCATTGGAGGGTTGGGGTAGCTTTCTTCGCCGGGAAAGCGGATGGCGTCTTCCTTCTTCATGAGGCCAAGCCTCTTCAGAGTGTTGACGTCCTGGTTGGAGATTTTAGATCTCTCCCACTCAAGATCTTCGGCGGCCATCTTGGATTCTGGAGTGCTGTGGCGAGTGAGTCGCGTACGCGGTGGCATCAACGGCAATGGGCAAAGCAATGTTCGTGAGTGCGGAAGATCAGAGAGAGTTGGGCGCAGGGGAAGCTTTTGCGAAGAGGAACAGATGTGCGGCGCAAGCGAGGGAGTGAACGGAGGTTGAAGAAAGGTTTATATAAGAATCGGGTGAAGCAATGCACCGTTGGATGAAGAAATCGTGTGGTGACAACAAATCTTCTAGATAAAAGGGTAAAAAGGTATTTTTACTGAGATAAGCGTTACCGTACGTGCGCCAGGAAAAGCGGAGGACGTGTGTCCCCCACTTGCACGACGTGTCAACGTGGTAGAAGCAATGGACCCACAGGGCAGAAAAATCACGACTATTAAACAGAGATGAAGTAAATTTGATTAAGGGAAGCATGCCGACAAGAAAATAAAAGAAGATTGGCGACAGGAGGAGTTATTTGAATACTTCGGGAGCCTTTGATCAAATACAAGTTTTTGCCCAAATGCTCGGGGGCTACTTCGACAAAAAGTAAAATTTCGAGTATGGCGAGTATAGAAATTGCGGGAGCCTACAACCAAGCACAAGTCCTTGGCTGTAGCCTCGGGGCTACTCCCATCGGGAGCGCTGTTCGCGCACCCGAGAGATAAAAAGAAGATCATATTGGAACATAATGACAATATAGTGACAAGGTGGACTAAAATGTTGAGCCTACAACCAAGCACAAGTTCTTGGCTGTAGCCTCGGGGGCTACTCCCATCGGGAACGCTGTTCGCGTACCCGATGAAGTTCAAAAATAAAAGATAGAAAAGCAAGAGAGTATATTTCGAGTTATAATTAACTCTACATGTACTCCCATCGGGAAAGCAATATAAGTCATATTTGACTCGATAAAATGTGCCATTCCAACAGCCGGAAAAGCACTCGACAATATATTCTCGAACGCCAAAGTTGCGATCAATTTCTGAATGCCGCAAATTTTCGAAGGTAAGACCCCGGATCCGTTCTGCCGGGCGTGGCATCGCCAAAGACTGCGCTCTGCTACTTTTATCCGTATCAACGGATACGAAGAAAAATCCTAACGGACGCGTTAGGTACCCGATAAATTTGACTCGGGACTCGACAGAATGGTAAGACCTTAAGCGGCACTCGTCGAAGTTTACACCAGTATCCCGAGATCATGTCCAGGGACGTGATCTTGAAGTAGGTTTTTGCGGATTGCCACTAGAGCAGTTAACTAGTACCTGATCCGTCAGATGAACTAGCCCCAACTACCATTATCCCTGTACAATATAGAATTTTATGTGAAGAAGTATAAAAAGGTTAAAGCTTTCGAATCAAAATAAACAGTGGAGATTTTCCCTGACTCTACGATTCAAGCAAAATCTCGGGGGCTACTGACATAGGCATCCCAAATGGGCCTGCCGAAGATAGTACCCGGGGTTTACTGAAGGCCCACTACCCGAAGAATAAGAAGATTCGGGAGCCCAAGATATATTAAGGAAAGTTAAGAGTTGTAGTAGGAAGTGTTATTTGTAATCCGGCGGGATGAGTTAGAAACCGTCCCGAACTCTGTAACTTGTATAGCACGAATCCCTCGGCTCCACCTCCTATATAAAGGGGGAGTCGAGGGACGAAGAGATAATCGAATCATTGTCTACAAACCCTAGTCTTCACAATCGTCGAGTACTTTTCGGCTGAAACCTTCGAGATCTACTTACCCTCTACTTCCAACTAAACCCTAGCCTACAATCCATAGGCATTGACAAGTTGATACCTTGTCACCTGGCTCCCCTCTGGCCCCTCTTCGGTGCTCTGGAAGCTTCCGGGAAAAATAAGATACTGGGCGTTGATTTCGTCCAATTCCGAGAATATTTCCTTTGTAGGATTTCTGAAACCAAAAACAGCAGAAAACAGGAACCGGCACTTCGGCATCTCGTTAATAGGTTAGTTCCGGAAAATGCATCAAAACGATATAAAGTGTGAACAAAACATGTAGGTAATGTCATAAAACTAGCATGGAACATAATAAATTATGGATACGTTGGAGACGTATCAGTGGCCAGACCATAAGGCGGCGCGGCCAGGGAGGGGCTCGCGCCGCCCTATGGTGTGGGCCCCTCGTCAGCGCTCCGACTCTGCCCTTCCGCCTACTTATAGCCTTCGTCGCGAAAACCCCAGTACCGAGAGCCACAATACGGAAAACATTCCAGAGATGCCGCCGCCGCCGCCAATCCCATCTCGGGGGATTCAGGAGATCGCCTCCGGCACCCTGCCGGAGAGGGGAATTATCAACCGGAGGACTCTTCATCACCATGATCGCCTCCGGATTGATGTGTGAGTAGTTCACCCCTGGACTATGGGTCCATAGCAGTAGCTAGATGGTTGTCTTCTCCTCATTGTGCTATCATGTTAGATCTTGTGAGCTGCCTATCATGATCAAGATCATTTATTTGTAATGCTACATGTTGTGTTTGTTGGGATCCGATGAATATGGAATACTATGTCAAGTTGATTATCAATCTATCATATATGTGTTGTTTATGTTCTTGCATGCTCTCCGTTGCTAGTAGAGGCTCGGCCAAGTTGATACTTGTAACTCCAAGAGGGAGTATTTATGCTCGATAGTGGGTTCATGCCTCCATTGAATCCGGGACGAGTGACGGAAAGTTCTAAGGTTGTGGATGTGTTGTTGCCACTAGGGATAAAACATCAATGCTTTGTCTAAGGATATTTGTGTTGATTACATTACGCACCATACTTAATGCAATTGTCTCGTTGTTTGCAACTTAATACCGGAAGGGGTGCGGATGCTAACCCGAATGTGGACTTTTTAGGCATAGATGCATGCTTGGATAGCGGTCTATGTACTTTGTCGTAATGCCCCGATTAAATCTCATAGTAGTCATCGTGATATGTATGTGCATTGTTATGCCCTCTCTATTTGTCAATTGCCCAACTGTAATTTGTTCACCCAACATGATATTTATCTTATGGGAGAGACACCACTAGTGAACTGTGGACCCCGGTCCATTCTTTTACATCTGAAATACAATCTACTGCAAACTCTGTTCGTTGATGTTCTTCGCAAACAAACATCATTTTCCACACCATACGTTTAATCCTTTGTTTACAATAAGCCGGTGAGATTGACAACCTCACTGTTACGTTGGGGCAAAGTACTTTGATTGTGTTGTGCAGGTTCCACGTTGGCGCCGGAATCCCTGGTGTTGCGCCGCACTACACTCCGTCACCAACAACCTTCACGTGTTCCTTGACTCCTACTGGTTCGATAACCTTGGTTTCATACCGAGGGAAAACTCGCTGCTGTACGCAACACACCTTCCTCTTGGGGTTCCCAACGGACGTGTGTCAATTGCACGCCAGCAAGGATTTTTCTGGCGTCGTTGCCGTGGAGATCAAGACACGCTGCAAGGGGAGTCTCCCACATCCAATCTCTTTACTTTGTTTTTGTCTTGCTTTACTTTATTTTATTTACTGCTTTGTTTGTTCTCTATATCAAAAATACAAAATAAATTAGTTACTAGTTTTACTTTATTTACTGTCTTGTTTGCGTTCTCTATATTAAAAACACAAAAAAAATAGTTACTTGCATTTACTTTATTTACCTTTTGTTTATTTCATCATGTTTCCTCCTAATTTCACTCTGAAAGACATACCGGTAGGGCGAGGGTCTATCATTGGAAGAGATAATATAGAAGCATTTTTCACCCATGTTAGTATGGATGAAGATTTTGAAGATAGATCCTTGGTAAAAGTTGTTCCTACTTATGACAGTGCTACTGCCTCTTTAGTACGCATGTTGGAAACTAGATTCGTTAATATTAATACTATAATCCAACATATGTTTTTTACACTCTCTGATATGGAAAGGGGAGGAAAGAGAGATTTTGTTTTAGATGTCCTTCTTAGAGAATTTGGTGATATAGCTAAAGAAGCTAGAAAAGTTTTTATTAAGCATAAGAGGCTTGGCTTTTATACCGATTTTGCAAAAACACTTGAAAAGATGGACATGGATAGAATAAAGTACACTAATAATGTTAATGATGGTGGGGAGATTAAAGTACCGATACCTAGTAAGCTCCTAGGAATGCATGAAGCTCTAAAAAATAACTATGCTTGGCTTGTTCCTGAAAATTTGTTTGATGAGGATAGTAAGCCTAGGAGCAACGAAAGAGGAGTTACTTACATAGATAAGATACAATGCATAGTTGAGAAAACTCCAAACCCCTCTGTTAATGCTTCATCTCTTGATGTTACTTGATTCACAATTTCTGCGCCTAGCTGAAAGGCGTTAAAGAAAAGCGCTTATGGGAGACAACCCATTATTTTACTACAGCACTTTTGTTTTATATTTGAGTCTTGGAAGTTGTTACTACTGTAGCAACCTCTCCTTATCTTTATTTTATTGCATTGTTGTGCCAAGCAAAGTCTTTGATAGTAATGTTGATACTAGATTTGGATTACTGCGCAGAAACAGATTTCTTGCTGTCACGAAATTTAGCAGCCCCATCTGTAGGTAACTCAGAAAATTCTGCCAATTTACCTGCGTGATCCTCAGATATGTATGCAACTTTAATAAAATTTGAGCTTATTCATCTGAGCAAGTTAAGTGCCCCATAAAAATTCGTCTTTACAGACTGTTCTGTTTTCACAGATTCTGCCTTTTATTTCGCATTGCCTGTTTTGCTATGTTTGATGGATTTCTTTGTTCCATTAACTTTCAGTAGCTTTGTGCAATGTCCAGAAGTGTTAAGAATAATTATGTCACCTCTGAATATGTGAATTTTCGATTATGCACTAACCCTCTAATGAGTTTGTTTTGAGTTTGGTGTGGAGGAAGTTTTCAAGGATCAAGAGAGGAGGATGATACAATATGATCAAGAAGAGTGAAAAGTCTAAGCCTGGGGATGCCCCCGTGGTTCATCCCTGCATATTTGAAGAAGACTCAAGCATCTAAGCTTGGGGATGCCCAAGGCATCCCCTTCTTCATCGACAACTTATCAGGTCACCTCTAGTGAAACTATATTTTTATTCAGTCACATCTTATGTGCTTTACTTGGAGCGTCTATTTGCTTTTGTTTGAATAAACACGGATCCTAGCATTCTTTGTATGGGAGAGAGACACGCTCCGCTGTTGCATATGAACACATATGTTCTTGGCTTTACTTTTAATGTTCATGGCGAAGGATGAAACTGCTTCGTTCATCGTTATATGGTTGGAAACAGAAAATGCTTCATGTGGTAATTGGTATAATATCTTGAATAATTTCATACTTGGCAATTGTTGTGCTTAAATAGATCATGTTTAAGCTCTTGCATAATGTACTTTGCACCTATTAATGAAGAACTACATAGAGCTTGTTAAAATTTGGTTTGCATGATTGGTCTCTCTGAGTCTAGATATTTTCTGGTTAAGGTGTTTGAACAACAAGGAAGACAGTGTAGAGTCTTATAATGCTTGCAATATGTTCTTATGTAATTTTTGCTGTACCGCTTTATACTTGAGTTTGCTTCAAACAACCTTGCTAGCCTAAGCCTTGTATTGAGAGGGATTACTTCTCGTGCATCCAAATCCTTGAGCCAAAAACTATGCCATTTGTGTCCACCATACCTACCTACTACTTGGTATTTCTCTGCCATTCCAAAGTACATTACTTGAGTGCTACCTTTAAAATTCTATTCTTTGTCTTTGCAATACATAGCTCATGGGAAAATAGCCTTAAAAACTATTGTGCTAAAGAATATGTAGCTTATGTATCTTATTTCTTATAAGTTGCTTGTTGAGCGGTAACCATGTTTCTGGGGACGCCATCAAATTTTACACCTTTGTTGAATATTATGTGAGTTGCTATGCATGTTCGTCTTGTCTGAAGTAAGGGCGATTTTCATGATCAAATGGTTTGAGTATGCATATTGTTAGAGAAGAACATTGGGCCGCTAACTAAGGCCATGAATCGAGGTGGAAGTTTCAGTTTGGACACTAATCCTCAATCTCTTATGAGGATATTATCTGTTGTTGAATGTTTATGCATCTAAGAGGAGTCCATTATCTGTTTTCTATGTTGTCCCGGTATGGATGTCCTTGTTGAGATTTATCAAAAACGAGAAATCAAATGCGATCTATCTCCTTGGACCTTTGTACAGGCGGCATAGAGGTACCCCTTTGTGACACTTGGTTGAAACATATGTTATGCAATGATAATCCGTGTTAATCCAAGCTAATTAGGACAAGGTGCGGGCACTATTGGTATTCTATGCATGAGGCTTGCAACTTATAGGATGTCTTATACATAACACATATGATTTATTACTACCGTTGACAAAATTGTTTCTATGTTTTCAAAATGAAAAGCTCTAGCACAAAAATAGTAATCCATGCTTCCCTCTGCGAAGGGCCATTCTTTTACTTTATGGTGAGTCAGTTTACCTAGTTCTTTCTATCTTAGAAGCAAACACTTGTGTCAACTGTGTGCATTGATTCTTACATGTTTACCTATTGCACTTGTTATATTGCTTTATGTTGATAATTATCCATGAGATATACATGTTGAAGTTAAAAGCAACCGCTGAAACTTATATCTTCCTTTGTGTTGCTTCAAAGCTTTCTACTAAGAATTTATTGCTTTATGAGTTAACTCTTATGCAAGTCTTATTGATGCTTGTCTTGAAAGTACTATTCATGAAAAGTCTTTGCTATATGATTTAGTTGTTTAATCATTGTCTTTACCATTGCTTCGAATCGCTGCATTCATCTCATATGCTTTACAATAGTATTGATCAAGATTATGATAGCATGTCACTTCAGAAATTATCCTTGTTATCGTTTACCTACTCGAGGGCGAGTAGGAACTAAGCTTGGGGATGCTTGATACGTCTCAAACATATCCATAATTTCTTATGTTCCATGCTACTTTTATGATGATACTCACATGTTTTATACACACTTTATGTCATTATTATGCATTTTCCGGCACTAACCTATTGACGAGATGCCGAAGAGCCGATTCGTTGTTTTCTGCTGTTTTTAGTTTCGGAAATCCTACAAAGGAAATATTCTCGGAATTGGACGAAATCAACGCCCGTGGTCTTATTTTTCCACGAAGCTTCCGAAGACCGAAGGGGATACGAAGTGGGGCCACGAGGTGGCCGGACCATAAGGCGGCGCGGCCGGGGAGGGGCCCGCGCCACCCTATGGTGTGGGCCCCTCGTCGGCCCTCCGACTCGCCCTTCCGCCTACTTATAGCCTTCATCGCGAAAACCCCGATACCGAGAGCCACGATACGGAAAACCTTCCGGAGACGCCGCCGCCGCCAATCCCATCTCGGGGATTCAGGAGATCGCCTCCGGCACCCTGCCGGAGAGGGGAATCATCTCCCGGAGGACTCTTCATCACCATGATCGCCTCCGGATTGATGTGTGAGTAGTTCACCCATGGACTATGGGTCCATAGCAGTAGCTAGATGGTTGTCTTCTCCTCATTGTGCTATCATGTTAGATCTTCTGAGCTGCCTATCATGATCAAGATCATCTATTTGTAATGCTACATGTTGTGTTTGTTGGGATCCGATGAATATGGAATACTATGTCAAGTTGATTATCAATCTATCATATATATGTTGTTTATGTTCTTGCATGCTCTCCGTTGCTAATAGAGGCTCTGGCCAAGTTGATACTTGTAACTCCAAGAGGGAGTATTTATGCTCGATAGTGGGTTCATGCCTCCATTGAATATGGGACAGTGATGTAAAGTTCTAAGGTTGTGGATGTGCTTGTTGCCACTAGGGATAAAACATCAATGCTTTGTCTAAGGATATTTGTGTTGATTACATTACGCACCATACTTAATGCAATTGTCCGTTGTTTGCAACTTAATACTGGAAGGGGTGCGGATGCTAACCCGAAGGTGGACTTTTTAGGCATAGATGCATGCCGGATAGCGGTCTATGTACTTTGTCGTAATGCCCCGATTAAATCTCATAGTAGTCATCGTGATATGTATGTGCATTGTTATGCCCTCTCTATTTGTCAATTGCCCAACTGTAATTTGTTCACCCAACATGCTATTTATCTTATGGGAGAGACACCACTAGTGAACTATGGACCCCGGTCCATTATTTTACATCTGAAATACAATCTACTGCAAACTCTATTCGTTACAGTTCTTCGCAAACAAACATCATATTCCACACCATACGTTTAATCCTTTGTTTACAGCAAGCCGGTGAGATTGACAACCTCACTGTTACGTTGGGGAAAATTACTTTGATTGTGTTGTGCAGGTTCCACGTTGGCGCCGGAATCCCTGGTGTTGCGCCGCACTACACTCCGTCACCAACAACCTTCACGTGTTCATTGACTCCTACTGGTTCGATAACCTTGGTTTCATACTGAGGGAAAACTCGCTGCTGTACGCAACGCACCTTCCTCTTGGGGTTCCCAACGGACGTGTGTCAATTGCACGCCAGCAATAATGGACTCCTCTTTTATGCTTTAAGCATTCAACAATAGATAATATTCTCATAAGAGATTTGAGGATTAATGTCCAAGCTGAAACTTCCACCATGATACATGGCTTTGGTTGGCGGCCCAATGTTCTTCTCTAACAATATGCATACTCAAACCATTTAATCATGAGAAATCTCCCTTACTTCGAGACAAGACGAACATGCATAGCAACTCACATGATATTCAACAAAGGTGTAACAGGTTGATGGCGTCCCCAGAAACATGGTTACCGCTCAACAAGCAACTTATAAGAACTAAGATACATAAGTGACATATTCATTACCACAATAGTTTTTAGGCTACTTTCCCATGAGCTATGTATTGCAAAGACAAGGAATGAAATTTTAAAGGTAGCACGCAAGCAATTTATTTTGGAATGGCAGAGAAATACCACATAGTAGGTAGTTATGGTGGACACAAATGGCATAGGTGTTTTGGCTCAAGGTTTTGGATGCACGAGAAGTAATCCCTCTCAGTACAAGGCTTTGGCTAGCAAGGTTGTTTGAAGCAAACACAAGTATGAACCGGTACAGCAAAACTTACATAAGAACATATTGCAAGCATTATAAGACTCTACACTGTCTTCCTTGTTGCTCAAACACTTTTACCATAAAATATCTAGACTTTAGAGAGACCAATCATGCAAACCAAATTTCAACAAGCTCTACGGTAGTTCTCCACTAATAGATTTAAACTACATGATGCAAAAGCTTAAACATGATCTACTTGAGAGCTCAAAACAATTGTCAAGTATCAAATTATTCAACACAATATACCAATTACCACATGAAGCATTTTCTGTTTCCAACCAAATAGCAATAAATGAAGCGTCTTTCAACCTTCGCCATGAATATAAAAAGTAAAACTAAGAACACAAGTGTTCAAATGAAAAAGCGGAGCGTGCCTTTCTCCCACACAATGAATGCTAGGATCCGATTTTATTCAAACATAAACAAAAATAAAAACAAACAGACGCTCCAAGTAAAGCACATAAGATGTAACGGAATAAAAATATAGTTTAATTAGAGGTGACCTGATAAGTTGTTGATGAAGAAGGGGATGCCTTGGGCATCCCCAAGCTTAGATGCTTGAGTCTTCTTGAAATATGCAGGGATGAACCACGGGGGCATCCCCAAGCTTAGACTTTTCACTCTTCTTGATCATATCATATCCTCCTCCTCTCTTGATCCTTGAAAACTTCCTTCACACCAGACTCAAAACAATCTCATTAGAGGGTTAGTGCATAATCAAAAATTCACATGTTCAGCGAGGATACAATCATTCCCAACACTTCTGGACATTACCCAAGGCTACTGAAAGTTAATGGAACAAAGAAATCCACTCAACACAAGTAAAAGAGGCAATGCGAAATAAAAGGCAGAATCTGTCAAAACAGAACAGTCCGTAAAGACGAATTTTTTCGAGGCACTTAACAGGCTCAGATGAAAAAGCTCAAATTGAATGAAAGTTGCGTACATATCTGAGGATCACGCATGAATTTTTTCAGCATTTTACGAGTTTCCTACAGAGAGATCAACTCAAATTCGTGACAGCTAAAAATCTGTTTCTGTGCAGAAATCCAAATCTAGTATCAACTTTACTATCAAAGACTTTACTTGGCACAACAATGCAATAAAATAAAGATACAAAGGTATTGTTACAGTAGTAACAACTTCCAAGACACAACAAAACAGTAGTAAAATAAAAACATGTGTTATCTCCCAAGAAGTGCTTTCTTTATAGCCATTAAGATGGGCTCAATAATTTTAATGATGCTTTCGAAAGAAATAAGAGTTGAAGCAAAAGAGAGCATCAAAAGCAAATAAGAAACATTTTTAAGTCTAACCCACTTCCTATGAAAAAGAATCTTGTAAATAAATAAGTCATGTAAGCATAATGCAAAAAAGCATAGGAAAACAAGACAAGCGCAACTTCAAGATTTTAAGCAAAAAGAGAGGTGTTTTAGTAACATGAAAATCCCTACAACCATATTGTCCTCTCTCATAAAGATTTTCAGTAGCATCATGAACAAACTCAACAATATAACTATCACATGAAACATTCTTATCATGAGCTACATGCATAAAATTATTACTCTCCACATAAGCATAGTCATTACTATTAATTGTAGTGGGAGCAAATTCAATAAGATAGCTATCATTATTATTCTCATCACCATAATCATCATACATAGGAGGCATATTGTAATCATAATTAATTTTCTCCTCAATAGTAGGTGGACTGAAAATATGATAGTCATCATTGTAATCATCATATATAGGAGGTAAAGTATCATCAAAGTAAATTTTCTCCTCCATGCTTGGGGGACTAAAAATATCATGCTCCTCAAAACCAGCTTCCCCAAGCTTAGAATTTTCCATAGCATTAGCAACAATGGTATTCAAAGCATTCATACTAATAACATTGCCATTAGCATGCATATAAAGTTCCATAGGTTTTTTAATTTTCTCTTCAAACACCTCATGTCCTAACTCAAGATAAATACTATAAAGATCTCTAATATTTTTGTTGTTTTCCATTAAGCCTAACTAGTGAAATCACACAACTTAGTGTTCTCAGGAGTATTCATTTTAACAATAATAAAAATAAGTAAAGCAAAACCGAATTAAGTAAAGTAAAAACAAGTAACTAATTTTTTTGTGTTTTTGATATAAAGAAAGCAAACAAGACAGAAAATAAAATAAAGCAAGATAATAAACAAAGTAAAGAGATTGGATGTGAGAGACTCCCCTTGCAGCGTGTCTTGATCTCCTCGGCAACGACGCCAGAAAATATGCTTGATGACGCGTGAAGCACACGTCCGTTGGGAACCCCAAGAGGAAGGTGTGATGCGTACAACATCAAGTTTTCCCTCAGTAAGAAACCAAGGTTATCGAACCAGTAGGAGATGAAGGCCATGTGAAGGTTGTTGGTGAAGGAGTGTAGTGCGGCGCAACACCAGGGATTCCGGCGCCAACGTGTAACCTGCACAACACAATCAAAATACTTTGCCCCAACTTAATAGTGAGGTTGTCAATCTCACCGGTTTGCTGTGAACAAAGGATTAAATGTATGGTGTGGAGAATGATGTTTGCTTGCAAAGAACAACAGAGAACAATGATTGCAGTAGGTTGTATTTCAGATGTAAAAGAATGGACCGGGGTCCACAGTTCACTAGTGGTGTCTCTCCAATAAGATAAATAGCATGTTGGGTGAACAAATTACGGTTGGGCAATTGACAAATAGAGAGGGCATAACAATGCACATACATATCATGATGACTACTATGAGATTTACTTAGGGCATTACGACAAAGAACATAGACCGCTATCCAGCATGCATCTATGCCTAAAAAGTCCACCTTCGGGTTAGCATCCGCACCCCTTTCAGTATTAAGTTGCAAACAACAGACAATTGCATTAAGTACTGTGCGTAATGTAAACAATACTAATATCCTTAGACAAAGCATTGATGTTTTATCCCTAGTGGCAACAACACATCCACAACCTTAGAACTTTCTGTCACTGTCACAGATTCAATGGAGGCATGAACCCACTATCGACCATAAATACTCTCTCTTGGAGTCACAAGTATCAACTTGGCCAGAGCCTCTACTAGTAACGGAGAGCATGCAAGATCATAAACAACACATATATGATAGATCGATAATCAACTTGACATAGTATTCCATATTTATTGGATCCCAACAAACGCAACATGTAGCATTACAAATAGATGATCTTGATCATGATAGGCAGCTCATAAGATCTAAACATGATAGCACAAGAGGAGAAGACAACCATCTAGCTACTGCTATGGACCCATAGTCCAAGGATGAACTACTCACGCATCAGTCCGGAGGCGGGCATGGTGATGTAGAGCCCTCCGGTGATGATTCCCCTCTCCGGCAGGGTGCCGGAGGCGATCTTCAGAACCCCCCGAGATGGGGTTGACGGCGGCGGTGTCTCAGTAACTTTTCTCGTATCGTGGCTCTCGGTACTAGGGTTTTTGCGACGGAAGGAATAAATAGGCGAAGGGGCAGAGTCGGGGGGCGCCCGAGGGGCCCACCCCATAGGCCGGCGCGGCCAGGGGCCCCACCGCGCCGCCATGTGGGGTGGCCGCCTCGTGGCCCTTTTCGTCTCCTCTTCGGTGTTCTGGAAGGCTCCGTGGAAAATAAGACCGTGGGCTTTTGTTTCGTCCAATTCCGAGAATATTTCCTGTGTAGGATTTCTGATACCAAAAACAGTAGAAAACAGAACTGGCGCTTCGGCATCTTGTTAATAGGTTAGTACCGGAAAATGCATCAAAATGATGTAAAGTGTATATAAAACATGTGAGTATTGTCATAAAACTAGCATGGAACATAAGAAATTATAGATACGTTTGAGACGTATCAACCACGTACTCCATGCTTGGCCTCAACGGCCGCGCGCTGCCTCCGCCACCACCGCAGCCGCAGCCGGAGCCCTAGCCGGAGGCCGACGCCGACAACTGCACTGACGAGGACGCAGACCCACGGTTCGCAGCGTGGGACGAGGTCTACGTCGCAGCCGCGGAAGAAGAGGCGGCGGAGGAGGCAGAGGAGGAGGCAGCGCAGTCGGGGCAGCCGCCGCAGGCCCCCGCCCACCCAGAGCAGGCGGCGATCCTCGCGTCGCTGAAGGCGCAACGGAACAAGCGGTTGATGGAGGAGGAGGACGAGTTCATCAACGACGTGAACCTCCAGCACGGCTTCGAGATCTCGCGCTAGCGAGCGGCAACGGAGGAGGCGGGACGCCGCCTCATGGAGGCGGAGCGACAGAGGCTCGTAGAACTCAACGCCCATCGGCACTACGAGGCCTTCGCCCGCCAGGTGGCGAGGCGCGCCGAGATCGAAACTTTTGGGGAAAGGCTGGAAGCGCGAGGACAGCGCCACCGGCAAGCCCCTGCGACGCCGGTCGCCATGCTCCACCGCCAGATGCGCGAAGCAAGGAAGGAGAAGCAGGCACGGTCGCAGACGATAATGGCGAAGAACGACAACGAGGCAGGGCCGTCGACGGCCCAACCGACAGCCAGTAGATAGGATTAAATTTAAGTTTTAGTTATGTTTAAATTCGAGCTACGTATGAATTTCCTATGAATTTCAGTTTTTAAATATCATTTTAAATTTCTAAATCTATCGGGACCGCCGTTTTGGGGGCGCCGGTGTGGAAGCAGCATCCCCAAGTAGAAATAGAGAATGATGTGCCGGCGTCCCCCAAACAGAGATGCCGGCGCCCCTATCGACGCCTATTTGGGGCTACCGGTGGAGATGCTCTAAGTCAAAACACGAGTTAGGTTTTAAAGCGCTAAAGAAAAATGAGCCTTCTGCCCGATCGCATGGGGTTTATCTGATTTTGTTATCACCATCGCTCGTTGCTGGAGTCTTACAGGTCACTGATGCCTTGAGATCGATGCATCCACCTACTGCCGTTATCGTATTCCTCACAAGAAATACTATTATCCAAGTTTCTCTTGTTTATCTCCCTGGAATCTTGCAAGTTGTTGCATTGCTTACGCTACACACGAAAAGACTACCGCTATGCCATCAGGTACGGTCCACCTCCTCCGCCATGGCAATGGCAGCATCATCGCTCGTCATCCCGCTCAGCTTCGTCTTCCTCACCATTGCGGCAGCTGCCGCGCCGGCCTCGGAGACAGGGCACTTCCTGGGCATCAGCTACGGCACGCTGGGTGACGACCTCCCGCCCCCGCACCGGGCGCTCGAGCTCGCCCGCTGGGCCGGCGCCGCCGCGGTCAGGTTCTACGACTCCAACGCCACCCTCCTGGCCGCGGCAGCGTCATCCGGCCTCGGCTTCGTCCCGGGTGTCCCCAACGAGCTACTCATCTCCCTCGCCGCCTCCCAGCGCGCCGCCGACGCGTGGGTCGCCTCCACGCTGCTCCCATTCCGCCGAAACCGCCGCTTCCGCTACCTCTTCGTCGGCAACGAGGTGCTCTCAGACCCCACCACCAAGGACCGCTGGTCCCGGCTCGTCCCCGCCATGGCCAACCTCCGCCGCGCGCTACGGCGCTACGGAATGCGCCGCGTCAAGGTCAGCACCACGCTCGGTATGGACGCTCTCGTCGGCCAGAACGTGTTCCCGCCCTCCGCCGGGGTGTTCCGCCCGGACATCGTCGACGTCGCCGTGCGCCCGCTCCTCGCCTTCCTCGAGCGCACCGACTCGTACCTCTTCGTCGACGCGTACACCTACTTCACCTGGTCGGCGAACCACACCATCGTGCCACTCACCTACGCTCTGCTCGAGCCATCGCCGGCGCCGGGGTACCAGTACCATGACCCCGCCACGGGGCTGTCGTACACCAACCTCCTCGACCACATGCTTGACACCGTGGTCGCCGCCATGTGCCGCGCGGGCCACTGCGGCGTCAGGCTGGCGCTGGCCGAGACCGGCTGGCCCAACGCCGGCGACCTCGACCAGTTCGGCGCCAACGTGCGGAACGCGGCCACGTACAACCGCAACGTGGCGAGGCACCTGGCGTCCGGCGCCGGGACGCCGCGGCGGCCGGGGATGCGCATGCCTTCGTTCGTGTTCGCGCTATTCAACGAGGACCTCAAGGGCGGGCCCGGAACAGAGCGGCACTGGGGTCTCTTCTACCCAAACGGCAGCGCGGTGTACGAGGCGGACCTGACGGGGCGCCGGCCTGCGGCGTCGTACCCTCCTCTGCCTCCGGCGACAAACGACCTGCCGTACCCAGGGAGGCTGTGGTGTGTGGTGAGGACGGACCGCCGCGGGGCAGTGGCGAACGAGACGGCGGTGAGGGAGCAGGTGGCGGCGGCGTGCGCGGACGAGGCCACGCTGTGCGATCCCGTCCGGCCAGGCGGCGAGTGCCACCTGCCAAACACGGTGGCCGCGCACGCGAGCTACGTCTTCAGCGCGCACTGGAACAAGTTCAGCAAGCAGTACGGCGGGTGGTGCTACTTCACCGGCCTTGCCGTGGAGACGACAGTGGATCCCAGTGAGCCTTTCTTTCGCCTTCCATTGTTTAGTGCAAGTTGCTCCAGAAGTTAATACTGTTTCTCATCTGTTTGGCAGCAACGCATTTCACACTCTTTGAAACGTGCCAATGAGAGTTTTTTTTTCAATCGCATATATGTTATAGAATCATGTTACTAGCTAGGAAATTTAATCATATAAATACATCTACTCCCTCCACAATCACAGATAAATAAATAGTGTTTGGGACATTGTTGCGGTCAATTTTTTTATTAAGAACATGATTTCAGTATTAAAATTGGAAATTTAAAAATCATATGCATAAAGTTTGCCAAAAAGCATTTCCAGAATCTTGTATTCCACATCTGTGTTCTACGCATATATCACAATATGAATTAGAAGCCACAAATTTACATCTTCAATATACAATGTTAATGCCTAGAAATATCATCTGCTTGTGGTATTAAGGGAGTAATAACATTTTTCCTTATTTTTTCACCTTCCACTATATGGTACTCCCTCCTGTTCAATGTATCCATTTTATGGCAATTATTTTGAGCTGGAGGGAGTAATTGTTTCTCTAGATGCTCGTTATTATTCCTATTCTTTGTCGTGGTGCTGGTGCATAAAACACTCGTTGAGACCTTGGAATGTGTAATAAGAGTGTATGTTTGACTTATTGCATATATTGTACTCTCTCCGTCCTATAAAATTGTCTTATTAGATACATCTAATTTCAACAAAGTTGAGAATTTGAAGGGAGTATTAGTATATGTTGTACAAACATGTTAAAACAACTGATGGTCAAACCAGACAAATGCATTTATCAACTATAAATGATTTATGAATAATGTTCATTTCCTTTTTCAGGCCATGGATCATGTACTTTCCCCGGCATTATACCAGGCTAAAGAGGGCGGGTGTTTTGTGGTAGGCACACTGTGATATCATCATGGGCATCCACGACCGAATGATTAATGAGCAACTGTATCTTCCGCTAGTTGTAATCGATTTTCTGGATCTTTTGTAACCTTTGTTGAATGAAATTGATGGTTCGATCTTCTTTTGAACTCAAAGTTACCTTTTTTGGTATTATATGATAGCTATATTCTTCAGCAAGTAGAACCAAACCGAACAACTTACCAAATTTGTGCAAGCTACAAGGCAGGCTTGCCAATGATTCACAAGAAAAAAATGTGCATCTCTGAAAGATCCCATATGTGTGTCTTTGAGTGTGTTTATTCCTACATTATTTTTGTCATGTAGCAAAAATAGTTCATATGTTACCTACAAGGTCGGAGATTGTCTTTACAAGTGTCATCGTAAGCCCGTAAGGATAGATGTCATCAGGTGGGTATTACCCTTTGGTGTATTAGTGGTCATTGACCTTGTATATAATTGCACTCCGGAGCGTTGCTTTTAACATGTCTTGTAAATATCGGGGCGAGGGGTGAAACACATTAATTTCATCGTGAGATTCTACCATGACGAAGAAAGAGTATCAAAGCCACATGTCATAATCTGCCACAACTTCGATTATGACAATAGCCGCTCGAACATGTCCTTTATACGACCATTGTCAACCAAATGGAAGTTTCTTCCATTCCCAACGCATACAATCTATGCTTCTAAACATCTCAGGCTAGTCATTTCCTGCACCAACCGCCATGAGCTGAGTTGTTCATGCTGCATTTGGTTCTCTCATATTCTAATCCAAGCATCACCACTAGTCTTGCAAAAAGCATGTACCTGGCTTCAAGGCATGTGGACAAGCCATGCAAAGGTAGTCGCAACAACTCCATATCACTGGCGTAGCTGTAACCAGAACTATGGGCGGGCCAGGCAGCACAAAAGGCCTAATTTTGCTGGAAACGAGAGCCTTTTTGGGTCGGCCCAGCAAAAATAATGAAGAATGCACCAAATCTTGGGTGGGCCACGGCCCAGGTTGGCCCCAACATAGCTCCGCCCCTGCTCCATATGCAAGGACTCGTATAGTAGCAATGCATTTCTCAGTAGACGAGAATCCAAGTTTAACGATGCAATTAGTCTTCGGGTTGAAATAGTCATCATACTCACTCACACCATACAGAAGCGTCGACGAAACCTCATCGGACCATGTGTTGCATTATTAGGATAGATAGAAAATATGTATTCTATACTACAAATGACCCACCGCCCTTTGATGATCGGTTGTCTGCAGCCCATGTATCGAACCAACAAGGTGGGGCATTCATCTCCTCATTTAAACCTAGAAGAAATGAGATGATCACCCGATTCTCCTCATCATCGACACGATCTTCCATCATTTGGTGGAAGATGAACTCATCGCCGATATCCATAGTATACGAATCAAACAACGCAACCATTAAACACTGAAAAATCCAGCAAATTTCATCACAAAAAAATTAGACAAAAAAACATGTCCGAAATGGCCAAACATCTTGTGTGGGGGCCAGAACCGAGGTGGACATAGTCACCGGTGATGAGTTGTGGCCGGCTAAATGGACGAGGCGGTGACGGTCAAGAAGAAAGAGTTGTGTTCAAAGAGAAGGGTGATCTCAATCGTTCCCCGTGGTGGCAATGGTGGTATGAGGTAGAGACGACCAGATGCATCATGCACACCACAACCAAAAGGTGTCTCAAACAATGGGGACACAGTGATCGGCATGCGTGGTCGCTAGAGACCCGCGGGAGCGAACAACCGGTGCTAAAATGTGGTTGTCAATGGTTATTTGGTGGAGGGAGAGAGGGAAAATAAGTTACATGGGATAGAAGAGGGGCGGGAAGCGATTGAGCGTGTCTTTGTCATGTGGTGCCCCTATCGAAGATATGGTTGATGCTTTGATGGACATATCTGAACATGTCCGATCACTCCTAGAGTCCAGAACGCGGATTTTCTAACGGATCCGGTAACTACCGGCGTCCTCTCCTCCAATCAGCATGCGCCACCTGCTGTAGTATCTCACAAGTATCTTTTGTATTGGCTACTTTTCTTTCTTTATTACTGCGTTGTATCCTTCCTGGACCCACCACGTTCTGGCCCATTCAATTTTTTCACACACATGCGGGGTCCACCCACGTTGCTGGTTGCATGGTAACAATAACTCAATAATATCTGCTCTCCATTTATTCCGGCGCGTGAGGCCCCCTTCGAGACGCAAGTTCTAATAATTTTTAAATAGTAGTATAATTCTTAAATAGCATTTCACATATTACATCGGTTTGAAAATAAGTCCACAGATATTTAAATGAAATACACTGACTCTTCACAATTTCTCAGTTTTCATAGAAATTATATTTATCATTCACATGTATATTCTAATTATATTTTTTTGTTTTCAAATTACTTCCAATTCATTTTCGAAAAAAATAGAAATATTTTCATTTTTTTGTGAGCTAGTTCCAGTAAAACGATGAAGATATGTTCACAGAGTGGATTAATTAACATGTTCGTATCAAAGAGCTATGATATATATGTCATATATTACAAAAACTTGGGTCATACTAAATATGACCTAATTACGTTTCAGAAATATAGTTTTACTATCACAAATATAATATCATACGCAATTGATATTTGAGATATTTGAGAAATATAATTTTTCTATCACAAAAATCTCATTACCAATTCAAAAACAATTTTAGTCTGCTTAATATACCTCTAATTTTTTTGTGACTAACTGAAATCAAATGATCAATATATTTTTCTAAGTATGGGTTCAGTAACATCTTGGTATCAGATATATATGGCACATATTATATATTTTTATTGAAATTTGAGTCATACCGAGAATGCTTTAATTACATTTCCGAAATCAATTATATAGAAATTTTTAAATCATTCTTCGTACAATATCTTAAATAATTTATAGAAATTCAGTTCGTTTTTGTCACACATAATCCAGGTTTTATTTTTTCACACAAATATGATTCACACATAGTATTCAATTATATTTCTTTTAGAAAATGAGTTTCAGTTTGTTTCAAAAATTTCACAAAATATCTTCTATGTTATGTGAGCAAAGAAATATGTGTTGTATTTGGTCTAAGCATGGGTCCAGCCTTCAATAACATCTTGGTATCAAAAAAATATTGCAAATATTATGTATATTTAGTGAATATCGGGTACCAAAACACTACTGAATTACGATTCAGAAATTATATCATGGATAAACCTCCACCAAAATAATTTCTCAATCTGGATTTTTTTTCTATTGGACTTTGACAAGGATTTCTGAAGTGGGGCATCCCTTTTTTGGTATATATTCAAAATATGTCTTAGAAATCCATCCCTTTTTTATGTAGAACACATTTTCCACAGATTGTTCACACATCACAATCATTTCATTGCAGCACAAATGTTTCACGATTTTACAAAGAAAAATAGACGAATCAAATTCAATTCAAATGTTACAAGAAATAAAGTGGATTAACCACCACCAAAACTAGTTAAAGTAGCTTTGACATTGAATAGTAGAGTCAAATTTAGACCGAATAAAAATAGCCAGACCAAAATAACTCTCCAAATTAGCATCCTCATCAGATCGAAATAATAATCCCTAAATCAAGAAGTGAATCCCAAACCTAGAACATGCTTGTCGCCTCTCCGCTTCGTCTCCTCGGTTGCCACAAGCCGATGCACCGGCGCTACTACAAGAAGAAGGGAAGAGACCGAGAGGGCTCAGATCTGATGAACATGGTGGCCGCCGAAGCATCATCTTCCTCCGGTGGCTCTCGTCGAGGAGGCCAAGGCGCTGCGGGTAGAATGGAGCGAAGAGGAGCCAGCCCTCGAACTCAAGAACGGCACCATCGTTCTGGCCGCAGCCTCGCTGAAGGTCGTGCTCCGCCATTGCCTCTGACAAATGAGACAATCTCGCCACCCCTCACCACAAGTGCATCTGTCTCTAGTTTGCAATAATTTTTACAATCTTTCCGAATGAATTTCTGATACTAATGAAGTCATGCTTTTGTTATAACTTTTAAATATATTTAGTTTGAAAATAATTACACAAATATTCCAATGAAATATCTTGGACACTTGCACAATCCCCAGTTTTGATTGAAATTATATTTATCATTCACATTCCAATTATCTTTTTTGTTTGTTTTCTATCTAGTTTCATCAACTGAAATATCTTGGACACTTGCACAATTTCCTAGTTTTCATGGAAATTATATTTATTATTCGCACATATACCACTTATCTTTTTTTTGTTTTCAAATTAGTTTCAGTTTGAATTTGTTTTAAAATATTTTTAGTTAGCTAATTTCAATAAAACCAAGAAGATATGTTTCAAATAATAGATTCAGAAACATTTTCGTAGCAAAGAGATATGATATATATTACATCCACTACTGAAAACTAGGTCATACCAAATACGACCCAATTACGTTTCAGAAATGAAATTTATATCACATATGCATGTATTATATCATGGATTAACCGCCATCAAAATAATTTCTCAATATGGGATTTCTTTCTTCTGGATTTTGAAGAGGATTCTTAATCCAGGCATTACAAAATAGTATCTGAAAGAAAATCAAGAATAGGGAATTGGAGTAGTAGTAGATTTGACACGAAGTTGCATAGTAAAATTCAGATCGAACCACCAATAGTAGGCAGAACAAAAATCACTCTCCAGTCCTGCATCCTCTCAGACGATTGAATTAAAATAATCTCTAGATGGAGGAATGAATCCCAAACCTATTCTGCACATGAGCATGGTGGCGGCCGCCATTTCGTCGTCCTGTGGTGGCTCTCGTCGAGGAGGCCGAGGCGCCGTGGGTTGAAGGCATACCGGACCACAAGTCCACAACCTCGGCAAAGCTGAAAGACACGAGTTGCAACGGCGCTGCTACAAGACGAAGGGGTTGCGGAGGTTCCAGAGCTCGAGAGAAACATCGTGCTCATGTATGGCGCCGCTCTTCCGGCCGCAGCCAGGAACCCCCGCAGTTTCGGCCTCTATCTCGTCGTCTCGTTGTTCCTCCGCTGCAGCGCCGCAGCTGCCTCACGGCCGGAACGGCGGCGCCCTCTCGCCGCCCAAACTCGACCACTTCCGGCACCTCGTCAAGTCGATGCAGCGCGACCTCGTGTTCGTATGCTCCTTCTCCATCTCCGGCTGCTCACGCTGTCGCCGTCGTTCCAGACGCAGGCCAGCAGCACGGCCGGAACGGCGGCGCTCCCTCGCCGCTGCAGCTAGGCCGGTTTTTGTGGATCGAGATTTAGACGAATAGATAAATGAGACGGAGAGAGTCATGGACTCATGGGTGGGGTGGCCACGATATTGTACTTGGCCTCCTGGTATTGTATACAAGCATACACGATACGGTCGGGCAAACAACCAGCTATAGCAAAATGGAAATCGATATACTGGAAAGAAAACCCGAATCACGATGAGGCAACGAGCGGTTCCTGCAACACCGGTAGTTACCGGTTCCGCTAGAATTGACTATCCGCTAGAGTCCACCAATGTAGGGGCAAACCAGGGGTGTCTAGATTTTTTTCTAATAAAAAAACCCATTTGAACGATGAGATGTGTCGACGGAAGCCCTTTTTTATATCTAGACCGATGGCGATGATGATAGACGTTTGGGCTTCGGAAAGAACTTTTGAGGTTTGGGGCTGATAACTTAGACTTAGAGCATCTCCAGCCGCGTCCCCCAAAGCGTCACCCAAAGCAATTTGAGGCGCGCCGGACCAAAAAATCATTCCAGCCGCGTCCCCCAAAGCTTATTTTTGTCCGGCGCGGTCCGATACGGTGTCCGGCGCCCCGAGCCCGTCCCCATCCCACAGGGGACGCTCCGGGCACGCCGGACACAACGAAAAACGAGGCGAACCGACGCGAGTCCGACGCGTCAGCGGCTCGGAAGGCTAAAACCCCGTCGCCTACCTTTGGTCAAGCGACGTTAATGGCGTCCCTGTTTTCCCAGGCGACGCAGGGACGCGTCTCGTCGTGCATGGCCACCCGCTGCCGCCGCTGTTTTAAGACGCCCTGTAGTTCTCACCGCTCCCAAACCTTCTCGTCGCCGCCGCCTCCCCCCTCCTAGATCTTCTCCTCGCCGCTCCAAAATGTCGAGCTCGTCCTCCCGCAAGATCTCCGCGGCGAACGGCTTCGGCCGCGGCAGCCTCACCGTGCCGGAGGCGTGGGCGCTGTACCACGCCCGGTATCCAGTCCCACCGGACATGCGGCTGCCAAGCAGCGGCGGCTAGAAGATGGCCGTGAACGGCATGGGCGTCCCGCCGCCGCCGAAGCCGGACACGGAGCAATGGAGGGACGCCATCAAGGCCCGGCGGGCTCAACTCACCGCCGAGGAGCGGTTGGATCCGACGTGGGCGGCCAACAACAACGACGCCTGGTGGACGACGTACTTCAAGGCGAAGTACGACGTCGAGATGTACAGCACCGACGGGCTCGTCGGCGGCCCCAACAGCTGGAACAAGGACGGCCGCGCCCTGTTCTGGGGCGTTCCGGGGCGCACCCTCGACAACGTCATCCGCGGCATCCGCAACGGCGCTCCAAGGTTGGAGATGCCGTCGTCACCGCCGCCGTCTCCTCAATGGCAGCCGAGGAGGACGACGTACTCGTCCTCCTCGCACTCTTCTTCCTCAGGACCGGCGCGATCGACGCCGTCCTCGTCGTACGGGTCGGCGCCCTACACCGTCCCCAAACTGGAGGTGAAGGAGGAGCTGGCGACGCCCGTCAACACGAGGCGTGGCGGCAGCGGCAGCCGGCGGCAGCAAGGGAGGCGCGGCGGCGCCCTCCTCATCCCGAAGCCGGAGGTGAAGGAGGAGCCGAAGGAAGCGTTGCAGGCGCTGCTGCTGGCGGAGTACGAGCGGCAGCAGCGGCTCATCGCCAGCAGCGACGACCCCGAGGACTGCCCAAGGATGCGGGCGACGTTCTTGGCGTCCATGAACGACAAGGACGCCTGGAGGGGCGACCTCGACGCGGCGATCGCCATGTCCATCCGCGACTCCGGCAAGCCGCTGGTGGACCTCACCGACGACGACAAGGCAGGACCAAGCGGCTTGGTGAAGGACGAGCCCGTCGACGAGCGCGTCAAGGAGGAGGTCGTCACCGACAACATGTACAACTTCCAGCAGTACTACGACGCCTCCGGCCGCCGCAAGTACTTCTAGATTAGGTTTAGTTTAAATTTAGTCAAATTTCGTTCGAATCCATGTAAGTTTGGATGAATCTAATCGAATCTCATTAAGTTTAAAATTTCCGAAATTTTGTTTGGGGGACGCGACTGGGGAGCGACGTCACCCAAACGCGGCACGAATAAAACACGTCCCCCAAACGCTCAATCCGGCGCGGTTTGGGGGACTCTTTGGGGGACGCGGCTTAGACAGGTCTGGTAAGGTACATAATTTTGAACTGACCCCGAAAAAAATGTTAACTCAGTTATTCTGGAAATTATTACCAAGAATATAAAATTTCAGTGAAAAAGAAAATAACGAAAAACCAAGTAAAACGCTAAGAGCATTTCCACTCGTCTCCCCGAACGATGTTTTTTTCCATCCGGACGGCGAAATTCGGCCCAGTCGCGTCCCCGGTTCCTCGATTTCGTCCGGATTTGGGCCTAAATTCATCCGGCGATCCCAGGCCATCCCCGGCCCCCCGGGGAGCTCTCGGGGACTCCGGACGAAACAAAAGCGCGCGAAACGGCGGGGAAACTTCCCGCGCGTCTCGTGGCCCCAACTTGTCGGCGAGAGACACCGATCGTCGTCCTCATCGCATCGTCTTCCGCGCGCTGTAAAAGCCTGCCGCCGGTCAGCATTCGCCGGCCGCGTAGCATCCACGCGGCGAGTTAATGCCGTCGCATCGGCTTCCGCGAACGCATCGTCTTCCACGCGTCATTAATCGCCGCCGCCCCCGCCGCAGCCGCCGCGCCTATTTAAGGCACTCCGCTCGCCGCGACGCCCCTGCTCCACTCTTCCTCCATTCTCCCTCCCCTGCTCCACTCTTCCTCCACCTCCAACGATGTCGTTCTCCGACGACGACGACGCCGCCGCCAATGGCTTCCCCCGCCGGTCGCTCCACCAGTGGGAGGGCCACCTCCTCCACCAGGCGGGGTACCCCTGCCCGCCGGACACGAGGCCTCCCGGCGGCGGGTGGAGGCTTAGTCGTGGCGGCGTACCAATCCCGCCGCCGCCTCGGGCGACGCCCTCGACGCCGCCATCGAGGAGGCGCGGCTCACAATGACGGACGAGGAGCGCGCCGACCCGCGCCACCACCCCGACAACTACACGCGGTGGAATTCGTACTTCCTCCGGCGGTGGGAGCGGGAGTTGGCGGCCTACGACGGCCCGCCGCCTCCGCCTGCGCGCAACAACGCCGCAGGACGCCGACGGTGGTGGAGCGCGCCGGGCCGGACGCTGGAGAACGTCCTCGAGCACATCGAGGGCGGAAACTTCCCCATGCTGACGATGCCCCCTCCATCGAGGGCATCGGCGAGCCGCCGCCGGGGAAACGTCTGGCAGCCAAGACGCATGGCTGCCAGCTCGTCGTCTTCCGGATCGGCGCCGAGGTCGTCCTTGGTGCCGGTGAAAAGGGAAGCGACGTCTCCATCGACGCCGGCGCCGGCGCGCATCAAGAAGGAGCCGGCGTCTCCACCGCCGACCAGAGGGCGCAGCAGCGGCGCCCTCGTCATCCGCGACCAACCCTCTTCGCCGCAGCCTGGGCGGAAGAGGACGAAGAAGGAGGCCGCCGCAAACAGGCTCGCCGAGGAGGAGGCGAAGCGCGCGGAGGATGCCGCCATGGCGGAGGCGATCGCCAGGTCGCTCAAGGACCTGGTGCCCGTCGACAACGCCCTCCCCGAGGACGCCGCCCTGGAGTGGTCGAGGCGCGACTGGGAGCGCCAGGAGGCGGAGCGACGAGGCGAGGCTGCTGGACCTGGCCGCCGCGCAGCGACTCGCCGCCCGCGCCGCCACTCCAACCGCCGCCGCCGACGTCGCTCGCTACGGCCGGCCTGCGACACCTCCATCCGGCGTCGCCGTCCCATTCGTCGACCTCGAAGCGTCGGACGACGAATGGTACAAGCCATCCCTGCCTCGGCGGGGAGACGCCGGCCAGGGCAGCAGCAGCCAGGCCGCGCCGCCGCGGGTCGACGACGACGGCTCCGACGACGACGGCGGCGACTACACGGTGTTCTACCGCCATTTGGGCATGTAGAGCGCCGTATTTTTAAATTAGCAGTTGGATTCTCCTAGCCGAATTCGAAATATAGTCGAATTCGGCCTCTATGTATGAACTTCGCCCGTTATATAGTAAATACCATTAAATTTAGTCTAAATTCGCCCGTTTTTAGCCGTAGTTTATCAAGTTTCCGTTTTTCAAATTTGCATCGTCGTCTTCACCTGGGCACGCGACTGGGAAACTACTCCTCCTCACGCCAAATCTTCCTCCAATCCGAACGAAAATTTAGCCGGATTTGAACGTGGTGGGGAGCGCCAACGAGTGCGGATGCTCTAACGACCAGCGGAGACGGGGGGTGGGGAAGGTAAGGTGAGCAATTCGCAAAAAAAAAAAAAAAGTTGAGCAGAGGCAGAGCAACAAGGAAACGAAGACGACGACGACCCGAAGGCGAAGAGGGAGAAGAAGATGGTGAAGCCCACCGACCCGATGCTATGGCACAAGGTGGCCGCCGTCTCCGGTGATCCTCTTCCCCCTCCTCATCTCTCCTCCTCCTCCTTTCCCGGTTGTCGTCTACGCAGTCTGACGGCTGGGTGAATTTGATTGCGCAGGTGTTGCTGCTCTTGGACTTGGCACCTACGGAGCGCACATGTTCCGCCCCCAGAACCCTAGATACAAGGAGGTACAATCTGCTGCCCAGCCTCCATCGATCCCCGCCCACTTCGGACCTGTTCCCTCAAATCATGTACCAATCTGCTTCTTACAATTCGGGGGAAATTTTGACAGATTTGGCAGACCGCGTCCCTCTACCATCTCGTCCACACCGCGGCGTTGGTCGGAGCTCCCATCACCAAGCGCCCCAACATCGTCAGTGTTAAACTTCGCCCGCTTCGTGATTTCACTACTTCTTTAGCTGCGCCCATTCATGCATTTTTTGTTGTTGTGTATGCAGTTCGGAGGTCTACTTACTACTGGAATTGTGCTCTTCTCTGGAACGTAAGTGCGTGCTCCGTATTTGAATTGAATTGCACCGATACTTGTTAACGGGTGCAAAGAAATTTTCACTGCATTGTATCTGAATGGTGGGATTGCAAAAATGATTGGTGCTCATTTTCATTTAGGTGCTACACCGTGGCTTACCTTGAGGACAGGAAGTTCTCTTCACCAGCACCAATTGGTGGCTTTGCATTCATCGCTGCCTGGGCCAGCCTGCTCTTCTGATTGTATCCGAGTCGTAGCCGGTGAAAACTATGTTTACTCTACCCGAGGGTTTGTATTTGTTGCTCTACTAGGTGATGGTTGTACTGATGTGCCACAAGTCTAGAAGAATTGAAATAAAATAATTCGCCTTGATGTTTCACACTCCCTCATTTCTACGTCCTGCAATCTGACCAATTGGTCATGCCAGTGAAGCTGTGTCTCTTGTTTCTTTTGATTTAATGCCACTTCCTTTTCCATGACAGTATGCGTGGTGCGCCGTGCGCGTGTGGCCGTGGGCGTGCGGGCACACTTGTGAGTGTGTGTGTGTCTTTATCTGTTTAATATGCGTGTGTATGTACACGCATGCCGTGTATCTTTGATCTCGCTAGTGAAATATCAACCTGCAAAAGGGGTATGGTCCTAATGATGGCTCAGATCATGAACATACTTGGATTTAGGTCTATGACCATTGCAGCTGTATTGAAGTAGCAAGAACCACCATGTTTCTTGTAGTTTTGCCAGTAGCTGTTGAAGACATATGATGCATGGTCCCTGACTCTATTGGGAATGTAACATGATTTGTTAGGTTCAATCATTGTACAATCTGCACCACCAAGACCACATGCCCAGCTAAGTGCAATATGTAGGATATCATCTGGTGTTTGCTCATCTGCTATGCACCATTGCTTCACCTAATTACGATCATCTGCTTGAATTTATAGGTATAAATGTTTCTTCAAATTCCTTAAACGTCAGTGTTTAATTTATTTATCCGAGAGATATATGAATTCAGACTACACTATTTCAGTTGTTAGATCTTTATTTTCAGTGTCCAGTGATTATATCTGTATTTACTGTGGAATGAATGTTTAATTGGAGTAACAATTTGCCGGAGGACCAATGCGGTATTAGCAGGCTATAAGCTGTAGAAACAAAGTTTGAGTTGAATGTATCTTGTTAGCATAGCACCCCATGAATCTAAGAGGATCGGAAGTGAGGCTATAATTTCTCAAACTCAAAAGTTTCTGCTATCTCATTTAAGAACAGAAAATATATGTAGTCAAGATTGTTACTACCTCCGTCCCACAAAAGATGTCTCGACTTTCTCTAAATTTGGATGTTTCTAGGCACTATCTAGATACATCCAAATTTAGAAAAATCTAAGACATCTTTTGCGGGAAGGAGGGAGTATACAAAAAACTGGTTATGCTACTTTTAGCAGTGGATCTGACAATGGTAGTAGTCTCTCCTTTTTGTATACATGGTTTAGGGTCTGCGTATCTTCTTGGATGTTTTTAGTAACTGAGTTAAATCACTCTGGATATGCTGTTTCAGATATGCCTATCTCTTACGAGCTACCATACAACATGTTTCAAACTGTTAGGGTGTCTTTTATTCCTTGCTCTGAGATCGGATTTTATGTTAATTATACTATTTTGAAAGAAGAAATGCTGGGATGATTAGAGATAATAAGATTTTTTTTAAAAGTAAAGGGATAAATGGCACATGAGCATTCTGGAACCAGGAACTAGAAGTTACCATCATACCTTGCTGAGTTGAAACTGTGGCGAAGTGGAGGATCAAATAAAGTAGCAGTATGAGCCTTGTTGTCGCTTGCTTCTTCAGATTGCCTACACTTGGTGGTAAGGAAGCACACATTTTGCTTCTTTCCACTAGTAGTACGTTAACAATAGTTAACTCTACAGCATGTTTGTTTTATTTAAGGAAATCTACAAGTATGCAGCTCAACAAGTTGTGTGAAGCTCATATAATGCTCAGTCTCTGTACAGGGGAAAGGATGTGTTACATTTATCATCTGAATATTAAAGGCATCCTGCACTTATTCCTTACTTCCTGCACACGTATGGGCATCTATTCAGCATCTGAATTATTCCTCCAGACAAGCAAAGCAAAGTAAAGATTATTCCTTTCTTTATCATGCTCCCTTGACAAGCCAGCAATCTATTGCCTGACCTTGCCTTGCACTCATTTCTGTATAAAACCTTCTTTCAGTTGCGGTATGTGATATCTGCCTGTGAAATACATTTTATTCCCCACCTATATAGATCTCATATCTACATGCATGGTAAAAAGCTAAACCTTCACCTCTGCTTCCCATCCCTTATTTAACTACTCTTCATTAATTTCTCCAGGCATGGGAGATGGGATGATCAGATATGTTGCAGAAATTGATTTACAGGAGTACAAGGATGTTGAGAACATCGCGTTCTACCAGGTTGCAGCAAACTTGGGGTCAGGCTTGTGTATGGAAAGTGAGAGATCGCTGAGGATCCATACTTGTACAGATCACAATGATGTCAACTTTCTGCTTGAGTTTCTTCATCATCTCGTGGAGTCGAAAGATCACTACAGAAAGGTGACTAACCTCCTTTTTCATGGTATTGAGTGGCAGCCTCAAGGGACACAACTTCTCTGTTCATACTTAGGCCTTGGCTCGAATGTGAAGCAGGTGGAGTTCCAGAAGAATGTGTTTATCACAAAATCAGCATTTGCTTTAGTCCCACTCTCAGAAATGCTCCAAAGGAACAACACCTTGAACGCAGTTGTTTTTAATGACTGTAGAATTGGAGCTACTGGAGCGACCCTGCTTGCATCAGCTTTGGCAAACAACAGAAGCGTTGAAGAGTTTCAGGTATGGGAAGACTCCATAGGCTCCAAGGGAGCCGAAGAACTCTCCAAGATGATTGAGGTGAACTATATGTTGAAGCTGTTGATCATACTTGACAACAGCTCCATTGCAGCAGCTCCGCTTATGTCTGCTGTGCTGGCACGCAACCGCAGAGCGGAGGTGCATATATGGGGACACAGTCGTGATACTAGAGGTGGCATGAACAGTTGTAAAATTGTTGAATTCCTTCCAGCAACTGGAAACATGAGGATTTACAACAATATTAATTCTACAGGCCTACAACGGGTTGCTTGTGCTTTGGCATGGAACACCACAGTGACAACATTGGACATGACGGGTGTCCCTCTGAAGTCCAAGTGGACCAAAGAACTTAGAGGGGTCCTCGACCGGAATAGGAGCCTGAAAGCTGTCAAACTTACCAGGTGTTGCCTCAGGGACAAAGCGGTGGTGTATATAGCTGCAGGACTATTCAAGAACAAGTATTTAGAGAGCTTGATTTTGGATGGAAATCGCTTTGGTGGAGTTGGTTTGGAACATTTGTTATGCCCTCTTAGCACATTTTCACCAATTCAGACACAAGCCAATTCAACTTTGAAGGTTTTGAGTTTTGGAGGACAGAGAACAAATATAGGTAGATATGGTGTAGCTGCAATCTTGCAATTGTTGGAGACAAACCAGAGCCTTATTGAGCTTGCAATATGTGACGATGCAAGCCTGAGATCAAATGACGTTGTCCATATATTTACAAGCTTGCAAAGGAACGCCACTCTTCGAATTTTATCTTTCAGAGGGTGCAAGGGAGTTGACGGGGAAGCAGTCTTACAGACCATTATGAATACTTTGCAGGTCAATCCATGGATTGAAGAAATTGATCTTCATGAAACACCTTTGCATGTTGCTGGCAAGACAGGCCAAATTTATGAAAAACTTGGTCAGAATGGGAGTTTAGTTCTGCCAAATGATCTGCTCGATTTGCCACTAAGTGCTCCTACATGCTGCCGAGTTGTTCTGTGTGGCCAAGATTTAGCAGGTGCAGTTTTACTCGTCGTTTCCCTCCTTTTTCTAATCTATAGGCAGAAATAAAAAGTTCTAATAACCTGTGGAGTTTCTAATTGAATTATGTCAAATATCATTTTTAGTGAATCTGCTTCACGGCATGTGGGCCCGCTAAATTAGTACCTAGATTTTTCTACTTCCTTGTGCTATAAATATTTGTACCTTACATGACAGCTCTACGAACACAAATCCCGTTATGTTCTGTAATAATTGGTTATATTTGATGCTTCAATTTGCATGGTCTCTCAGGTAAAAGCACGCTATGTAGCTCCATGAATCAGAGCATAAATTCAATGAAGGCGCCTCGCGTGGATGTAATGAAAACTCTGAAGACTCCAGTTGAGCAGATGCCATTCACCGAAGAGAATAAGATGAAATCAATCTTTGATGGAAACACAAAGTTGACAATGTGTAATCTTGGTGGACATGAAGGAAGTTTTGCATTGCATGATTTTATGTTTGTGGTTCATGGTGGTCCAAGCGTTTTTATGATTGTGTCTAGTTTGGTTGGAAAGCCTGCTACGAAATATCCGAAAAGCGTAGATGAGATTGAATGGGAGCTCATATATTGGCTGAGGTTCTTGATTTCAAGTTATAGGCGGAGAGTTTCACACTCATTTCGACCCTGTGTAACTGTAGTTCTCACCCATTATGATAAGGTATCTCATCTGCCGGAAGGGCTACAGCCAATTGCTACCGTTGTACAAAGGCTCAGAGAAGACTTCCATTCCCATGCAGAAATTTACCCCACTGTTTTTGCCGTCGACTCAAGATCGTTAGTTTCAGTAAGTAAACTGACTCATCACTTGCGAATGACAACAAAGACAATAATCCAACAAAATGCTCAAGTTTATGAAGTATGCAATGATTTGATCAAGATTTTGCATGACTGGAGGTTGAAGAATAACAAAGCAGTGATCAAGTGGGCTGAGTTCTGCGAAATATGCCAGCTCAACGTTCCGGCGCTAAGATTGAGATCGAGGCGTGATAATGTGGAGAAAGTGAACACACGGAGACGTGCTGTTGCCAAATCACTGCATACCTTAGGTGAAATAGTATTTTTTGAGGAACTTGGACTTCTGGTCATGAATTGTGAATGGTTCTGTCGAGATGTCCTCAGCCAACTAGCTACATTGAAGTTAATCAAGATAGAGAGTAGTGGTGGTTTTGTCCGCAAAGAGGAGCTGGAGAAGATTCTGCAAGAGAAGCTGCGCAACCAAGTTACAAGATCAAACTGGAGAACTGGCGCATCCTTACAGGCTAGTGATATCATAAATATATTGCTAGAACTTGAGTTATGTTATGAACAGGACCCTGGGAACCCACATACATTACTCCTGGTACCAGCTATTCTTGAGGAAAACAAAGGAGAGACTGACAAGTGGCAGTTAACTATGCCGGAATGCAGATTCGTTGGAAGGCGTCTTGAATGTGAAGATATACATATGCTCCTGACAAGTGACTTCTTCCCAAGACTGCAGGTAAAACAAACTGCAACAGATAATTACTACTGTAGTGTGTAGCTGCCCACATGTCTAAGTGATTTTTCTTTTTCAAAAGTTTGGCTCTGCAAAAGAAATGTTCTGATGTTTAATTTTAAACATATATACTGACTGGTGGTTACATCTTGATATTACTTCAGTGTAGTTTCCATTTTCTAAAGGAAGATTTTCTTTCCAGGTTCGTCTGCACAACAAAATCATGTGTCTCGGACATCAGGAAGCAGTTTATAACCTGGAGAAAAACCTTATTTATACAGTGATCAACGGTGTCCATGTAAAGGTGGAGCTGGGAATGAAGTTAGGCTCTTCCATAGATGTGCTTGCATGCTCCGGTAAAAATGTTACCGAAATGGTGAGGCTACTCCACAAGTTCGTAATCCCAACGATACTGAATTTGTCTCCCAATATGAAGTTCAAGGAAAGCATTCTCAGGCCCGACTGTGTGAAACATCTCATACCGCGAAGGTTCCGTGCAACTCAGCAGCTCCCTCTGAAAAAATTAAAGCAAATTCTACTGTCACTGCCGGCAGAAAGCATATATGATTATCAGCATACCTGGAGTGCTGTTGAAAGCAATAAAAGGGTCATCTTAAGATCAGGATCTGATCATGCCAGAGATCTGCTATCAGATGACGACTTCCATGAAGTTTTGCACCGGAGGTACTATGATTTACAGTATCTTGCAACTGAACTCGCCGTCGCCCCAGATAATCAGCAGCAGCCTGAAACCATCCCTGAAGCAGACATGGTTGATCCCTCCATATTAGGCATCGCGAAAGGTGTCGAGATGGTTCTCCAAAGACTGAAAATAATAGAGCAAGGAATAAGGGACTTGAAGGAAGAGATTGCAAGCTTGAGGTACTACGAGTATCACCTTGTGACTGAACTCCACAGGAAAATGGACTACGTGATGAATTACAGCATTCAACTGGAAGACAGAAAAGTGCCTCAGATGTTCTATCTTGTCAGCCTAGACAACCGCTCCAAGAAACTGGTCACGAGGATACTGCCTGGTATGCGATCACTACGTGTGCACATGTTATGTGAATTCCGAAGAGAAATGCATGTGGTGGAGGATCAGGTGGGGTGCGATATGATCCAAGTGGATAACCAAGCAGTGCAGAGCCTGCTGCCTTACATGAGCAAGTTCATGAAACTCTTAACATTCGCCCTGAAGATTGGCGCGCATTTCATCGTCGGGATGGGGGAGATGATACCTGACCTGAGCAAGGAGGTGGTGCACCTAATGGACTCGTCAGCCATGTATGGTGCGGCTACATCCGCTGCATCGCTGGGGGCTTTAGGCGCAGCAGCGATGTACGGAAGAACGAGGAACAGAGGCGCCAGCGACATGGGGGAGGACATGCAAGCGGCTAGGCAGTGGCTTCTGGATTTCTTGAGAGGACAAGGGATTTTGACAGGGATGGACATTGCACAGAGTTTTGGCCTGTGGCGTGTTAGGTACAGAGATGATGGCCACATTGCGTGGGTCTGCAGGAAGCACATCGCCGCAAGAGGAGACGAGATCTTCGAGCTGCCACTCTGAACCATCTGCTCCAGCATGCCCACAGTCCACGACGACAGGTGCTGAACCATCCACTCCAACATGCCTAACGGTCTGCAGCCACAGGTACCTCCCTCTAATGTCACGTTGCTGTTAGCCTGATAAGTGACAGTTGATAATAGTGCAATTGTGTAATGAATATGCTCTGTTTTTACCACTCTGGTCTATCAAATATGTGTACTTACCTGTTTCTCTTCGGATTCAGTTTTTGCTGCTCTGCGTTCCTGTGTGGTTTTTCACACTAATTATGAAGTTATTTTCGTTCACTGCCAGTTTTTTCTACGAGTATACTCATAGTGACGTGATTATATATAAAGTAGGAATTGATTTCCTTGTAGAAAAACAGAGTGTTTACATTGACTCGGGAGGGATGGCTGACAAGCGCTGCATCGCTTAATCGATGTAGAGGCTGAATTCATGGTTTTCTGTACCAATCCAGACAATCACTGCTGCTAGGTGCTAGCTACATACATGGCATGGTCTGATGCTCAGAATACCGGGCAGCCCTTGACAACAATACCCGGCGCGGTGGGGCATGTGGCGAGCGGGCAGTGGTCGACCTCGGTGCCCCACCACTTGAGGTCGTGGTGGGCGTTCTGAAGGGCGAAGAAGATGAGTACCCCCATGAATGCCGTACCGGCATCGAGTGCCGCCGACAGCACGTAGTTATACTTCTGCCACCACCCCTTGCGGTACCTGAAGACGAAGTAGTTGAAGATGGTGCCGGTGACGAGCCAGCTGGCGATGTTGGTGGGCGTTGCCGGCGGCATCCCGGCAAACCCATAGGAGATGACAGGCACGTTGATGAGCGCGATCCACTTCTTCTCCGGGAAAGCCCGGCTCAGCAGCCACACCGGCACCGGCAGTACGGCGCCCACGATGAAGAGCCACACCAGGTTCCGGTACAGCCCGTGCTGGCCGAAGAGCCGCCCCGGTCCGATGAGGCCCCAGATCACCGAAGCGTCGAAGGTGACCCGGTACTTGGGACACGTCCAGGGGCTGTCCGGGTGCAGAGCCTCTACGTCGCAGATGTTCTCGATGCTGTCCAGCATCCACCATGCCACCGCCAGATTCACCACGCCGGCCACCACCGTGCCGACCAGCTGGGCAGTGTACATGCAGCGCGGAGGGATCTTCATGTAGTGGCCGAGCTTGAGGTCGGCGAGGAAGGACAGTGCGTGCACGGTGCTGATCCGGCCGTAGATCTTGAAGATCAGGTTGGCGATGGGCTTGCCGGGCAGCGCGTAGCCGATCATGAACTGCGCAATGATGTCGTACCCAGGTTGCTGCAAACAAATCATGGAACCAAGTTAATCAGACGATGAACTGATGATGATCAAGTGCAGGCCAAAACTGTACTGAAGAGCAGAGCAAGAAGCTAGATAAGACTCATGGCGTGCCTGGTTGGTGGTGGCCTGGATGACGCCAATGGGCAAGGTGACGATGAAGGCGAGCGCGAAGGCGAAGAGCATTCCCCACCAAGGCAGCTGCACCTCCTCCTTCCACACGAAGCACATGAGCAGCGACACCGCCACGCTGCCGGCCAGCAGCACCAGGAACCACCACTGCGGCACCTGCTTGTACTTCTGCATCAGCTTGGCGTGCACGTCCAGCTTCGCTGCCGAGCCGATCGCGGACCTGCTCTGCCTCCACATGTCGGCGCCGTGGAAGAGAAGCACGTGCACGATGGTGGCCGAGAACCGGAGGAACCCGGAGCCGATGGAGATGGCGAAGAGTGGGCTGAGGTACAGCTTCCCGTAGTTGTCGTAGGCGGCCACATTGAGGTCGAAGTCCTTGGTGAGCACCTTGGTGGTGTCGTACTTCTGGCCTGTGGACGTGAAGAGCTGGTTGGAGAAGATAGGGAATTTCCTGGCGTCGAAGGTGTTGAACCGCCAGTAGCAGAGCGGGATGATGACGTAGATGAACATGACGAAGCCGACGGCCGTGTTGGCGATGGACGCCCACGGCGCCACCAGCGGGCTGCCGTGGTACGCGGAGATGCCCGCCCAGTCCAGGGTGAATGCGCCGACGCCCAGGCCGTGATACCCGGAGCCGACCTGCTGCGCCGTGATGCTGCGTGGCCACACCCAGCACGCCCACGAGAAGAAGGTCAGGATCGGGAGGAGGTAGCCGGGGAGGGCGTAGTAGGCGAAGCTCGCGAAGAAGAAGATGAGGAAGAAGCGCATCCGCGACGGTCCCTTGGACGGCTTCCCACCCTCCTTCGTCTCGTGCAGCGCCCTGCATTTGTAAGTGGAACCCAGATTAAGATTACTTTGTACTAACAGAGAAAATCCTATAGAAGATCTTCCACCTTGTGTTGCAAAAACAGAGTAAAGAATGGTTACCTGAAGAGTGAGACCTGGGCGAGATTAGAAGGCCACCACATCTCGGCAGGGTCAACCAGGAACCTCCTCAGCATTCCAGCCCATCCGTAACCCAGTATCTGCAATTTGCATAGTTTTTTTTTATCATAAGTTTGCACAAGTTAGCGACAAGTTAGTGTGAGTCAAAACGTTCAGTACTCTGCATGACTGCATCTTCAGTTTTTTGCTTAAAAAACATCACATGCATGCAAAAGGGCAACAGAAGGGCAACCACTTTCCTTTCTGGATGCCTACTAGTATTGAACTAATCCGCTTGATGACAGTGCCTCCATGATGAAATATATTTAGAGAATACATCCATGATGTAATATTGCACTGACAGTGCCCGCAATCTGACAGAATTTTAAAGTTGACCGCTGTAAAATTCACAGGAGGTGCGTGCATACGCCAAAAGAACATAATTTCACCAATTATTATTCCTAGGGCCCCGGATTCGGTGACGTTCGCCGTACTTAAGGTTATTTTTATCCGAGTTACTATTTAATAGAGAATATACATTCATGATGTAATATTGCACTGACAATGCCTGCAATCTGATAGAATTTACAAAGTTGACCACTGTGAAATTCGCGTGAGGTGCTGCATACGCAAGAAGAACAGAATTTGGCCAACTCGTAGGGCCACAGATTCTGCTGTGACGTTACGCCCTTATTCTCATTCCGATTTCCTCTCTTTTTTGCCCCAAATATATGATTGGTGGCTACTTTGTACGCAGAATAGAACATCACAACATCGATTGGCACCTTGACATCGAAAACTCTAAAGGCAGCCCGAGCTTGGGTGCTCCTTTTATCGAATCCTCATCAGACCATCCATTTCATTAACCTACGTCATAATGCGTTGTGTATTATTGTGTATAGACAACCTGGTGAATACAGAGCCTGGACACCCCCAACCACATCACTTGTATGCATCGTAGAACATGCAGGTTGAAAAGTAGTCAGGCCCATTCAATTTCCTTTTCTCTCTCTCATCCCGTGTCGAAGCACATCTCGATCCCCACCGCCTCCGCTCTGGCCGGCGCCGCCGCGATTCCCCCACCGACGGTGATCCCACGACTCCCCGGCCAACGGCGCCACCAGCCACCGCCGCCCTGACGAGGTCACGGTTGCTATGTATCAGCGTCTCCCTCGGCTAGGCCCTCTCCCCCAGCCAGAGTAGCTCGTGGTTGTGCGCGTGAGGCTCGATTGGTCTGTGCCCATGGCTGTAGTGCGCGCCCGCACATCGTCTGCATCAGGTGCTGGCAGGGACGGAACGGGTCGGCGCTGGTGTCTTGGATAACCTGACCCCATCCCAGTAGAGGTGAGACCATAGCACTCCGTGTGGAGCTTCGTCCCAGGGTGCTAGCTAATCAGTACGGGATGCACTAGCTAATCTATGCATCATCTGCTAGCTCTTTTAGTGATGCTCTATTTTTTGTTATCTGGTAAAATGTTGTACTAATGCACATAGAGTTTAGAATTTGCTAGCCCCATGTGATTAAGTGCAAATTTTGATTGCAATTGTTTGGGATAAACTGATTTTAGAGACAATAGGAAATTTTAGAGTCCATGACATGTAGGCCACACTTATAATTGACGAAACAAGGACAAGTTTCTGTCCAATTAGGTCTGCTGGTTGGGTGCAGACTCTTGTCTGGGGCGACCCATTTTAGAGAATAATGGACATTTTTGTGTCCGAAATAGGTCTCCCCTTTGAAGATGTCCTTAGATTATAATTAATTTTTTAGTTGAATAACCCCCCATTGTAAACAACTAAACATTATCAAAATTATTGATATATACTAGCAACCCTTTTATTTTTGTAATTAAGCATCCGTATAGATAACTTCTCGCCATTCTCAAACATCTAGTTCATTTGCTGTCACTAGCCCACCTACAATCACCACAACTACCCTAATTTAGCTTATAAATCAATTCTGCATACAGTTCACACACCTCTATTTACTGGCTATGCGAGGTTATTTTCATACTTCTCAAAATTACCGGCGGTTCCTACAGAAATGTGAGTGTTGCATATTGTATATTTGTTGTTAATTATCTCCCAGGTAAACAAAACTTTTAATCGATCCAAGATTTTCATTTCATCAGGTCATGGACATACATGAGTATCCTAGATTAGTAGACATTCTTGGAATTGTTATCAGTAAATGCATCAGGGCATGGATTTCTCATTGGAGCTATCATCTTGAACCATAATTTGCGGTAAATCTATCTCCTTCGCATCATTTTTAGCTTAAATAACTAACAATACAACCCAGTTAGTTAGGAAATTACACCACATTACTTATTAACATCACTAACTATAATCCATCATTTAATCACAGTTAGCTGCCATGGCGGTAATGGATTATTGAAACATGGCGTCTATCCGAAACCAATTTGTTAAACTGGGGTTTACCGTATATTCTTGCTAGCTGGTGAGTTCCACTACACTATAATGTTATAGATTACCAATTAATCGGTACACAAATGCATTTTATTTATGTTATTAATGCACACATACCTTTCCACAAATCAAAACTAATCTTGCTTTTGAAATGCCGAACAAAATAATTCATGTCATGGATCCTACTGCTGGATCTCGCTGCTAACCGCAACAAAGAAGCTAGAACCTACTGCAGATTTTATCCAAAGGGAATTATTTGAATGCATCTAGAAATATTCCGTTGACTGGCGAGTCGATGAATTCAACTGGTCAAAGCGATTTCCTATACTAATACACCCATTACATGAGGTTATCATTTTACGCTGCTTGAACTTTTGAATCTTCTAAAAATTGTCCAATTTATCTTTTTTCGTGATGGCACAAATTGTATTCAACTCTTTTTTGAATTGATGAATCTAGTATTCAACTCTTATGCAAATATTATAGTAACAAGAATATTCGTGATGGCACAACTGTATTCAACTCTTTTTTGAAGTGGTGAATACATTATCTGCGCATCTTTCTTTGTGAAAAACTTTGGTGTCTAAGACTTGAAATTAGCAGTTTGTAAGGTTTTACTTTCATATGATTTCTATGGTTATGAATTTCTTTTATATATTTACCCAGCCTGAAAAAATTATGTAGCTATCAATCTTTGTTGTTGCAATGGGGTTCCACAACATAGCTGACAATTTATTTTACTTACAATATACACAGGATAATATTTATAACCACGGATGAATGATATTACACCAAGTAATGATGTTGCAAGGGAGCTTATCCGGTTTTGCCGAAGGTCGCCTCCACGTGGCTAACATTGAACTCACCATGTCGGATTACAGCAATGCTGCCACTGTTGCGAATGCCCAAACAATGTAAATTATGTCTAAATCCATTAGTAGTATATCAAAACTCCAAGATCCCCAGGGCCTGCATTCTATATGTTCACTGCTAGACAATCTCATTTAAATCAAAGACATCCTTGTTCAACAATTTTACATTTTTTTTGCTAACACTAAAACCACGTTTGTGTATATTAGTAAGAAAACTTACATCGATCTGAACAAAACTAGAAAGATGGATAACCATTGGCATAATCATAGTTTCCTTGGTGTTTACATTGGAAATTTATTAAGAATTCTCGCTACGAAATATCTTGTATTCTATCCTCGTTACCTTTGTCTAAATTTGGTGTCTTAACTTTGTCTCAAAATTTAGACAAAATTAAAACATGTTTCATTGGACAGAGGTAAAAAAAAAAATCCATATCTAGAAGCATGAATAATGTCCCTTTTGAAATCTTCTAAAAATTGCCCAATTTATTTTTTCTGCTGAATCTACAATATATGGTATTTCACATTAAAATTTGCACACTGGTAGTGTACATAGTTGAAATTTTGAAAGTTTTCAATTTTTTCAAAAATCCAAGGCTCTAATAGCACTTTTCACTTTACCAACCTCGTACTGTACCGGTTCCAACTAATACACTGCACAGCAGGCACATGATGAGTCTCGGTTGCCTAATGAAAGAACGAAAAATAGTCCATGATGTGCCACAACTTCAACAGTTCACCTGTGCGGTACATGTTCTGACAGGCGGAAATTTATCTTTCTACAATGTGCCAACTGTCCTCATTAAAATTTGTACTGTTGGCCTAGACAAAGAAGATGTGTATTTCTATTTCAACACATTGTATATCACTAGAAAATGGGCAGCATTGATTGCTTGCTGATGAACCACAGCCACTCACTTACCCAGTGCACTTAAGCCCGGGCGTACATCGTCCATGCTCACCTTGACATCTACTAGTGTTGGTCACATCTCTTAGCTTAGCTAGACCCAAGTGTGTGTGTGCACGTCGCATTCGCGTGTGGAATTGAAGATGCAACGAAACAGGGGATAACAGCCCATTCTAAGTACTCCCTCTATACTATTTTTTTAATCTCAAATTCAAATGTATCTATTCATAAAATATGTCTAGATAAATTTAAATTACGATAAGAATTATGAAACGGAGGGAGCAGTACCGTTTCAAAATCAGTCCTTCTAACTTGTCACAGTGATGGAAGACAAATACTAGACGGTTCAATAAATATAGATTGATTAAAAATAGATTGTAAACGGAGCTAACAACCATGCACGGATAATTAGTATACAAAGCAGCCAACGGACCTGCGTGGTGAGGACGAGTAGGAGGGCGCAGACGAAGCTGAGCGTCTGCTTGTAGTATGCCTTCATGACGGTGATGGCGCCGATGGAGTAAGCGTCGCCGCCGCCGAAGGAGACGCCGCAGTTGGCGAAGATGGTGATGATGACGTGCTCCTTGATGTTGAAGGGCCCCGGGTTGAGGTTGAAGCTCCCGAGGCGGCCGCCGAGGAGCTTGACCTCGCGGTCTGGCAGCACGGAGGCCATGAACCGCCCCACGGGGAGCACGAGGATCTGGGCGAGGATGCCGGAGATGGTGAGCGGCTGCGTGCGGTACGTGAAGAAGGTGTTGAGGAAGATGAGCACGACGCAGGAGGTGAGGCCCAGTGTCCACGCCCGGAATGTCATGACCGGCGTCGACGGGTCGTCCGTCTCCGGCACCACCAGCGCCACCTCCTCCACCGGGTACCTCTCCCCCTCGCCGCCCTGCTGCGCCGCCTTCCCTCCCATCGCCTCCTCCGCCGCCGACGCCGGCTTCGTCGACGACGGCATCTGTCTCTCTCTCTTGCTCCTGCTCACGCTCTGCTTGGCTGGCTGGCCCTGAGCTTTGAGTGGAGCTAGCTAGCTGCAATGATTTGCTCGTATATATCTCCGGTGGAGGGGAGTACACTTGTGGAGATTCTTGGATGCTAGCCCCTGACTCTGGTCGTCCCAATTTATATTCCACTTGGCGTCTCTCCTTCCTCCACTCCTCGTACTACCGCCGCCATCAGGGCCCTGGTCTGGACGACGGAGGTAGGCGGAGAAACTCATCAGAGCCGTCCGTTGCTCAGATCTGACGATGGGTAAGCGGCCACCAGGGCACCCGCCGGGCACGGGCCGGCTTGACCCCTGGCGCGCGGGAGCACGAGCGCGGCGCGCCGGGGCACACGATCTATGGCGTACGTGGGTGATCGCGCTCGGCTAATTGGGGCGTCAGTGGTAATGGAAAGTCACTCTGGCAATGGAAAGTGCTTTATATGCTGCTGATTGTGCAATGTGAGACGCGATTGAGTTGAGAGACCAGACCGTCAGCTGCGCAGCCTATTTGTGGATGGTTTCCTTGTGGGAGCAGACAGACCGTATCCTGTTGTCCATTGCTCAACGTTCCACGGCTAGTCGACGGCCGTATACCGGTAAAGCTCAGGCAGTTGCGATTTTCTCCTCAATTAGCAAATATTCCACTGGCTAGCAGCCAACCCTTCCCCGTTGTCGGCTCTACATACACAAGCTACAGAACCACAAAAGGGGAGGCACCCTTTTTCTTTTGCAGCTTCGTGTTTTTTTTTCAGCGCTAGGAAAATCAGCCACCTTCCCACTGCCGGATCCACTTTAAGTGCCAAATGTGGGTTCTCCAATGGTTGCAACATAAAACTCTTGCTTCATTTTTTTGCTCGCCTACAACATCCGTGCAACATATCTCCCCGCAATCCTGCAAGAAATCCAAATTTATTGCACACTGAAAATATGGCTAGGCGGCATTTTTTTTGGTATGCAACAAATCCCCATTTGCCACACATTAAAATGTGTGTCTCAACGCATGCATCATGAGAACCAAACATGTATAATATTTATAACATGTTGCTCATGGGAATACAAAAAAAAATGATATACACTTGTAGCATGTCTAAATACTCTTTGCAACATCAACAAAATCCCAAAAAATGACTCATATGTATCATCAACAAGGGAGGCACCGCCATTCGTCGGTTCAAGCTCACGGGACACAACATGGTTCGTTGAATTGGAGTCCCTCCGGGGCCATATGGATGATTCTTGACTCATTTCCGACCATACCGATTTCTATCAGAGCTCGGTGACACATATTTTAGCTCCCCACGAGATATCTATTATGGTTGAGAGAGGATGTGACATGGGAGGGAAATATGTAGTGAGTATAGGAGAGGGTAGGGGCGAAGCTTGGGCGAACTGGTTGGGGGAGGGGCAAATTGGCCAAATATAGGCTACTTACTCCTAAAAATTCAAATACGAGAGGATTTTAGGCAAAAAAAAGTTGGATGGCCCGCGGGGGCGGGGGGGGGGGGCTGCCCCCTAACATACACATAGCTATGCCTCTAGGAGAGGGGGAGGATAAGCGTTTCCCGAGAAGAGGATATCGGGCAAGGCTTGCCCAAGATGTCAGTCGCCTGATGTCCTGGCAGGGCGAAAACAGAAGTCAAGCTCTCCTTACCCAAAAGCGAGTCCATGATGTGCGTCCATTCCCGAGAGCAGGGCGAGACTGGTCGGCGCGCAGGCCGACATGCCTTGTCAGGCCTCGAAATCCCGAGGCCGGGGTTTCGGGCAAGCGATTCATGATTAGAGGCTTAGAGCCTGGACACGAATAAAGCCCTGACGCCAGCCTTCTTCCTCCTCGTGTCTAGTTCTCTCATATTTCCTGCTCCCTCAGATTCAAGCTATTTCCTATCCAACCTTTGGCATTCTTCAGCAAATCTAGGAGCTAGAACAACAAAAATGTTGTAGAAACCCCGATCTGTTGATGGGTTAGTTAGTGGATGCGTTTTGGTGGTGGTGGTGGTGGTGGTGGTGTTGTCAGTGGTGGTGCTGCTGGTGGTGTTGGTGCCACAAATAAGCGAACTGGGCCCTATAGGCCGCCGCCGCCAAATATAATCTCGAAAACAATGACATCCGGGTTTCCTCAACTAGTCAAACCTTGCTAACCCTCATCCAAAGGTCCACAACATCGGCAATGTGACGTTGTGAGATGCCCTCATGGGTGTTGATCTTAGAGTCCCAAAAATCTTGGCAAATGCCCTTGTTTGCCATGAAGTTTCTTCTTTTGGAGATAGAAAATATGAGAGGCTCAATATCCTTGGTTTCCAACCATGAAGCCAAGGAGATGGTGGTGGCCGCATAAAAGAAGTCTACCACAAGGGTGCTCATTTCGAGCCCAATCCTTAGAGCGATCCTTCCAAAGAAGCCATGGTCAAGGAAGTCTCAAGGCTCTTGCGAATTTGTCAAGATCCATGATGCCAAGGCCACCCTTATAGATTATACTCCATCCATCTTTGAATACATGGTCACTATAAAAAAAATACAAATTTTCATCTATACAAGGCCAGTAACACTAATCGAGAAAAAAATAATTAGATTATCTACCTCATATGATGATGCTCATTAATGTGAATGTTGCATGCAAGTATAGAGAAGGGGCACCACTTGCAACACATTTAATTAATCCAGAACACAAAATCATTTACACATAATTAATTGTGCTATTTATTAGTTGGCTTTATTTTTTATCTGAAATAGGACTATACGAGAACCGAGTGAGTATTTTGATTTAAGAAAAAATGACACTGTGCATTCTCCCCGATCGGAGATCCGGAAACATGCATGGAACATCAGCTCTCTCGATAAACAATTCGAGACGAAACCTTGGATGTTGAACGGGAATCAGCTGTCGTCAAAAGCGTTCTAGCTAAAAGTTTTGTCGCGATTGACGTGTTCGCTTGTAGTATTGACATGCTCTGACCTTTATTTGTTCTTTAGATTTCTACCTCATCCGGATAGTTAAGATGCTCTCGCGCGCCTGGAAAAGAAATGCATGCCCCCACGGCTCGGACCAAATCTCCATTATCGCGTAATATATTCGCGTCATCAGCAGGACTGCTCAATAAGATTTCGTTCTCCATCGATCGGTGCATGGCTGGCATCGGCGCGGAGCACTTGGGATCGGGGAACAAGTGGCGGCGGCATCTGGTTCGAGCGAGCAAGTACACATGGACATGGGTGGCGGCCACGCGCGGATGGCGTTGCTTGTTTCTTCCGCCTGCAACCAGAGGACGACATGCACAGGACGAGGAGAACTGTGGCGTCGCCGGCAGGTAGTACCAATCTCTTTTTACACGGGGGCCGATTAAAGTTTGAAGGTCACTTTTCTGGTGCTCTCGTCCTCTGCTCATGTGAGGTGAACCAGGCAATACTGCAGGCATGCAGAGGATAAGCTTATACTAGGTACTTTAGGAGAATTTTCACCGACGATAATTATAGTACAAAGACAACACCAAGGCTTTTTTAATGCATTCCGCTTCAAACTCATGAGATAAGGCACACTTAGGGCTCATTTGATTCATAGGATTTGTAAAGGAATTGTGTATGATTTGGATCCTATAGGAATTTTCCTATACAAATTGTTTGATTCATAGGATCACGTCATGTAGGAATTAATTCTATAGGAATCCTCTAGTGTAAATCCTACATAAAAAAGTATTAGGTCATACCTCATGGAAAAAATCCTTTGCTACAATTAAACACACATCATCTTCCCGTAAGATTCAAATAGGCATGCCATCTCAACACTATGCTTTTCCTATTCTTATATTTTCCCCATCCTATGAATCAAAGGAACTCTTATGGAGTTAGAAAACTTTTCCAATACACTGTACTTCATGAGCTTGTTCAACTACAGAACGGTTGTTCGCCACTCCGAAGTCACGAAAACTCTCGATGATGTATAGTTCACTGCATGCATCAGTTGCACTAAATTTAGCATTCAGTGCATCCAGAGCTCTTTTTCGTATGTTATGTGCATATACACATCACATAGACGATTAGCAAGAGCACTCAAAACACATCACACATAAACGATTAACTTTGGCTTCCTCAAAGTTTTTCTGATCTTCATCAGATATAGCTCCTTTAGGCTGCCAGTACTAACCACGAATACTTTCAGAGCAGTATGCTAGAGCATGGCCTTCACTTTCCACCTCTTAAAATGCACACCGGTAAATTTATCCGACCTCAGCGCATCAGCAAAACCATCCATAGTTAATTCAGGAAAATTGCCTACAATTAAGTTTTTGGATTGTTGGATAATTAGGCAATAATTTCATGATTAATTCCATAATATTAAATATGATGACAAAAACTATTATCATGTGAAACTCAAACATACTAGATGGGCTAATCAACATGAAGAAATGTATTGCAAACAATGCAACATCCATGCCTAAAAACGAGGATTGGATCATATTGATTGGGTATAGGTGTAGTAGTCGTTGATGCATCAATAACGTTATCAACAACAACATTGGCGAAAACGATTCGAAGCAGACGGCGACAGAGACGATGGTATGCGGCACCGCCCAACTTCACCGGTAGATGACCCGTGATGAAGAGATTGAAAAGTCGCGTAGAGCACTTCCTAAAAACCTAATTCGTCTCCTGTGAAGGATAGCAAAGGCGAGTGGTTCCAAAGACCTTCTCTCTTGTTCCGCGGTGCTAGCCGGCGGGCATGATGAAGTAGGCTACGATGGAGACGCAAGCAGAGAGAGGTGGCAAAACCCTAACTCGTGTGCAAGATGTGTTTTGGCGGCAGCCACGCAAAATATTATATAAGCACAGGAAACCTATGCAAATGTGGGCCTAGCGCAAGTCACACATTTCGAGTCGGTTCCAGTTGCCCACGATCTAGGAGCAACTGGAACAGACTAACTGTGACACGTCCATCAAAAACTCCATTTTCCCAAACAAAAAAATAAAGCGAGGCTCGAGGCTCAATGCACTCAACACGAGTGTGTATGTCGTGGCGTACCATGGTGAGCGAAGAGGAGGAGGAGGAGGAGCGCGTGTGTACCACTACTCTTCTCACTCACTTACCAAATGTTTGAACAACCCATCTTATATATAAGATGGTCTAAGTTCCTCCCAACTTTCTATGTGAGACTAAACTTTGCACTCCCACATTTTACCACTCCCTTTTGAGCTGCCAACATCATGGGTTCAAACTCAAATGGTCCGCCACAAACGTGGGCCTTAATATTTAGTCAAATTATGAAATGCTATATATATGGGCCAAAGGAAAAGGCCCGTTATTTCAACAACTACTAACACAATGCATTCTTTCTTAGTGGTGTATCTAAATTCAATTTCTTTAGGCTCATGCATGTATGTGATTGGACTTTATTTTTTTTCTATGACCAGTGTATCTTAGCTAATCAAGATACTATAACTCTCTCTTTCATTATTAACGATGGTGTCACATCAGCACTTTGCCTATGATACGACGCTAAGACTACTCATAGTGGAGGTAACATAGGTGGTAACATCACACATCTCAAGTCATTTTGGTGACATAGCATGACAATAAAAGAAGAAAGAGAATGAGGTGATAACTAGCTATGTTACCATAACATCACACATCCTAAAGAAATACGAGTCTACATAATTAATGACACTTACATGAAACCACATCTAAGTTACTACCCACTATGGAGATAGTAACTTAGACTAGTAACATGACATATGTTACTACACTAATAACTTAGACTAGTAACATGAAATATGTTACTAGACTAAGTTACTCTTCACTATGAACAGCCTAAGAGACTGGCATTGCAGAAGGCCCAAGTCAATGGAGCATGACATGTGGAAAGAAATGGAAACTATTGAACACATCACGTTTGAATGCATAATCCCTAGACTGTTGTGGGATGATGTATTACAATTTTTTTTACATCAATGTCATTGACTTTGAGTCGGTTGCATCAAAATTGCTGTAAAAAGAGATTTTTGCACTTTAATGCAGTGTCTTCTACCATCCAGTGGGGTGTGCGTGGATTAACAGAAATGATCTCATTTTTTTTTTGAGAAACTGAAAGGTTCTCTTCAAACACCTGGAGGGGGAAATGGGCCTGTTCATTGAACTCCTCATCACAAAGCTCAAAAGGTCTCTTTGTCTGCTAGCAGCCTGACATGCAAAGATTTCGAGTGGGTGTCAAGCTGGCACTACTTGATGGGATTCGTAGCATAGAAAACAAAAAAATTCCTACCGCAAGAACGAATAACAAGCCAAGATCTAATCTAGTAGATGATAGCAACGAGGTGAAGATCAACATACCCTCGAAGATCGCTAAGCGTTAACGAGATAAATCTCGTGGTGGATGTAGTCGATCACTTGCCGCTTTCAAAAGCGCGTAGAAGATCTTGACGGTGCCACAATCGGGCAGCACCTCCGCACTCGGTCACACGTACGGTGTTGATGACGACGTCCTTCTCCCTGTTCCAGCGGGCAGCGGATGTACTAGATCCTCCTCGGAATCCCGCCAGCACGACGGCGTGGTGGCGGTGGTGGTGGAGAAATCCTGCATGGCTTCGCCGTAGCCGTGCAAGAGGGAGGAGGAGGAAGGGGCGGCTAGGGTTTGGGGAGAGGGAGCTTGGGCTGCGACTTGGGGTGCCCTTGGGGTGCCCCTTGGTCCCTTTAAATAGGTGGCCAAGCCCCTTGGGTCGTCCATAAACCTTCCCCCAAGTTTGACTGAGTTCCGACACGTTTCCGGTTCCGAAAACCTACTCCTACTCGGACTCTTTTGCCACTTCCGAAATTGCATTAAGGAAAGACTCCTTTTCCCTTAAGGCAACGTGGTTGCACCTATTATGGAACCCTCTGGACTTCCTTAGACAGCCCGGGTCGTCCCGGACACTTCTAGAACCTTCCACAATATTCTGAACTATTCCGGTCCTTCCAAAACCTTCTAGAAGCTCCGGTCAAAACACCGGACTTTTTCCGAACCCCGGAAAATGACTTCCCATATATGAATCTTATTCTCCGGACCATTCCGAACCTTCTCGTGATGTCTCGGATCCCATTCGGGACTCCAAAAAACATTCGAGCTCCATTCCATATTCCATATCTACTTGAAACGACATCAAACGTTAAGTGTGTCACCCTACGGTTCGAGAACTATGCGTACATGATTGAGACTCCTCTCCGATCAATAACTAATAGCGGGACCTGGAGATCCATAATA